>NC_064600.1:12445759-12790010 GCF_943734735.2 Anopheles gambiae | reverse complement strand
GAACAGACGGTGAAAATTTGCCTTGGTAGCTGCCAAAAAAATCTGTAGCAAGGGGCACCAGTCTGCAGAACAGATCGATTGCAGCAGTTCTGATAGTTCAAATTGGAATTTATAATTTAAACAATCGTAATGCATGAGTCGTTTGCGGTCTGCTAAACGAAGTCTTTCTATATTCCGTTTAGGTAGAGAACTTGAGTCGTTTAGAAGCCGTTTAGTGGTCGTTTAGTGGATTTGTGGCACTTGGGATCTCACGTAAATTGTCCATGCGGCGCGTAGATAATAACGAATCAATGTGAAAATTGAAAAAAAATAATGTTTTCTTAATTTTTATCATCAAAAATGTCGAAAACACAATGAATTATAGAATAAATTCACGGAATAAAACAAAATAACACACTTTAATCCATGTTTTAATGTGTAATAAGAACTCGCAAAGTCCAAAATATATTTTTAAAGAATATTTAATCGAAAAAATGGGGCAGATAAATTATATGAACAAATTTAATAAATGTAAACAAAGTTTGAATCCTGGGGACCTTACGTCAAGTGACGAATTGTCAAAATGCACTAGAGTCCAAAGTGGGTTTATTATACTGGTGGGCTTATCCCCAACATATGACAGCCGTGCTGTAGAAAAATGAAAACGAAATGACAGTAATGGATTCGATCATTTGTTGATGTATGCGTGAGAATTCCAATGGCTGTTTTGGTTGATGTGTCGTAGTGTGGGTGAAAAACTACGTATCACAATCGAATCCCCTCCTGTCATTCGTTCGTCCAATATGGCCTTCCCGCCAAACCTATAAGCCCACCTAGTCCCTATACCCACTTTGCTAGAGTCCACCAACTGATATTTTTAAATCCACCTTGGACAAACTCAAAAAAACAAATTTGACGTTAATTTGCACACGATCGTTGAATGGGCCGTCAAGCTGACATCAGCAGGTTCCACGCTGCTCGAAACTGCTCGATCCCGCTCATCCGTGCGCCGTTTCTGACGTACCGCGCGCTCAATCGGTTCACAAACAACAGTTTCTCGGAAACCGTGACAAAAGAACCGGCATCGATAGACTGTGCGTGTGGTACTGGCGAAAGTGTGTGCTGCCCCTGCTGTGTCCACGGCCAACCTTTGGCGGGCCCCGTGTCAGGACGTGAACCCCCCGTCCAGCAGCGTAGCCCCAATCAACCCCGAAGAGGCGAACGACCATCAAACACTTCCCCGTAAGTTGCGTGGGGTTAAATAGCGTTCCATGGCGTCACACGCCGTTCCCAGATTCCTGTGAATATTCAGGCATGGTGTGTGGTGTACGGGAGAAAGGTTTGTCGTTTTAGCATGAGCGTATGTCGCAGACGGTTCTACGAAATGTATTTAATTCCCCGGTTCCTGGCCGGCCCACGCCACCGGGCTGCATATCCGCATACACGCACACACTCATACATGGACGCACGGTCGGCATCACATCTGTGTGCCATTTGTATGTGGAGGCGACATTTGCGCGCTTCTACACATTTCCTCGGAAACGCCTCACAATGCTGTGAATGTATATATGTTTGTATGTGTGTGTGTGTGTGGAGTTCCGTTTGGGAACAGTTTTTGCCTAAAAAAGAGCAAACTTAACACCTTCATTTTCATGCTCATGCTTATGTCCTAATGTTCCCTCTCCTCCTTCCTCCCCATCAACCCCTCCCTTTCTTTTTTGACAATTGATGGTGGAAAATTTCCAGACACAGTCGGCTTACAGAGAAGACAACGCTCGGCCTTGAGCAACGCGAAAGCAAAAAAAAAGCGCGCAACTGCTTGGCGTTTCGAGATAGAAGAGTGTGTGTGTGTGTGTTCTCGACGGAACGAAAACAAGCGGATTTCTGGTGCGAGCGAGTTAAGAGCGAGCACCGTCGACAAGCCGGTCCGAAACGCTCGGCCGCGGGAAGAAGGGAAGGAACGGCATGGGAGACCTGCTCGCATTGCTAAATGAGATCAACAGTACCGAGACGGACATGGAGTTTTGCGAAGATTTCAACCGGCTGCAGCTTATCCTGAACAACACCAACCAGTTCGTCCGCTCGTTCGACCGGATCGTCTTTCACAGCGGTAAGCAATGCCATTTCCCTACGCCCGCTCGCTGACACGCTTAAATTTGACCGTTGCTACCTTCGCTTCCCCGTTTCCCCCACCCCCCACCCCCCTCTCACCCTTTCAACGCAGGAAATGAGCCGTACATCATCGAGGTGGTCGCCCGGCTGCTCAAGTATCTGCGCGTCCAGAACTATCTCAACGAGGAGAACAAGGTGAACGCGCAGTACGAGCCGGAGCTGCGCCGGATCACGATGTACCTGCTGCTCAACACGGACGTCAGCTTCCGGTACGATCTCGAGCAGGACGCGCGCGTCAACCATCTGCTCAACAGCCTGCCCCAGCTGACCAAGTGCCTGCTGATGAACTGCATCTGGGGCCTCGATCTCGACCGGTTCTTCTACGAGATGCTGCGGTACGCGCCGACCTGGTTCTCGATGCAGTTTATCGACCAGGCAACCGCGAGCCTCGACTACGGCCGCCCGTACGAGGTGCTCGAGCGGGTCGAGTCGATGGTGGTCTCGATCTACTTCGCAATCTGCCGCACGGACGTCGACCTGCGCGAGGTTAACCGGGCCCGGCACGTCGACCAGCAGCGCACGCTCGGCAAGCTGTACGACTACGTGGTGGAGATGCTGCGCTTCTTCAACCAGCCGGACGTGACCAAGTTCGGGCGGTGGTCGAAGCTGCGCAAGCACCGCTACTTCGGCTTCGTGGTGAAGCACATGTTCAGCATGACAATGGCCTGCATGGAGCGGTACTACCGCCGGCCGGCCATCCCGGTCGATCCGGCGATGTCGGTGTACCAGCTGATGGACGACCGGCACGTGCACAAGCCGTCCCCGGCCGAGTACTCGCCCGCGTCGGACGCGACCCTGCTCAAGATCAACCACTGTCTGCTGAACTCGCTCGAGTTCTGCATCATGCACGTGACGCTCGAGCGGTTCTGCTACTGGGCCGAGATCGACCTGTTCGGCGAGGGGGACGAGACGGTCACGCTGCAGCAGGTGATCGGCGAGTCGGCGTACCGGCTGTGCGAGGACCTCAAGTCGCACAAACACTTCCGCCATAGCATCCTGCGCCACCTGACGCAGTTCGCGCTGCGGCCGAAAACGCTCGCGGAAAAGGCGACCGACCTGACGCTGGGTGCGCTGATGGCGCGCATCGACGCTGCCGGCACGGACGAGGACCGGCTGGTTTATTTGGGCGAGTTCCTGTCGCGCGGTGGGCGCGTCCTCGACGTCGCCGAGTGTCTCGACACGATCGAGCAGCACTGCCGCCTGCTCAACGGGGCGCACGTGCGCACGATGATCGAGTACGATGTGCGCGAACCGGTTGGGGACGAGCTGGAGGACGAGGAGGATGAGGAGGAGGAGCGGGACGAGCTGACGGACGAGCGGGTCAAGCTGCGGGAGCTCATCCTGCGTGCGGTGGACGGGCTGCCCGCGTCCGAGTTCGAGCGGCTGCTCTGCTACACGCTCGACACGTTCGGGCCGGACTTTAGCCGGTACGAGCGGCCCGACCTGGTGCCGTCCATCGTGCAGCTGGTGAACCGGCTGGCGGAGCAGCAGCAGACCGTGCCGAACGTGCAGCAGCTGCTGTTCCAGTCGCCGGGCAAGTTCTTCGACCAGCTGGTACGGGCGCTGTACGCGGGCGGGACGGGCACCTCGCAGGAGCGGCTGGCGGAGGCGGTGGTCGCGATCATTGCGCAGCACAAAACAATCGCCAAGCGGTACATGCGCCCGCACCTGGCCGCCCTGCTGACGGACGAGTTCGAGCTGTGCCGCCAGCCGGCGTTCAGCGTCTTTGCTAGCCGGCTGTTTGCGTGCGGCCTGTTCACGCCGGTCGAGTTCATGCGCCAGTTCCTGGCGAAGGGTTTGGCGGAATCGTTCCAGAAGAACAACCGGCCGGCACTGTACGAGCTGATACGCCTGTACGGTACAATCTGTCCCCGGTGCTGGGCGACCGACGAGCCGAACGACGGCGACGATGCCGCGTACGAGTCGGGCGAGCCGAAGCGGTCGCTGATGCGCACGGTCGCCCGGCTGCTGGCGGACATCCTGTACATGAGACGTTACCACATGGTCCTCAGCGAGAAGGTGCGGGAGGTCGGGCCGGATCGTGCCACCATGGTGGCGGCCGCGCTCGAGCAGCTGGTCGCCACGCTCCGGCAGATGCAGAAGCAGTTCCGCGACGCAGGTAAGGGACCGCAGGACGCATTTCGCATCTCCCGCACACACTGCTTGTAACACATCCACCATGTCCTTTTCTTCAGACAAGAAGGAGTTTCTCGCGCGCATGGAGCATGAGGTGGACGCCAGCACGCTCTACTACATCCACCAGTTTCTGTATTTGGAGCCACCGCCGCCGGAGGTGGACGATCTGCTCGACGGCGAGTTCGACGACATACCGCAGCCGGTGGAGAAAAAGAAGGAGCAACCGAAGCAGATTGCGTACGAGGCCTTTATGTATCGCACTTCGCTCAACCCGTTCTCGGACGAGAAAGACATCCTGAGTCACCTTCTGATGGTAAGAGTCTGATTTATAATGTTTTATTTAATTTTAAAACAAGTACTTCTCACACCCACTGATACAAAGTTACTGTTTGAAGAGATTGGTCCCAATAGCTATTTGTATCATGTTTCCGCTGAGCAATTCAACTGTTCAAGTCGCTAAACAGAGGCCTATACTCTATTCTCAAACTCGGTTTCGTGCCGATTCGATAAATATTTGGCTCAATTGCTTCTTGAAAGTTGTATTTTTTTGTGTGCTTAAAAGTCTAGTCGTGAAAATCTAGAGCATTCCAGTGTACATTGGTCAAACGCCTGTATAAAAATCGATAAACCTACTTTATCGCAGGATAACATCATCATACATCATATCTTAAAATAGATATTTTAACTCAGTTAAATCCAAAATATTTCACATTTTCTGCTTAAACTTACTGAGATATAGGCCATCAAAGTACAAGCTTCGTGCTTTTTTTTGTTCGAAATTTGAGCTATTTTTCGACCAAATAGAAACCATCATATTTTAGTAAATGATGGTCAGGTTTTGATAATCAATGTGCCGTCGGAAAGGTTTTTTGTCATAATTTTATGTTACATCTGAATATTTTGCAAAAAAAAAAGGTTTTTAAAGTTCATAAATGATTGAACACTAAATATCACTTTCAATTTTTTTTCATTTTAAAGAGTGATTTTTTGAATGATTCGACTCGACCTCAGTCGTGGGTCGTATATCATACGAAAGATAAACTTTTTTCCTACGTTTTGTCGTTGAAATTAGCTGCGACCATCCGCGACTCCGAATTTTTTAAACTTGTGTATGAAAAGAGCGCAAGCGATTATGAAATGTTTTGTTGTAGGACTAGAGGCGAAAGAACTCCGTTGGAGCCAAAGCCTCTATAAACTATTCCAACAACAACAATTTTGTTGTAGGAGAGCCATACACCACCAGTATCCAACTACTTGTCATAAACGGGTGTTTGAAACGTACAGGCATAAATATTAAATCTGAACAGAGTTAAAACAGTTTAAAAAAGGTCGTAGGATAGGAATCAACTCTTTTCAAAACCAACCGTGCAAAACTCGGCATCTTTCTGGTTTTACTTCATTGGACTTTAATGTTTACTCTGTATTTCGAGTGAACTAGGCCTTTTTTTTAAATATTTTTTTACTTTTTTTCTACTAAATTCAAAACCAACCTTGTCCATTTTACCAATTTGATTCAGACCAAATCCTTCGAATTCTTTTAGTGCTATCCGAGCTTCAGTTTTTGATCATCAATCATCTAAGGACCAGCGAGATCAATGATGGTTTCCTCAACTCTTTGATAACATTCCTTCCTTTTTATCTTTGTGGATACCCATGCACCAGACTATCTTTGGATGTAATTGTGTGTAATGTCTCAGGTGTAATCGAAAAGTTACTATCCGTGTAGTTTGGTCATTTTCGACTTTTCTTTCGTCTCACTTCCTTTCGTATTCTAATACTAGTTCTGACCGAAAGTAAATATCAAATGTTCTTCCAACAGCTCTAAATATTTGGTACATGCACGATGAAGAATTTAGAAAATTTCTAAAGAAATTAATTTTACATTTAATTGCAATCATGTCAAACGTACTGACGGTAAACCTACACATGAATGTGGTTCTTCGTATGTCGTGTCATGGTAAACGGTGAATATCATAAAAGAGAAATTATTTGAACGAGTCGCTTACTGCGAATTTTATTTTAAACATTATAATAAAAAAAAACAATAGAGTCAACTGTTAACAATAACACTGGTAGAAATGAGCGGTTGAAAATGCAATAGGGGTGAAATTTTGAGATCAAATCTCGGGGACGATTTTACAACACGCCAACAAGATTGGAACGCCGGGAATTTTATTACTTACATAGTTATTATTTATTTATTTAATTATTTGTTTACTTATTTATTTATTTATTGTTCAGTAGGAACAGCCCTTACGTAGCTGCTAGTAGATGAACAAACAAAAACGAAACGTGTTTCTCATAGATTAACATTGAGTATTTCTCTTTAATTTTGATTATCGCTCAGGCAAATGAGTTCGACACTGAGAGTCGTTTAATAGTAAAATTGTTGCCAGGCGAAGTTGAATGTGAATGTTGAATAATTGTGCAGAATTTTGTGGTATATTGTGGTTATGCGGGTTTCCACTGAATATGACTCTTTATTTTGAAAATGTTGCTCAGCTTTTTTATATATTTATTTTGTGTAATTAATTTAACTTATACCACTATACAAATTTGTGTTGTTATTGTTTAAAACTGAAACCATTTTCTTTGAGGTAGGCAAAATATCGTTCTCCAGGGTTTTTAAGTCGAGAGCAACTGGCTAGAATTTAATTACATGCGTAAAGTTATAATACTAGATGCACTTCTATGGAAACCACCAAAACTGTTTTTTGCTAAACAAAGCTACTTAAACGACAAAGTAAACCCTTTAGTTCCTTGACAATTTTAAGTTCGACGTTGAGATAACGCGATTGAAAGAATAGAGTACAATCGTTGGCACTACATTTTGGCTCTAAATCACCAATGTTTGACACCGTGTCACACTTAATAATAGGCAAACTCTTATGCATCTATTTTTGTCTGTAAGTCAATTGCTTTATTTCCAAAATTTAACTATTAAGATATTAATCTGAAACTGAGTTTTCCAAAATTATTGAAATTAAGTTAAGTAGTTAATAATTTCGTTGTTAGAATTTGAAATGTAACCATTTGTATTGAAATTATAATTAATTATTAAAAATTAATGAATTTAAGTTAACCTTTTGCCATTTTTTGTAGCTTTAATAATTTGTAGCTTTAAGGTATAATGGCTTTAAAATTCCTTTTTTTCACAAAATATCAAATTACCTAATTTTTACACGGCAAGAGTCTACAATTGTTGACTCAGAGAGAAAAAAAGGTCCGTTAGAGTCAAAAATTGATGCGCATTGTCAAAAATGGATGCCTTGGAGCCAACATTGCCTGTTCAAAATGGACGACAAAAAGCTAATGCTGACACTGTTAGCAAATTAGGCCAATAGTTAAACCAACGCACAGCAAATTCCCGCGCTAAAGCTGTTTCTTATCCCTTTGTTTTTGGCCAGGTATTTCCCCGCTGCATACTGCCGGAGGTGCTAGCGCTCGCCCGGGACAAGCGGGTCGGTACGTACATTCCAGCGATGGCCGACCTGGGACTGACGCACATCCTCAAGGGCTCGAGGCACGGCGGCCTGATACGCCATTGCGCCAGCAACTTCATCGCCTGTCTGCTGCAGGTGCTGCTGCCGGCCCAGGTCAAGCGCGGTCGCGGCATCGACGAGGCGTGCCAGAATGCGATCCGGATCGTGCTGCAGCATCTGAGCACGCTAGAGCCGTGCCACGACCGGGACCAGGTACGGGCAGCGTTGAGCGCCGATCTGGCCGAGCTGTACCGGTACGTGCGGACGGTCGCACCGTCGGTCGACCTGCTGGACCAGCTCAAGGCCTGCCTGACGGACGGGTGCTGCGAGCAGGAGGAGCGTAACGACGGCGAGGAGCAGCAGCAGCAGCAGGAGGAGGAGAAAATGGAGCAGGAAGCGAAGGAGGTGGAGGAAACGGAGGGAGGGACAGAGGATATGGACACGAGCGAAAAGAAGGAGCAAAATCCGTAACGCGAGCAGCGGGGCGGCATCAACTACTACGGGTTTGTTGTGTGATGGTCCGAAACAGTGCTGCAAAATGTCACTGTCGATGTCATAAACAAAAAAATCCATCAGCATCATGTATTCAATATTGATCAGCAGAGCTGATACTCAAAACGATTGGTGTGACCAATGCATGTTTCGTGACGGCTTTGCGGCCAACGCCTGGTCAGTCACAATGTCATGACTTTTTTGTTGTTGCTGTGATCAATTCTGCAAAATGTCACTGACATGACTATGTCATGACGCACTTTCGTTGAGTATCAGCAATGAACATTGTTTTCGTTGGTAAACATCTCGTGATGCTCGTGACATTTTGCAGCACTGGTCCGAAATGTGCGGCGAGAAATGTGTCCCCCCCCCCTTCATCCACTTTTCCACCCCCTGGAAGCCTCGCAAACAAACCCGCTCACACATACACCACATGTGCGAGAACACAGACAACTTTTATGCTTATCATATTATTTTTGTTTTACTTTTTTCTCACTCTCCCTCTCCCTCAAACTTTCTCTTGCGTAAGGGAAACAAAAAGGAATGAATTCACCAAAACCTCACAGAGGGGGAGAGGGTTGAAGTGGTTTGAACAAAACAGGAAGAGAACTTCGCAATCGAACTCCAAAGTGAACGAATACCACTACGCACAAATGAACTAAAAAATCAGAAATAAAACGAAACCACGTGCGAATAACTTGAACAATATAGTGCTTTGTTTTTTCTTCTATTTTAACTTTTTGCAACATACATCATTTCATTGAGGGGGGGTTTACCTTTTTTTTATTTGGTTTGCTCGTATCTCGAATGCTATCTCTTTAACCTCGCTCCCCTGCCCTCTGCCCTAGAGTTTAGCCCGTTTAATCCGGGATGTCATTTTTATTATTTTTATAGAACAGAGAGAGAGATAGAGACTGAAACAATGGTGGGAGGTGGTTGGTATCCTACACAGGAAGGAGCTTTTCAGGGAGCGGTGTCTGTGCCCAAATAGGACTGGATTTTCGCGCGACTGATGCAGCATTTTCCATGTCACTTTTAAATTTTAACATTGTTTTTCAACACGTGCAAAATGTTATTCCACATCGCTCTGCTCTATCATTTCTATCAAAATAATTTTTAATTTCTTCAGCATGAATTTCAACACTTCATGGGTCTATTGCCATCGTTTTTTTAAACAGCGGTTTGAAGCCGTATCTCATCAAGATGTTTACAATGTTTTCAAAATTGTATTGTATTTCATTGCTCCTTTCAAACCACCTTAAATTCAATTGGTAGAAATGAGTAATGAAACAACACACGCGTTTGAAGTCAATTTCCACCGGGTTTTCCAAGCCATTCGCTTATGTGCACAGCATTTATTCATCGCTTGCAAGCTGTTTTTCAACAGCTGTTACGCGTTGCATTTGCATCACCATAAACATCCAATTCTTCCAAATGATTTGCAACCCACCACAACGAGCTGTCAAACTCAGCCCAGCTTGTGATTGTGTTTTGAAAATCATGCGAAAGCACTGAAAAAAGTTTTGTGATGCAAATGCAACATTTGCCATCTGCCGAAAAACATCTCGCAAGCAATGAAAACAGCTGTTGTTGACATTGGAAATTGATGCAGCAAAAACCCTGTATTTTGGTTTTAGTGAGTGTTTTATTTTTAATTAATGTAAACTGATGCAAGTCATTTTCTAATTTGCACATAATTATTCACCAAGATGTTTTTCAACAGCTGTCCAATGGTGTATTTGCTTCATGATGAAATTTCAGATTTAACACATGATTTTCAAACACATCACAAAGAACTGTCAAACCTCAATCGAGCTATAGGCGTGTTGAATATCATGCTGAAGAAATTAAAAATGATTATGGTGGAAATGAAATATCAGTGCGGCGTATAACATCTTGCACATGGTGAAAACCAGTGTTTTCATATTCGAAAGTGACTTGGAAAACCCCAGCAAAGACATGTACAACAGAAAGCGAAAGAGAGCGAGAGAACACGCGGGAGAGAGAGAGCAGCGAGGGAGAGATACAGCTATTGCTTAGTGTATACGCTTCTAATCTATAAATTGTCGTCCTCGTGTTGGGTGGGGCGGGGGAGAATTTGTAAAATAAACAAAAAATCAGATCGCTTCCTATAACAAACTTTACTGTCCAGCGCAGAGCCATCCTCCTTCCCGTGCCCTTAGAGAGAGAGAGAGTATTCCTACCGAGCGGGTGTATGTAACAACAGCCTGCTTCCTATCTATATCATCCCCTTTTGCCCCCCCTCCACTCGAAGAGCATAAACAACAACAACTACGACTAATCGGGACGCGATGATAACAACGCGATTGCGTGCGTGCGTGTGTGTGTGTGTGCTGGGTAGAGCGGAGCACACAGGAAGAGGTCCCCCGGGTTCAATTAAGCATCTTCCTTTTTTCCCTTCCTCTTCTCGCTTCGATTAAGTAAACACACACACACACACAGCTGAACGGAAATATAAAAAAAGAAAACAAAACAGCCGCCACGCATCGCCCGCCTACCCCCATCTTACGAGATGGTGCAGTCCATGTCGCCGTGCTTCGGCAGCTCCAGCACGGAGGCGACCGCCCGGGCCATGTACGTCATCGTGCCGTAGCTGCCGCTCGGCGCACTGTCGTACAGGTGCTGGCAGATGTAGGCGGCCCCGCCGCACAGCAGCAGCCCGGCGGTGGTCGTCTCCCGCACGTCCTTGTTCTTCGCGCAGCACAGCATCGCGTCGCCGTGGCTTTTGCGCTGATCCTCCAGGAACAGCTGGTTCGCCCGGTGCACCAGATGCTCGACGTAGATGATCGTGCCGATCGACGCGAGTATGTTGTGCTCGGTGACGAGCGTCAGCACCATCAGCGCCTCCACCACCAGCTGCCGGTACTCGGGCTGCGGGATCGTGTTCAGGGCCGTCTCCACCTCGAGCGCAAACTTCAGCTCGTTCGGTGTCATCTCCTGCGTGAGGCTCTGCGGCAGGATGCGGCCCTCGATCGCCAGCCCGGAGCAGCGCTCCAGCACCGTCCAGACGCGCGGGTAGAAGTCGCGCGGCACCCGGTTGAGGGCACCGTCGAGGCGGCGGCGCCGCAGCCACTGCCCCTGCCGGTCGTCGATCAGCGAGCCCTCGGCCGCCTCCGGCTCGCCGATGCCGATCTGGCTCTTCTTGCTCACCCGGCTCGACTTGCAGCTCACGATCGAGATGTTGCCGCGGGCGACGCTGTTGATCGCGAACTCCTTGCCGCTCAGGATGTGGTGCAGCAGGTTCTTCATCTCGAACGGCGACAGGTTGAGCAGATGCTCCGATGCCTGCTCGCCGTCGCAGTTGAGCGTGCGGGACAGCTCCTTCGCCATCACCTGGATGATCAGGCCGACGCGCAGCCGCAGCATCTCGTGGAACAGCTGCGGCTCGGTGCGGATGAACATCGCGAGATAGACGAGCAGCTCCTGGGACAGCATCGCGGTACTCTCGTCGTCCCCGTACGCCTCGTGGATGACCGCGCGCAGCTCCATCTCGGGCAGTGGGGCCGTTATCGTGTGCTCGCTGTTCGGCGGCATGCCGACCGTCACCTGTGCAGTTGCGGGGGAGTGGCAGCGATTAGTGAAGATATTACAGGCTGAACGGCAACCCCCTTTCGCTTACCTGCTTCTGGCGCACGAGCAGATCGGTAACGGCCTTCGCTAGGTCCTCGACCCGCTTGCCGAGCATGCCGGCGGTGTGGCGCACCAGGCCCCACATCTTCTGCTGGCACGCCTTCTCGTACAGGCCCTTCAGCAGACCGCGCACCGTCACTACCCTGCCCTCCTCCAGCATGCCTTGGGAAGGGGAATCTTCATTAACGCCCGCAGTTAACTCTATCCAGCCAGGCCCGTGTGTCCCCCCAACCAACAGCATTACGGTAGCGGAACGATCGTGCAGCAGTAGGCGGCGTTGTGCGCGCGGCAAGCAGAGTTAACCCCGACCCAACCCGGCGCCACCGATAGAGTCAACGGCAGCAGTGGGTGGGTGGTTGGGCGCGCAGTTTGCAGAAGCAGAAACCGGTGCGATGTGCGGACAAATGCAGGACGAGGCAGGCAGCAAGGCAAAGCAGCATTATCACCATAGCCGCCGGCACCAGACGCGGGACGACGGCACAAGCACACAGACACACACATACATACATACACACACACACGCGTACACACAGGACATGGAACAAGTGCAGCAAGGGCAGGATGGTGGGAAGGTAAGATGAGGCAGCAGAACGAAACGTCAACGTCAAACAAGTAGGGAAAGAAATATAAATTAGTTGAGCAGCAGAAACATCGCACGACGACGACAACGAGAAAAAGCAAACACATATTTATCTAAGAAGATACATAAAGTGTGCCAGCCCGTGTTATTGTCCTGGTAGCAGTTGTGTTCATGCTTGGTTGCTATGTTAACTTTACTTTAAGTAGCACAAAATGCGTTTACCGTCACGTTAAACAGTTTGCTTGATCGAAGCCACGTGCATTTCAGTACTTGTTATTGCACTTTTAATTCTTTAGTTGAATTTATCTGTCCCGTATATTCAAATTAGTATTAAGTACTATCTTCAAAAAGGAAAAATATTAGGGAAATTCCATTGATTAGAGTGCAAAATGTGTTATGTTATTTGTAATTAAACAATTCCAATGATGGGTCAAATAAAAAAAAATAATTATGCTACAAACAAACAGCCAATTGAATGCTATAGTTAAAACGTTTACCGCATGATGTCGCTATTACAGAGTTTTTGCAAGTCAGAATTAAGTATCAACAAACCCTTAGCACTAGCTTAAGATTCACTGAAAAGTTGATTTTTTTTTTCACCTAAACCATTTCACAGGCAGCTTTTTGCAAGGAAAAATAAAATGTTGAGATTTGAAACATTTTGTGATAGTTATTATTGCACCGAAATGCATGACAAAACATTATTTTGACGCAAATTATGTCTTCATTCGTGTTCCAATACAGTGGAACCCAGTGGCGGATTTATCCATCTCGGGACCCTAAGCGGAGGATCTAGATGTTCCCTTAAAAGTCCGAACATATGTTGTACACTGTTCGCATTTTTATGAATATCTTTTTAACGGATGTCAAATACATAATCCTGAACTCGTTAGGGATTAATTTTTATCCGACCGTTTATATGGCAGTTATGTCATTATTTTCTATAGTCTATTGGTGGCATCGCGAATAGAAGTCGTCAATATAAACGACAGCTGCTCGATTAACAATCGTAGTAGACTAAGAGCATCATGCTCTCGAGCGCGGCCAGAAAGGTTTCGTCAGATTTGGACAGTGCCCATAACTCAGAGGCGTATGGGAGCGCACCGGTACTATATAGGTACAGTACAGTCTCAGCTTCGTCCTTCGCGACAGGTTCTTTGAGGTGAACTGTAATTTCAGACTGTAGAATGAACGTCTTTGCTTACAACTCATCCATGCTATTGTCGGAACTGACCCTTGATCCAACATAGGTGAATTCTGGGACAACTTTAAAAGTACGTTCACCTATCTACACTAGTGTTGGGTAAATCTGATTCAGATTCATGAATCTGAATGAATCTTTGAAATGATTCAAAGAAATCTGAATCCCGGTTGCAAAGATTCATGAATCTAAAAGATGCATGAATCTCCAAATATTCTTGAATCACTAAAGATTGATGAATCTCAAAAGACTCATGAATCTCGAAAGATTCATGAATATTAAAAGATTCGTATCTCTAGGGATTGATGAATCCCATGAGATTCATACATCTAAAAAAAATGCATAGAGCTTGAGCTTCTCATCATTCTTCTTTTTGAAGCAACAACCTACCTACTTCTTGGCAAGTCCTCGCAGCCGGATAGTTTGTGTTGCTACGGCGAGACGGTCCATGCGCGACTTAAATCCGCGACGGGTTTAATATGTTGGGGATGTTGTTTGGTCGCGATCGCGCAAATAAACTATTTTGCAAATCATACATATCTAAAGATTCATTAATCCCTGGAGATATATGAATTTTAATGGATTTATTAATCTTTTAGATTCATGAATCTTTGAAGATTCATATAACTTTCGAGATTCATAATTCCTTGGAGATTCATTAATCTTTAGAGATTCATTAATTTTTGAAGAGTCGATTCGAGATTCGAATCACTCATTACTGAAGATTCATATGAATGAATCTCATCGAAAGAGTCATGAAACCCAACACTAATCTGTACCTCACGCCTACGTAAGTTTGGTACTTACGAAGGTAGACTTCTGCTACATAGGAGAGCCGCAGACCAATGATGCTTATATGATCAACGTATGCCAGGATTTGGGTTGACTTATAGAAGATAGAAGATTTCCGAAGTCTCCACCCTCCAGTCCCATCCACTATTGTCCCATATTAGAAATCGCATTTCCCCAAATTATTTTCTTTAACATTTTCCCGATTTTCCCACTTGAATTACTGAAAAATAATAATGTTCAACGATCTTTAATCGGTTTGTCTCTGTGTTTGTTTGTTTCAGTTGTGAGACATTTCCTGCTAATCTTTTCTCCCAAAATAAATCAGTTTCATTACAATTGAAAGTTTGTTTGTGGTAAATATTCTACATCGTGAAGTAAGAGTTCGAAAAATTCATTCGCATCAAATCTACGACACACTTGTAGACACAAGAAACTTCTTCAAGTGGCAGCAATTGATATACCAATTATATGGGGTTTCCAGGGGATCTCATAGTTGTGGGACACTTCTTTGACTCTTTCTTATGGAAAGTGAACTCCACATGATGAAAATGGACTCTATGGCACGCTTTTTGGACAAGCTCCTTGGAATTTCCTATTGGATTTGTGCAACAAGGGTGCTGTAGAGTCCAATTCCCATTATATTAAGTTCATTTAACAAAAGAAAAAGTCAATAAAGTGTCCCACAACTATGAGAACTCCTAGAAAACCCTGTACATACCAATGCGTTGATCAAATATTAGTTTGCAGATGATTTGAAAATAATGTTAACTTAGGGAAGTAACTTTCCCTGTGTATTGAAAAAAGGTGCGTCTATATCTTTCTCTCGGTCCCCTAACTTTTTGTCCTATAATTATACGTCAAACTAGTATTTAATCGTGTTTATGTTATTCGTGATGTTGGGGTTCTCCTTGATGTAAAACTGCCAATCAATTATCATATTGCGTTCACCATTAACCGTGCCAGTAAAGTGTTAGGAATGATCTGTGCTATTGCAAATGATGTGCTTCATTCCTTGAAGCTCTCTTTACTAAGCTAGCAGTACGCCCCATTTTAGAATTCCATAGAATTCCACTAAACGCGCCCACTCGCTTACTTCGACGCCGTGAATTTCTATTCATTCCGTAAAGAAGTAACTCATCAGTTGTTATGCCAAAGAAGAAGAACAACAGTAAAGAAGCAGATCAGAAATGTTTTGCTTAAACGCATAGGCAATTATTATGCAAAGTCAAAAAGCCTACAAGGTTAATCGGCTTGTTAGAATCAGTGTGGATTGAATTGCACTATACTGATTGAATTAATAGTTCGGAACAGAAGCAAATAGCATCTAATAACTTCAGTCCATAACAAACAATTGCTCTACCGTAGAGTCTATTTGTCCGATACACCAACTATCCAATAAATTATAATTATATTAATTATTCAAATGCGTTCGTTGAAGATGCATATAGAAGGCTCAAAGTCTCTATAAAAATTAAATTAAAAAAATGACGCAACACGTAGCAAAATGCATTCATTGCCGCACTCCAGCATTGAGATCTTCTTCTATTTGGCGTAACGTCCTACGCGGAAATGCCGGCCTATACAGATTTTCGAGGCTTAATTCATTACCACGCAGTCGGATGTCCGGTTAGATTTTAGCTATTTGTTGGTTAATGTTAATTTTGTGTTTTAATTTTTCCTACATTTAGCCACCGGTGGTAGCTATTTGTATCCTAACATAAAATAAAGTAAAATAAAATATAACACACATTTTTGCTCAATTATATGGAACTTCTCTCCCTGGCAATGATTTTATATTAAACGATTCTTAGTTTCGAAATTTGCATTACCCTGAGCGATAATTAATTTTGAGACGGCCAAAGAGATTGTTGCACAACATTCAAACAATAACTCTTTCATCATTCAGGGCATGAGCGATAATTAAAATTAAAGAAAAGCTCAATTTTAACAATTGTGAACTTGAATACACATTGTCAGCAAAAAACGTATCAAATACACAAATGATATTGCTCGTTATGCGAGATTTTACTCGTTACGAGAGGTATTTGCTGAAGAGAGGAACACAAAAAAACACGGCATCAAAAAAACATTAAGCACACAATCTGCTACAAACAATCATGCGCTTTTCAAACCCAAAGCGAAGCGTGAAAAAATCAACGTTTTTATAGCTAGAGTGAATCTTGAACTAGTGAAACTGGCTTGTTAACATTTAATTCTGGCTTGAAACATAGAAAAGAAATTTAGAAAAAAAAAGATCAAACATAAAAATATTCTAACCAACGATAACCTTTTCTGGCAATCGGTTTTGAGACAGTGATTAATGTACAGCACACATAAAGCTAATTGCCAATCGGTGTACGGAGCAAGCACAAATAACGCACGAAAACAATAATAAAAACCAGGCGAAACTGATTTATCTGATTGCAAATGTAATAACGTAGAGTTATACATTTAGCAACAGAGCATGATGTTTTAAACATTTCCTCTAAAGCTCTTTGCGTTTCACATCGGTCAGATGAATCAGTTTCAACCCGCAGCTGGTAACTTCTCCCGTGAGCCACACCCCCGCGTGCATCGCGCACAGCAACATACCGGTGTTGAAGTCGAGCCCCTGCGTATCGACCAGATGCTGCAGTATGTCGCCCTGCTCCTCGAGATTCTCCGTCTCGCGCAGCATGGCAATCAGCTCCTCCACCTCGGTGTTCTCGAAGTTGGTCTCCGTGGTGGGCCGGTGGCGCGGCAGCGGCTGAATGTGTATCTTTGGCACTGCGACACAAAAGCAAGATATTAGCCATTGAGCGTTGTGGGTTGTGGGGCCGCGCGTTACTTACTGGCCGCAGTTGCCGACGTTTGGATGTGCAGTTTTTTGCCGTCGTCATCGAGCGACACACGCTCCGTACCGTACCGCGGTTGCTGCTGCTGCTGCTGCTGCTGGGCCTGCGTGTTCGGGGAAGGATCGCGCGATGTTGGCGAACCGCCGGATGGCCCGGTGGTCGCAGCACCAGTACCAGCACCAGCAGCGCCAGCAGCACCGACAGTTGTCTGGTTCGGCTCGAGCCACTGGGGTGTAACGTGGGACAGGCGTCGCTCGGTCACATTACCCTCCATGCCGAGTGTTTCCGCTGCAAAACGCAGGGTGAGGAAAAGAGTTTAGGCATTGGGGTTAGTCTGATACGGCAAGAGCCGCAGGCGCGAGCTACGTACAGTCGACGTTGATCGAGCGCGTCTTCTTGATCGCACCCTTGACCGACATGCGGCGGCGCAGATTTTTCGGCCGCAGGCCGGACGACCGGATCGAGGTGGTCGACGCCCGGTGGCTGAACGAGCGCAGCAGATGCTCGTCCAGGTACGCCTGCACGGCGGGATTCAATTCTGCAAAAAAAAAGGAGAAATTTATTTAATGCCAACTTTAGAAGAGGATTTTTGGGGGGGAACGTTGCGCGAACACTTACTGTCCGGGTAGCCGTCCTCCTGGCTGCCGAGAAAGCTCAGATCCGTGATGGCGGACGTGTTGATAAAGTCGCCCAAATTGCCAAGGATGACGCGCGTGCCGCTGATGTAGCCCGACTTGAGCTTCTTCATCGTTTGGATCATTGCCAGCGGTACCTTGTTGTTATCTGGAGGGCCGGCACGTGGGCGCATTTGTAGAAGGAAGTGGAGAGCAGCAACAAAATGCAAGGATGCCCAAAAAGACAGCGGAATTAGTAGCTGACGCAGTTTAATGTGGATCATGCCGATTTGAAGGAGTAGTTAAGCATACACGCGCTCTCTCGCAGGGAATGTGAAGAGGGGGCAAACATGCAGAGATAGATAGCGAGTAGCATTGGATGTTATCATTGTGCGAAAGAAAGGTTGTTGTTTAGATTACTGGGACTAGGAAGGTACGAAGAGAAGCCTTATGGTTAAGCGTAGCACAGTCTGGAGACGTTTCCATGTTAGAACTTTTGCTCTCCCTAACACACTATTAGCTAACCATGGAATGGGAAAATAATAAAGCAACACATACACTACATACACAAAAGCCACACGCGATCAAGATGTTGTGATGTTTTTTTTTCTCCAAATGTTTTACTGCACATCATATAAAACAAACATTAAAAGGAATGATGATGGCAAGCTGCACGTTAGATTTGTCACTATAAGGCCGGGCGTTAGACAGACAAAAGCCAAAATCTTCTTGCAGACACTTGGTTAGCCTACCGATGCACTACAACGCTGGTATCTTCTTACAGAGGCATGCGTCATAAGATCACTCCCGAAATTGGGACAGTTACTATCACACAAAACCGTACCGGTACTCTACAACTTATCTTTCAACAAGCACCACGGCGAGTTGGTTCGAGATGGTTCCATAACACATTTAACATTAATTCCGAACGTACTTGAATAGAAGTTTTCGCCAACGGCACCACTACCGAACGTACAGGCAGGACACAACGAATCTCCCGAAAGCGCACACACACTTTTTCGCTCAGGTAGCTGGAAGTCTAGCAGCCTTCAGCGAATCTTTTTCGAACAATCCAAGCTATCCATCGCTGGATGGACAACACAAATATTTGCTTGCAATCTTTCCAACAGGTGACGAGCGGCCCAAGTATTCTGGTGGTATATTATGCATTTCCTAATACAAGAACCCATATTTTAGGTATTATTTTGCTCAATTACGAAGATTTGGGATGTGGGAATACAAAAAGATTGGCGAACTAACATATGGACTGTGTGAGCTAACCTATTAAGAAGCTTAGTATTGCAGGCCTTCGACATCTCGATTCTTTTAATCCTTTTATCTAAATCCTTTTATCGTAAATGTAATCCTTTAATCTTAGTTTTGATTTTTAGGGAGGTAAATTAGTCTTGTAGAATGTGAGATTAAAATAATTTCAACTTGGCTACAAACGCTTTCAATGAGTCATACACATTGGATATTAACTGATTGTTATGAAGGTATGACTACGATAAAATCAGAAGCGGCTCCAATCGGCATCAAAGATGTAACATTCCAAGGTCGGTGTCGTGCAGAGCCGTTCGGAGCAATCCAAAGCCGACTGAAGCCTCTGGCCGGCAGTTGGAGGCGTTGAGATCGTCAAAAATCGGTGGGACCGACCGCAGACAAGCCGCGAGTCTACCCAAAATGTTGCTATAATCCGGGATTTAATCAAAATCTATTACGCATGCGATTTAATGTTTCTTGGGAGTCTCGGTTGCTCTGTACGTGCGTGTAGAACAAGTGTGTTTGATGTTATGGGTACATAAATGTTAGTGTGGAAAAACATACCAACAAAATGATTGTTCTTCGCTGGAAAACTTAATACACTCAGACAAATTGTAATAACAGATGTTTTGGTTTGCAATTCTTTAAGCAATTCTCCAAATATTCTTGCGGGCCGTATCCAGAATCGACCCGTGGACCACCAGTTTGACATACCTGCACTACGTGAAAGTATGTGTGTTTGTGTGCGCATTTGCTTAAGTTACTGCCAATTGTTTCACTAAACAATCCAACGCCAAACAAGCTCATTAAGCGATTGCTCCGATTACTAGCTATATGGTAGGGACGGTGTCACAACGGATGCCCTTCCCAATCCGCAACAGGACAGGACAACAGACGCGCGTAAACGTAGACGCAGACGAATAGCATGGGACACAGACATGTGTACACATAATGCAAAGCCGCATGGGGGGGGGGGTTTTCTTTAATGATTGTAACGTCGATCGACCTCTAATCACGTTGCTGCACCTTGTTTTTAGTTCGTTCTGCGAGTGTAAGCCAATCCGATGTGTGCGGAGAGGTATGTGGTGGATGATTAAAAAAATAAAAAATAAAAAAAGCGTCGGAAAAATGAGCACCGCCAGAACTAAACTAGGTAGACAAGCAGATGTACCGAGTGTGCATACCGAGAGCCGAGGACATGAAGCATGAAAAGGCATCGATGAAATGTGTGGAGTATTGGGAGTATGACAAATGTTCCCGATGCATGACCTGAATGGTTTGTTTTAGTGATGGGAGCGCGGAATCGGACCTATCCGAATCGGATTCCGTCTTCGGAATCAATTCCCGAGCCGATTCTGATTACGGTACCTATTCCGGAGCAGATTACGGTACCTATTCCGGAGCAGATTCCGGAATTGAATCCGAAGCTGATTTCGGAGCTGATTTCGGAGTTGACTCCGAATTCCAAATCGGAATCGGCTCCGGATTTGGAATCGACTAGGGAATAACAATATGCTCTGGAAACGGAATCAGAACTGACTCCAGAATTGGAATTAGCTCCAGAATGATAATTAGTTCTTGAATTTAATTCTTGAATTCTTTGCGGCTATCAATACGTAGCATCATTGAATCCAAACGCCTATTCTTATGGAGATTTCAATTCCGGCTCCGTTTACGATTCCCGAACCGATTCCGATTCCGGAACCGATTCTGATTCCGAAGCTGATTCTGTTTCCGGAGCTGATTCCGAAGCCAATTCCAATTCCGGAGCCGATCCCGGAACCAATTCATTTTTCCCATCACTAGCTTTGTTTGTGAGTGCTTGATTTTCTGTCCTCTTTGCTTTTTGTCTTTAGGTTTTTTTTGTGGCATTACCTTTGTGCTTTAGCAAGCTAACCATTATTTTGAGGGGTTTTCGAGGGGAGGGTGGAGTGTAACATAATTACCTAAGAGCCAATGGGTGGCCATCAGTGTGATCGTAGGTCGACCGAGCAGATGGCGCCAGCTATAGCTAAGGAACGCTAGTATGTCGGTGAAATTGCTCGCCAGCAGGGCGGGATCGCGCGATGTATAGTACTCGTCGTGATCGAATATCTGGTGTGTTGTGACCCAGCACATCCCAGCAAACACACACACACACACACCCAGCCCAGCCCAGCCAAGCCAAGCCAAGCCAATGGCGGGATAGATGGCAATCGATAGGGTGGGTTTGGGGGGGGCGAGACAGTGAGTTGATGGCAGAGATGTCGGGCACCAGGATGAGTGGCGGGTGGGTGTAGGTGAAGGGCAGGGTGTAGAGATTGCATATGTGTGTATGTGTGGGCGTAGTTTTGCAGCAGTGCAGCAGGGCAGGTGCGATGTTGGAGGGGGCCATCATGATCATCACCACCACCACCACCAACCGTGACCGCCATCATTCCCGTCATCCGTGGTTCGTGTGCATTGCATTTTTGTTATTATTTGTTTTTTTTTTTGAATGTGTTGTTCAAAAATGTTTGACGACACGACATGGGAAGGGGGGGGGGGATTGTAGCGCGAAAAGAGAAGAGATGGAGAAAAAAGAGAAACAAATGAAAAAGATTTGCCAATTATTGAAAAGGTGACATATTTTGTGAAGAATGCAACAAAAAAAAACACACAAAATTGCAACTCCGTGGCGGGCTACAATCCTTGCAGATGAATGTATGAGAATCAGCAGCTTTCCCGTAGCGAAAAAAAAGTAGTTTGGAGCTCAAAATTCCACGCGCTCTGTTGTTGGGTTTCCTTTCTTTTTTTTTTCTTTTTTTAGAAGTGTATTATGGAGGGAGTATATACTTTGTTTGCTTCTGTGTCTGTTAGTGTGTTGTGAAAAATTTCGACGATTTGTTGTTGTTGTTGTTGTAAAGGCCAATTAAAACGACGCAAGACAGGGAGGCGATACAAACAGCCCAAACGCTTGTGCTGTTGCGCTCCTTCTCCAGCGGGTGATTGTGTGTTTTGTGCAAAAGCAAAAGGGGTTGAGCTAACACATACACCCTACACCTTGGTGTGCAATTATTCCCTCTGCCAGATGCAGAACACATCATTATGCGCTGTGCATCGCACAATCACTGTACAATCGCTCGGTAAAGGGTAAAACTACGTAAAAGGTGAACAAAATCGTTAATAATCAAAACATAAATACACAAAAAAAAACAAAATCATAATATTTAGAACAAAAAAAAAACAAAAACTTCACGCATTTGTATAACGGGCATATAAGAACGGGAGCTTTGGTATCAAAAAAAGGGGGCTTGGGGGGTTTCTTTTAGTCAACAAATACAAACACTCAATGCAATGCTTTTACTGAAGAAGAAAACCAAAATAAAATCAAATAAATTAAGAAAAGGAAAAAAAACAGCAACACCACTTACTACGATAGCCAACACTACAAGAGAAAGGAGAAACAAAAAACGGAACACACAACAACTAAAAATCTACTACTAAAGGGGTGGGAGGGGGTGGCAAACTACTATGTACAGGATGCGTGGGCCGCGCACGCAATGGGTGTAGATGGGAAAAAAGGATCGAACACACTACCGGACACACGCTGGATAATAATGGTAAAACAGAGATAGTGGGTGTGTTTGTGAAAGAAAGTTTGTGTGGGGAAGAGAAGGAGAGAGACAGAGAGAGAGAGAGAGTGAGGGAGGCAAGACGGGTAGAGTAAAGCGTTGGACCGACCTAGATGTACGGTTTTCAGCACCAGCGTCAGCAGCGGGCGGCCGAGTAGATTCTGCCACGCTGACTTCAGAAAGTTGATCTCGCCCTTTAGCAGATCGATCATGAGCTCGTTGTCGGACGCGATATAGAATCGGTTCACGTCGGAGAACTGGTGCGGTAGGATGGTAGAAAGGAAAAAGAAACGAAGAAGAAGAAGTAGAAGCAGACGAAGAGCATATATATATATTGCCAAAAAAAACCCTCGCACACACCGTGGGTGCAGCAGCTTAAAACGAAACAGATGGATAAAGTTGTGTAAGGTCGGCTACATACAAAAAAAAAACAAAGCCGTAACTGGGAAGCACTGAGGGAGCTGCTGTGCTGTTTTTGTGTGTATGTACAGAGACCCTACACCACAAATCGGATCAGGGCTCGGCTGACCATCAGCAGGCACTCAGCCGATAAATTGCATGTCAGTTCTAATGGCCTTACTTCACACGATGTTTGGGTATATGTGTGTGTGTGTGTATTTGTGTTGTTATTGTTGTGTGTGTATGTGGTGGGCTAACCTCCCAGACGTATCCCACAACTTCACTGTAGGTGGAGTTTCATCCCGGTTGCTGCAAAATGTCATTAGCAATGTCATAAAAACAAATCTGACTGAAAAAAAAATCCATGTCAGCGTCACGTACTCAATTGTGGTGCCCATAGGTGATACTCAAAACGATTGGTTTGACTTGGAACGATTGGAATACTTGCTTCGTACCATTTTTACGATCATCGCTTGGTCAGTCACAATGTCATGACTTTTTTATTCTGTGCAAAATGACATAGTCATGACACATTCCTGATGAAACAAAATCTATGTCAATGTCACGAGCTCTACTGTAATGATCAGAGGTGAAGCTCAAAATGTTGTTGCGACCATCACATTCTTGGTGACATTTTAGCAACTAAAGCTTGGTCAGTCATAACATGATTAAAACGATTAAACGATTAAACAGTGGCGTTTGGCAACACTGGTCACAGTGTTCATTGATCAAGCTACCACGGATATGTTCATTATTTTCGTTAGTGAACATCTCGTGATGCTCATGACATTTTGCAGCACTGCTCACCCCTAATGAGTGAGCAGGTGCGTGACACCCGCGTTGCGTCTTGTTTTGTTATAAAGTCCTATGGAAAAGAAAAGTTAACCAAAAAAGGGCTGGCCAAAGAGCCTGGGCCAGCACCTAGCCGCCTCATACCTGTGGCGTAAACGCAAAGATGCGATCCTTGAGCGAGTACAGCTTGCTGGTGCTGAGTATGCCGACGTCGCGCGACTTGCGCCCGGACAGGCCCAGCTTCTTGTTGCGCCCGAGGTACGTGTACAGGTGGCTGAGTACGCGGGCGGGCTGCACCTCGATCGGGGCCACGTCCGCGATCGTCTGCACCTGGATGCCGTGCTCCGCCAGCTTGTCCCGTATGTCGTTGTCCTCCGCCAGTATTACCACCTGCACGACCACGTCCGGCTTTTTCTGGGCCCCGAGCCGGCGGTTCAGCGGATCCAGCTCGCCGACGGCAAGGAAACCCTGTCGGACACGAATGAGAAAAAGAAAAGTAAAAGCCAAAACAGTCAGCAAAGGGCAGGGCAGAGGAAAAACAAAAAAAAACACGGGAAGACGTTAACGTGACGCTTACCTCCTGCAGCAGCTTCCCGAGGATGTAGAGCGACTGGCCCCACAGGAACGGGCAGCGGCCGACCACGACGCGCTGCTGGCTGCCGGGCGCCTGGTACTCGGCCGCCACCGCCTTCTCCGGCACCGCGTACAGCTCCGGTATCAGCTTCATGCCCTCCTCCGTCTTCACCAGTATGTCCTCGAGCTTTTGCGAGTACTCCGCCACCGCCTGCTTGTCGTTCTGGAACGCTTTGTTCAGTATCAGGTAGCAGAAGAACAGCGGCCACTCGCACTCAATCTTCTCGAACATGCGCAGCTCCCACCGCTCGTAGTACAGGCGCGTGTTGTCCTCCTTCGGCGTTTTGTAGCCGTCGCGCAGGAACCGCTTACAGCCGTAACGGCCCTGCAGCCGCGTTATGATCGCCTCCTGCGTCGTCTCGATCAGCTGCGGGTCGTCGCACGCGAACGCGGGAAAGCCGACCACCGACAGCAGGCCCGCGTCCAGCTCCTTGCTGTTAGATTCGCGCGGCAGCATCGACTGCAGCACCGCCTGGCACTTATGCGCCTCGTCCGCGAGCACGTGTATGACCGAGCCGGAGCCGCCGCGCGCCCCGAACAGGTCGAGCTCGTTCATCGCCTCCAGGGCCGCCTTCGCCATGCCGATCGAGCTAGCGTTCAGCTCCGGCTGGCCGTGGTTCGACTTGTCGCCACGCTCCCAGATGCCGTAGTCCGGGATGCAGTACGCCGACTCGATGTAGAACACCAGGTTCTGGATGAACGCGACCTCGTCGAGCGAGAACACGATCTGCAGCCCGGACGCGGTCATCTGGGCGAGGATGAGCAGGTAGAGCGAGATGGCGTCGATCTGCAGGTGGCCCCACTCGCTGTCGCCCACCACGATCTGGCCGTTGCGGCTCGAGTACTTGGCGTGCAGCGAGTCGAGCGGGTTCTGCGACGTCTTGAAGCGCTCCACCTTTTCCTTCTGGTTCATCATCGCCATCAGCAGGCCGCGCATCAGCTTCACGCAGCACTGCTCCAGCTCGTACGCCTTCGCCCGGTCCTCGTCCTGGTCCGCGATCTTCTTGTACGCCATCGACAGCCCCCAGACGGCCAGTATGCAGTACACGTTGTCGCGTATCTGTGGATAGAGAAAGAGAGAGAGAGCGACGGAGAGAGATGACGGGAGCATAATCAATTGGTGTCGATTCCGATCAATCAACGCTAGTGGCGAAACAAAAACGTTACCCAGGCGTGCTGCGTTTGGGGGCTGGCCGGGAACAGCCCTGTCACCGGTTGCTGGTGGCGCATGATCAGCCGATGCACGATCCGCTGGTAGTAGTCGAGGCGAACCCCGGAATTGCTTCGGCTACGCATCCTGGCCGCTGGAAACGAGAAACGCTGGAGGAGCCTGCTGGTAAGCGAATCGGGCGGATAGGCTGTCCTCTCGTTTCACTGACTCGTGGGATGATTCACGTCACCCGACCACTTGGTCGACTCCAAAAAAAAAAGGTTGGCTAGGTTTGATTGTAGCCTCGGTTGATTTCTTTCTTGCACACGGTCGGCGGCTGGCCACAGGAAGGTTGATTGATTTCGGCAACTTAAATCGATTCGTTTGGGTAAAACAAGTAGTAGCACTTTTCGAAACACTGTGTTTTTCCTTTTTCTTTTCGAAGCACGGAAGGGGGTTGGGGGGGAGTAATGGGAGAAGAACTCGAGCGAGCGAGGGGAAATTTTCACCCGTACCCGTCTCGAGCTCCCGACAGTACGTGATTGCGTGCGCGTGTGTGTGTGTGTGTGTGTCGACTGGCGAGACGAACTTTTCCTTTGCACGGCGGAGGCGGCCGACGTTCGCACTGGCACGAGAATGTCACTTGAATGTCAATTCAATCAGAAAGCACCGACCGAACTCGCGGCGGTGTACTCGTCAGCAAAAGGGGAAACGCGGGGTGTAACGTACGGCTGGGAAGATGGTCAAGGGCGTTCGCACATGGTTTGCGTCCCACCTCCGGCCCGGCGGAAATTCGGATGGAAGAAGAAAGCAACGGAACCGGACGAGCACTGTGCTCGAGTCGGGAGATACTGGTCCACTGGCGAGACCCGCTGGAGGATTGTGCTCGGTGCTGTCGGTATTGGTCGAACCCTTCTCCCTCCCTTCTCCTTTTGCAGTCTGTTTTCGTGGTGCTAAACACAATCCTACACCTGCTAGTGCAATGAACGTCATCCATATCGTGGTCCGTTTTCGTAGCATTGTTTTCGTTTGCGAAGCGTTTACGAGGCTTCGTTGAAGGATCGTTGCATTCGAGCTATTCGTTAACCTTCGTGTCAACGGATGAATACAGTAGAACGTCGATTATCCGGGTAGCTCGGAACCGAACGGTTGCCGGTTAATCGATATCCACGGATAATAGTCCAATACGGACGTCACACGAGGCGTAAACTCAAAAAGTTTACGCTTGATTTGTATGGGAGAGCGTAAACTTCCTGTCAAAAGATTTCAGGGTTGTATGGCTGAAATCCAGTTTACGCCAAAGTTTACGCTTCGTGTGACGTCCGTACAATAAATATCAAATTCATATAAAATTTATAAAATTCACTGGTATTACAAAAAAATTACTAGGATTCATTCGATTAATCAATATAAGAATATAATTGTCATCACAACTAGCTGGTTTAATTAGGTTTAACAACTATTCATGAACAAAACTGAAGTTCGCAAACAGCACAACCACCAGGAGGCTGCACAAAAATAATGTTTACGACCTTGACTACCGCTTTAAATGTTCGCCACTATTGAGCGTATGCGAGCGCAGTAAACACAACCGTTGCTGTCGATTTCCAATGCTCTACTGAGGTTTTTATTCTAGATTCTAGTTCAAGGTATTTACAAGTGTACAGTTCCCAAGTGCCACAAATCCACTAAACGACCACTAAACGGCTTCTAAACGACTCAAGTTCTCTACCTAAACGGAATATAGAAAGACTTCGTTTAGCAGACGGCAAACGACTCATGCATTCTAAAAATAGCGAAAATGCTGGTGGCGCTCTCTGTTGGTGGGATACCCCAACCAGTTGAGCTTCATCGCTTGCAGGAGAGCTTTCTCATTTTCTCTGTACTGTTGTATGGTTTCACATTGAAGTTATGCATCGCTAGAACTAGAACGACGATACGATTGTTTAAATACTAAACTCCAACGGAAACCACCAGCACTGAAGCAAGTGAGATTTGAGTAATGGTCGTTGGTGTTGATACCCACGTATCTGACCACACGACCATTCATATAGATTTTTGCTCAGAAAGTTAGAAGGCTATTTAGGTCATGATAAGATGAAACTTGTCGAAACACATTGCAAGAAAAGGATAGCAATATAATGATGAGTTTTAATACGCCATCTATTGATCAAACCAATGAAGCTGTGGAGCTTTCATTTTTTTTCTATGGATATTCAATTTTCCAGTCGTTTAAGCTTAATCTGTGGCGCTTGGGATATTCTTCAAACAAATTTTGACAGATAGATGCCAGTCGAAAAATCGGAATGTCGATAGAGCGAATTGAATTTCCTGATGATGATGAACAAAACTAATAAAAATGGGAAACAACGAATGATTCTTTCGGATATAGCCAAGAAAATCAATAAATTAAATAATAAATGTGAAAGAGAGGCATTTTTGTGCCTAGGTCTAAGTTTGGCCAATAGAGAAATGACAGTATTTTCCTCCGTCTATTAAGGCCTTAGTATCTATAAGTTGTCTATTAGGTTGCCGGTCTGGTGGTACAGTCGTCAACTCGTACGACATAACAACATGCCCGTCATGGGTTCAAGTCCCGAATAGATCGTACTCCCATAGGTAGGACTGACTATCCTGCTATGGTAACAATAAGTCACTGAAAGCCAATCTCGCTACACTAGTGGGTACAGGCAGGCCTTAACCGACAGCGGTTGTTGTGCCAAAGAAGGAGATTAAGGCCTTAACTCGAAAAACACAAAAAAAAAAATCTGCTAGAAAATGTCACTTAGGTACTCAATTGTCATTTTCGATTTCTAAAATCGGAGTTTCGAGCTATTTCCCTTAGACTGGCACCTTAAACTTCCCTTAAACTGCACCAGTTTTAGGGGCTTTTAGAAAAGCTTTTCACCAAATAACGCCGTACGAAATGTGCCTTCTGTTTTCGCCAAATGTTCAAGCAAATTAATTTAAAACGAATTGGACGCCAACTTCATCCAATATTCGCACGCACAAACGAAATTTTGATACTTTAGCATACACAAATCCAAATTTTTTGGTATCTCGAGCACTATTCGAGCAGGTTATGGTTAAAAATTTAGAACAAATGTCACGTGGGTAGGCACCTAGTAAGATACGTATCACACAAGGTGTATTTATTTAAAGGGTGAAGCCCCGCGTTTGCCGGGCGCTATCATTGAGAATTACTCCCCCCCCCCTCCAGCCCTTCACAACCCAATTGACATTTTCGAGCACGAATATTCGGGAATTCGAGCAAATTCCCTTCAACTGGAGCCTTAAACTTCCCTTAAACTGCACCAGTTTAAGGAAATTTAGAAAAAGGCCTTTAAAATCAACTTTGATGCGGCTTTTTCGTTATTTTCTTTTAGATTCGTTCGGAAATGATGTTTCCTATCGTTATAGTTGGTCATGTAGCCATTTTATACATAAATAATATCAATTTTTTTTATAAAATAACGTCACACAAAATAAGCTTTTGTTTTTCATAAAAAATCAAAGCTGCGAAAGTAAAATGAGCTAGACAGCATCGTCAATCGATAGAAGAAAGTCTAATTTACGAACTCACCAAATTTTAGCGCTTTCAACTCACTCGATCACACACAAATCTACAATTTCAAGCGTATCGAGTACTAATCGAGCAGATATGGGAAAACAATTTCGAGCAAATGTCACTTCCCAATTGACATTTTCGAGCACGAATAATCGGGAATTCGAGCAAAGTCCCTTAAACTGGAGCCTTAAACTTCCCTTAAACTGCACCAGTTTAAGGGAATTTAGAAAAAGGCCTTTAAAATCAACTGTGGTGCGGCTTTTTCGTTGTTTTCTTCTAGATTCGCTCTGAAATTATCCCAAGTGCTACAAATACACTAAACGTCCACTAAACGGCTTCTAAACGACTCAAGCACTCTACCTAAACGGAATATAGAAAGACTTCGTTTAGAAGACGGCAAACGACTCATGCATTCTAAAAATAGCGAAAAAGCTGGTGGCGCTCTCTGTTGGTGGGATACCCCAACCAGTTGAGCTTCATCGCTTGGAGGAGAGCTTTCTCATTTCCTTTGTACTGTTGTATGGTTTCGCATTGAAGTTATGCATCGCTAGAACTAGAACGGCGATACGATTGTTTAAATACTAAACTCCAACGGAAACCTTCAGCACTGAAGCAAGTGAGATTTGAGTAATGGTCGTTGGTGTTGATACCCACGTATCTGACCACACGACCATTCATATAGATTTTTGCTCAGAAAGTTATAAGCCTATATAGGTCATGATAAGATGAAACTTGTCGAAACACATTGCAAGAAAAGGATAGCAATATAATGATGAGTTGTAATACGCCATCTATTGATCAAACCAATGAAGCTGTGGAGCTTTCATTTTTTTTCTATGGATATTCAATTTTCCAGTCGTTTAAGCTTAATCTGTAGCGCTTGGGATGTTTCCTATCGTTTTAGTTGGCCATGTTCCCATTTTATACTTAAAAAATATCCATTTTTTATAAAATACCGTCACACAAAATTAGCTTTTGTTTTTCATCAAAAAACCATAGCTATGAATGAAAAATGACCTCGATGGCATCGTCCATCGATAGAGGAACGTCTAATTTACGATCACACCAAATCTTGGCGCTTTCAACACACTTGATCAAACACAAATCCACAATTTCAGGCGTATCGAGTACTAATCGAGCAGATATGGTAAAACAATTTCGAGCAAATGTCACTTGGGTTGGGAACTTTAATACCGGAGCCCCCAGTATTGTTATGTCAAGTCATGAAATGTCAATTTGCTCTGAAGCATTTCACCAAGGTGAATTTAAAAATATCAGGTGGTGGACTCTAGTGCATTTTGACAATTCGTCACTTGACGTAAGGTCCTCAGGATTCAAACTTTGTTTACATTAATTAAATTTGTTCATATAATTTATCTACCCCATTTTTTCAAATAAATCCCAAGTGCCACAAATCCACTAAACGACCACTAAACGGCTTCTAAACGACTCAAGCACTCTGCCTAAACGGAATATAGAAAGACTTCGTTTAGCAGACGGCAAACGACTCATGCATTCTAAAAATAGCAAAAAAGCTGGTGGCGCCATCTGTTTGTGGGATTCCCAACCAGCGGAGCTTCCTCGCTTGGAGGAGAACTTTCTCATTTCCTCTGTACTGTTGTATGGTTTCGCATTGAAGTTATGCATCGCTAGAACTAGAACGGCGATACGATTGTTTAAATACTAAACTCCAATGGAAACCACCAGCATTGAAGCAAGTGAGATTTGAGTAATGGTAGTTGGTGTTGATACCCACGTATCTGACCACAAGACCATTTATATAGATTTTTGCTCGGAAAGTTAGAAGGCTATATAGGTCATGATAAGATGAAACTTGTCGAAACACATTGCAAGAAAAGGATAGCAATATAATGATGAGTTGTAATACGCCATCTATTGATCAAACCAATGAAGCTGTGGAGCTTTCATTTTTTTCTATGGATATTCAATTTTCCAGTCGTTTAAGCTTAATATGTGGCGCTTGGGATATTATTTAAAAATATATTTTGGACTTTGTGAGTTCTTATTTAACATTGAAACATACATTAAAGTGTGTTATTTTGTGTTATTCTGTGAATTTATTCTAGAATTCTTTGTGTTTTCGACATTTTTGATGATAAAAATTAAGAAATCATTATTTTTTTTCAATTTTTACATTAATTCCTCATTATCTACGAGCCGCATGGACAATTTACTTGAGATTAGAACTCATGCTAGCATGATTTTAAATTTCGTGCATAAAAAAATCATCAAATCTTTTGTTAATATATTACGTTTTTTCGATAAAATCAATAGACACACTAAAATGCACATAATAACAAAGAAATCTGTTAGGCCGAAAATACACGGACCGGAATTTCGCGGCCGTGGAATTCCGCCTGCTGTCAAACCCATATACAAAGTGTCAACGGCAACTTTCCCGAACTGTCATATCCATACATTTTTCAGCAAGCGGAATTCCGCGGCCGCGAAATTCCGGTCCGTGTATTTTCGGCCTTATATTTGCTAAGCTTTGTGTGCGGAAACCAATGGTCAACGGTTCTAAAATGACGTAAAGTCCCTCAACTATGGCGACCCCCCAAAGGCCCTAATCCACCACCTGATATTTTTAATCCACCTTGCATTTCACCTCCTAATCAAGGATAATGTATTTAGAAGGTTGATTTTTATCGCTTTTGCTGGGCGACATTGTGGGGGACATCTGTCACTCTCTGCATACAAATTTCATTACCCCGCACCAGCCCTCCCCGATTTTTTATACCGGAGCCCCCGGAAGAGAAATGTCAAGTCGAGAAATGTCATTTTGCTCTGAACAACTTCACCTTGTCATTTATAACACCTTGCTCCTAATATACATATACCTTATTCGTAAAATAAGGTATGCGCAAGGTGTATGCGCATCACAATCGAATCCACTTCTGTCATAAGTTCGTCTAAAATGGCGTTCCCGCCTAATCTATAAGCTCACCTCGTCCCTATACCCACTTTGTTCTTTACTCAGAAAACGCGGCAATTGTACGTTCTTTTCCATTGAGCAAAAAACGCACATTGTGGTAGATCACGCGTGTGAGGACTATATAACCGAGAACCACTAGCATTAACATAAACCGAGATGGAAGAAAGTGGAGCCGTAAAGAGGAAAACGATAGAATTGCGTACTAAAGTTGAAGAAAATGTGGATGATGCAGCTTCGAAAAAATTGAAAAGGTAAGGTACAAAGGGGATTGCCAAAGGGGAAGGTTGCCAGATTAAGAAACGCTTACTTACGTCTGAATGAATTTCAGCATTTCATCAGCGAAGCATCCCATTTCGGCAGAAGGAAAGATACTTCAACATTCTGATTCGATGAACCTGCTGTATACTGGACCATCGGATACAGCGCAACGCAAAGACGTCGTACGGATTGAAGGCGAAGAATACGGTCAGACTGTTGCAAAACGAAACGACTCTGACGCACCGAACACTATGACGCCTTCTCCAGCTAGTGCCATTTCAAAGAGGAAACAGGTTTTGAAAAATGGGATGAATCCCCAATTGTACCGTACGATGATGTGCCACAGGTTCGTCAGTCATATAGATGCAGCTGCGTTTTCAGTAGAAGGGAACAATTACTTTGACTCGATCTTCCGGCAGGAGAAAGAAACCTTGAATCCGACGCGGGCTAACTCTTCCGTTACCCATATACAGCGGAAACGCATTAGTAATAACGTCCGGAAACGTGGCCTTATTGGTCGCTTTTCGCCCGCGTTCATAAGCAAGAGCCGCGTCGAGCTAGAACAGCGCCGCGGCTTGTTACGCTATCTAATGGCTAATCCGTTGATAGGGTACTCAGGTGATGTTGAACAGTGGACCACTCCGAATCCGATCAATATCGGATCCAAGGTGAGTGTAATGCTCTATACGCCCCGGCTGTGGTGCTGCTTCGGGGAAGTTATCGACATAGAGTACCGAGAGATTACAATGTACAGAGTTCGGTATGAATCCGATGGAATTGTGCAGGAGCAACTAGTGCCGGACTATTGCGTAGCGCTGGAAGAGGAAGGCGAATTGTAGTTTTTCCTCCTTTTAATAGTTGGACATGATAGCTTCATCGGAGCAACACTTCATAAGAAACGACATTCGTTATATAATTTGGAAAAAAACCCGTCAAGGTATTACCATACCATAAGTGTTGAAGATTCGTGAAACACTGCCAGTGGACACAGCCCAGCTGTCCGGAACATTCGCACGCCAGTGGACGAATGTTGCTACTGACTATGAACTATATATGTCCGAACCGGAATGCCGTACTTCTGGCTGATCAGTTGCTGGTAAACTGCCCAGTGGAGTAATATTAATAACACTCTAATCCACCAATCCGGCTGAAATCTAGTGAGGTACATGTGGGTTAGTTTGTATCGTCGTTCCAAAAATGTAGTTAAGAGTTAGCCATCACATTCTTTAGAAATAAGAAGCAAGAAACTGTTTCGAATCTGTCGAAGGTTTGGTATGTTAACGTGGTCTGGTTATTAGAAAGGTTGTGATGATATATTATTACATAGCCACGACATTCGACTTAGAAATTACAAACTCTTTTGAATTTTTGTCATAATGGACACTAACGCTGTCCCGCCATTAGAAAGGTTGTGATAACCATAATTGCCTTGAGGTTAAGGAGATGTAAGACATAAAACTATTATTCACTTAAAGTTTGGAACTGTACATGGTTGAAGATGTTTTCCGCGCAAAGCATTCGGTTGCTATCCTGCCTAGGTTTACTAAACATATCTTACAATATCCAATATTAGCTTTGGTATGTTCCTCGACCGATGGTTAGGCTTTGAACGGTTTTATTTTTTTTAATAGTGAATTTCATTTTTAACATTAGTAATACATTTGGTTGTTACCCTGCCTAGTTTTATTAAACATATCTAACAATATCCTATATTAGCTAAGGTATGTTCCTCGACGGACGGTTAGGCTTGAACGGTTTCAAAAATTAATTGAAAAATAGATAGAATTATTTCAGATAGATAGAATTTCATTTTTAACGCTAGTAAAAGATTTGGTTGTTACCCTGCCTAGGTTTACAAAATATATCTAAAATCCATCCTTGATTAGCTTTGGCATGTTCCTCAACTGTCGGTTAGGCCTGAACGGTTTCAAAATTTCTACTTAAAAACTAAATGAATTTCATCTTTAGCACCTGTAAAACATTCGGTTGTTACCCTGCCTAGGTTTAATAAACATATCTTAAAACATACTAGATTAGCTCTTAGCATGTTCTTCAACTGACGGTTAGGCCGTAAAGAGTTCAGAATTTGATGTTAAAACAAGAAATAAATGAATTTCATCTTTATCATAACCAATTGACTTTTTTTTCTATTGTGAACTTATTTGTGGAATCTTCTGTGATTCGATTTCTTTTGCACTTCTTGAATCTGAAAAAAAATTTAACGTGTGTGAAATGGTTGTTACACATCAGGTGTCATATCTGTGTAGATTACCTCATGCTTAACGAGTTTTACACAAGGCTGTTGCTAAAAGTGTCACATCCTCTACTATCTCTAGCACTAAAGCCCGCGTTAGAGCCCCGGTGGAATTGAACGTGAATTTTTGGGGTTTTCTGTTGTATTTCAATAATTTTTTATGAGAATATGGCTTATCGTACACCAAAACAAATGATATTCAATTCCCCAACTTTCTAGACTATACAAAACATTGAATTAATAAATTAATTAAATTTGTTTGCTTTGTTCACGGTGAAAAAATAATGGTCATCGGGGAATGATAAGGAAATGCATTTAATGAATTATTTAAGCAGGTTTTACAGTCTCAATAGTTGGGGAATTGAATATCCTTTCTTTTGGTATACGATGAGCCATATTCTGATGAATATTATATGAAACATAGCCAAAAACCCAAAATTTCACGTTCACTTTCACGCAAGGTCTAACGCCTTAAGATGTGGTCGCGTCTAATAAGATTTAGATGAACTGTTTCCCTAAGATTAATATTTTCATAGTTCCATAATATGCCACACGTGTTTTGTCATCTGCAAGATGCATTCATCCGTAAGACAAATTGCTCTCGAAAGTTGCGTGTGTGAATTCTTTCAAATACTCTAAGGTGTATTTTTCAAAGGCATATTTTATCTAGTGGTTGAACGAGTGGTTAAAGGACCAACAGCTCAGAGAGAAATGTATCTTAGGGAAAATATATCATCGCGTAGCAATACGAGCAGCCACTATATAAAAATATGATCTCCTTGAACAGTAAAATATAAAATTTGTATGTACTGCCATTACAAAACAAAAATCTTTTTTCGTGAACACAGCTAAGACCATTAGTAGAGAATACTGAATTAACAATAAATATGTTGTTTTTGATATTCATCAAAAGTGGATAAAATATGATAATTGATATGTCGCAGGGAATATATGTTGAGAAAAACACAACTGCTTTATTCCTTAGTTCAGAATGGAATCGCCTTTATTCACTCAATGTGTACTCTGATCGAGTCTTGCAATGTTACTGCGTTATGCGTGTTACTATACAACAATAATAATGTACTAAGACTTGATGGCCGGGTGCTGAAGGGTTAAAGACACCATTAAAAGAATTTTAAACGAGTTTAGTTTTAAACGAGAAACAGAGGGTGTGAATCAATAGAAGGAAAATTTAGAAGAAGAAAAAAAAACACAGAGCGTTAAGCGTTCATTTAGTAGCAACAGCGTCTGCCGAAGAGGAGAATGTGTAGCATACGATTTTTGTTTTCGGATACCGTTGCTGCTTTTCGGATGTGAAAATCCAATTTGATTTTCTTTTTCCAGTTCAATTAATCGCCTAGGGCGGGTAAACAGACCACCGATATTTTGCAATCTCGCAGCTTTATGCAACCAATCAATAATTTAATTATTTTTGCTTCCCTGCAAACAATCTCTCTGTCCCCACACACGCTCGTGGACACACTGAGTGAGTGTGTGATTTTTTCGTCCGTTCGTTGAGTACATTATACTTATATCATTAATTAGCCCGTTGTGTTTTCTTGTTTTAGTTTATTAATCGTACACTGTTTCCGCTGTGCTTCTGCTTTAAATTATGTTTGGTGTGAGGAGCTGACCTGGGGTTGGGAAATCTTCGCTTCGCGTTAACGAGAACCGAACGCACCTGGCCATCTTTCGGCCAGTTCGTTTTACAATCCGAGCTTTCCGTTTGCTTCCTGTAACTGCAATTGCGACTATTCTGGGAATTCTGCACGTGTGTGGTAGGTGGAAGTAGGGAAGGTGTGTCTTATTGTCTGTTTTAATCCTGCACCGTCCTATTTTATGCTCAATGTTTCCTGCTTGTTTTCGGGGGCTTTTGATTTTGAAATAGAGCGTTTGCGTTCCATCCATCCTCTGCCTGTTTCCATCTCTCCCTTTCTAGTTTTCTGTAAATCGTTCCTACGTCTTAAAACTCATTTTAATCACAACAACAACAACAAGAATAATGTCGGCAATAAACCCAGACGCCACTAACAGTAATAAAATTAAACAAACAAAAAAAATAGCAAAAACAAACAAGGCAATGCGTTTTCCTTTTTCTCCTCCTCGTGAATTGGGAACCAAACTACACGGCAGCAGCGCATGACGCATCCTTTCCAATGCCTGCAGTAAATAATTAACCTCCGTTCGCTGTGTGGGGTACGCGTTTGTTTAGGATTTGTTTTTGTTTTTCTTTTAAAAAGTTGTTGCCCAAAACTATCGTTACAAAGTGGGTTGCCTTAACATAACAAAAAAAAAAAATGTGTATGCACGTGTATGACCTGCTTTGAAAACTGGCACTGCCGCGCGCACGCGCTCGCAATCATTTAACCACCGGCTCTCGTTTCCTACTATTCTTCCTGTTCCTGCCTTCCGCCATCCATAATAGCACTAATTAGTTATGTATAAAAACAAACATTTTTCCCCTCATTATCCTCCCCCCCCCCCCAACTTTATCAGCTATGCACTAACTGTTTTGCTTTGCTTCTCTTCGCTCCCTTTTGATTAACACGCGCACGGTAAACCTATCGCCTCCCTATAGGATGTGGGCCCATCCCATCCTCCACTAGCTTAATCCGTTCCGTTTTGCCCGTTTCGCACCGTTATTACGTTAAAGTACAAAAAACATTTTTTAAAAAATAAAAACATAACACAATAACAGACGCGTGGCACAGGGCACCACAGCTTGCCGACAATCTCACGCTTATTCTTAACTTAACAGATCGAAGAAAAAAAAAAACAGATTACAATGATTAACTTTTTCTTGTTCCACGGGCAACCTATCGGCTTGCAGCACGTTAAGGACAGCGCTCGTCGATTAAATGCGTAACTTCGTACACCTCGCACGCGCAACAAACAAACAAACAAACAAAACGGTAATAGTACTAATAATCAATTTGTTATAGCTAAACTTAATGCTAACCTAAAACGGAACACGGGGGCATTGAGATTGAGTAAAATTAAGCAGCTATTACTTTTGCGTTGTAACTCAAAAATACGCTTACTTGCTTCTAGTACAACATTGCAACAAATGTTTTTACCTTTTCTCGTTTGCTTTCCCTTGGTTGCTGCAAGCTCTCGGCCCGTTTGCCTGTCCCTGTGCACTCCTTTCAGCTAGCTTAAAACCAAACCACGATTTTTACGTTTTTCGTCACACAATATTGACGTTAGTAGTGCGCGCGCGCACAGTATTTTCAGCCAACATAGCGCACACATCGATTGTGGTCTCAAAACAAGCTGGACGGTGTGTCTATCTATATGCAATACCCTACTTATCGCAGTGAAATGTTCTTATCCACCGATCTCAACCTTTTTTGTTTGTCCATGGTAACGAGAGCATCGTTGCAGCGATGGCTTGCCTGCTGCAGCTGCAGAGGAGTGAAACGATGCACACAGTGCCCAGCAGCTGCTCAATTAGTGTTGAGTTGTACGCAGGACATATATACCCACACGAAACACGAACACGTGTGCTGTCATGGCGCAATGACCGCAACGCCTAGCCTTAACTAGTTTTGCGTAGTTTGCGAATTTTCACAATTTTGCTAAGTGGGGTTAGGTAAATCGAAACCATACAAAAAAGAAAAAAAAACAAACGAAACGCAACCATTGCTTGGAACGTTTCTCTACCGCATTTGATATACATTGTGATATTTTTTTTTTCTTCTTCTTGCGCTGCCTCGGCAAACGCACGCTCTCTACTCGTTGTGTTTCCCAAGGGGGCGCCGTTTGCGTGTTCCCCCTTTCTAGGAAGGGGCAACAACCACACAACAATGGTTCCGTCTTGCGGATACATTTTGCTTATGGTAAAAAAAAATTATAACAAAAGGTATGAGGATAACAACATTTACGGATAGCCGAAAAACGGAACCCCCCGGCCCTAGTTATTCGCCTACGCCGCTGCGGCCCGGAATTACAGCAAACGTGGGACACATTTGGACGCGTGTCCGTACGTTTACGCAACACACATACATACATACATACACACACACACACACACACACACACCTAACAATTACGCTTATTAACAATTATTAGATTGGCGGACGAGTGCTGCCCCAAAATGTGCTAATCGCTTGCCGCCTAATTTCGAGCTGCTTTTGCTACGATCGATTGCGCGACACGTTGACGGTCCAACATGCTTCCAAACCCATGCTTGTCGGCCTTACGATTTGGCTTTAAACTTGTTGCCGCGCAAATACCGCACGCTGCCGGACTTTCGATTGCACAGGTTGCTGCCGGTGTTGGCGGTATCGGTGATGGTGGTGGATGTGCTGTGGCCACCGACCGTCCGGTGCCGTTTGGCCACCGCCTGCCGGCGCTGGTGCCGCTGCTGGCGCCGTCGCCGCTGCTGCTTGTCAAGGGTGGACGCGCGCCCACGGCCAAAGCCGGACGAGGCTTGTGCGGCATGGTCCAGCTCCTGCATCGCCTGCTGGATGGCTTGCTCGAGCTGTGCGTTCAGTTTACGGCTCCTACAACGACAAAAGAGTGATCACAGGGCGAGAGAGAGAGAGAGAGAGAGAGAGAGAGAGAGAGAGAGAGAGAGAGAGAGAGAGAGAGAGAGAGAAAAGAGAGAACATCAGTAAGCAGCAGTCAACGTTAGAACGATCGCTTGCAGGTTGCAGGTTTGAGACCGGAGGTCCATCTTCCCGGTAGGTGAAAAAAAAAATGAAAAAAAAGTTCAGCGAAAGAATTCGAGTTGGGTCGATGGTTTTCCGTTTGGTTTTCTCTGCACGGTTCCACTTTGGTCTCACTTTCTAGCGTCCTTCTGCGCCCGGTGATGCATCTCGAGACCCTCGGACAGGCTCTGCAGTGTGCCGATCTCGACCCGTTCCGCATTGGTGCGGCCGGTGCCGAACCACCGCACCCAGACGTGCTCCGGGTCTACACTGGATGGCGCCGACGGGTCCGGCTCGGTCGCTGGCACCGGTAGCACCTTGCCCGGCCAGGCCGGGAATCCGCGGACCGCACCCCAGACCAGATCGCCGACGCGAAACAGCCGCTGCACGGTACGGCCACCGGTCGTAGGTTGTGCCGGTTGCTCTGGTTGGCTATCTGCATCATCAGCATCATCATCATCATCTTGATCATCATCTTGATCATCACCTTCATCCTCATCACCATTATCATCGTCCGGCTCGCTCGAGCTCCGCTTGCCGGTGGCCAAAGCGCTCTCGCTGAGCGGAGCGTTGTCTGCGCTCGCTAGTGTGTTGGTGTGGTTGGGATGGGCAAGTGGGCGACACGGTCGGGTAGTCGGGAGTCGGGAACACAAAAATTAAGTGAGAAGAAATCAATCAGTCTGATCAGTGTCGGTGAAAGGCGCACAGATGCATAGACACACAAACAACACACACACACACGCTCACACAAATCAATACGGAAAGTGTCCCGTCACCAAAGTAGTGTGTACCGTACGAGTGAAGCGGCAGTGAAGCGTAATCCTAGGGCAGAAGACACTGTGCGCTGCTCGCTGCAACAGTTAGATTTCCTGTGCCAACCAACACACGGGCAGCACGTACAAGTAGCGAAGCAGAGCAAAGCACCAGAAGCACAACCGTGTTAGTACGCGCCAGAGTCAACGCCTGAGATCCTGGTGAGTATGCGCAACACCTTGGGATGGGATTAGTTTCGTTTGTTATACACCCGGAGGGATTATTTTGCGGCCAGATGCATGGACACGGTACACGGGTTTGTTACACACCAACACCACCAACAAATCGCTCCTATGTTAATTAAGCATGTGTAGGAGGTGACGACCCACCACCGACCAACGCATCACTCTCTAGCGCGCCCAGCTCGCTGCTCCGTTACTCACCATAGCTCCGCTCGGCCAGCACATCCGACGGTCGGCAGGCTGATCCTTCGGTCGTGGTCGGTGCCGCGACAATGGCGAGCTTCACCCGTTCCGGATGCTTGCTAGTCACAGCCTGTACCGGGGGCAGGCCCCGGCGTACCTGCCCGATACCACCGACACGTCCACCGGCACCCGCGGCGGCTGGGGCCGACCCGATGGTCCTGCCCGTGCGATTGGGCGATCCCTGCACTATTCGATTATCTACGGAAAAGCATAAAGCGACAATAAATGTATTAAGTTCTGCCTGCGTCAGACACGTTACGTTACGGAATGCAACAGTGCTATTCAAATCGGGTTCGGTTCTTCGATGATCATTTTGTTGCAATTAACTGGTTTGGAGCTTCATTTTAATTGGTTTGGTTTTAATTTAATAGACAATTATTAATTTTCACGGTATCGGGACAAATTATTGACCAATCTATTCAGACTATTTTTTTTAATGAAGGCACACACAAAGGTCTAAACACCTTACAGCAAAGGCATAAAGTTAGGGGTTTCACTTGTTTAGGTACGATTGAACGAAGTTCAGATAGGCATCAGTATTTCAGTTGGACGTCAAATGTTTACTTACAGTTGGACAAAGATCAAAAGCAGTTTAACATTGTTTTTTTTAGCTCGAAAACGGTGTATTTTTGTCCAGTAAGAATGACCTGGCGATAAAATCGAGACAGCATAGAATTCGGTCTCGATCTATTTTTATTATTCCAATTAGAAAGGCAACGAAACCGATTTAAAGATCAAACTCACAAATTTGAAATTTAAGCCAAAAACCCAAAAATGTAATTCATAGTAGATGATAAAAAAAAACAGATCTGTTATGAGGGATTTCACAGTATTTAAAATGCTATCAATTAAATGATTCGTTTCTTAACTTAAATTGAATAATTTTGCAACACATAGTTTCAGACATTAGGTTAAATTTTAATTAAAAAGAACACTATTAACACTACAGTTGAAAAATCGATACCTTAGAGACAAACATGGATGCCTTACAGGCGAACATTGTAATACACTGTCAAAACATGGTGCCTTATAGATAAACAAATAGGTAAATTAGGATCAAAAGTCTAAGCAAGACTGTGATAGCGCCATATGTGTGTAAAAAGTTGGTCCAAAGTATGTTGAGACTAGTGGTGGAAGCTCGGAATCGGATTTACCCGATTTTGATTCCGTGGTCGGAATCAATTCTGGAGCCAATTCCGCTGCTAGAATCGATTCCGATTCCGGAGCCATTTCCCGAGTCGATTTCGAACCCGATTCCGATTCCGCAGTTTTCTCCGGTTCCGATTCAAGAGTCGACTCCAGAACCGATTCCGCTACCGGTATGGGCTCCGGGATCGGAATCGAACTGGGAATCGCAATTTACCCAGGTAACGGAATCAGGACTGATTCCAGAAATGAAAATTGGCTCCAGAATGAGAATCAGTTCTTGAATTGCAATAAGAAATTTCAGAAGCGAAATCAGTCTGGCAATCCCCACGAGAATGGATCGTTGACAAGTAAATTATGATTCTTTGCGGCTATCAATACAGACCATCACGGACCAACCGAATCATGATTGGACCCAGATGCCTATGCTTATGGAGCCGATTAAGCCGATTCTGATTTCGGAGCCAGTTTCGATTCCGTAGCCGATTTCGACTCCGAAACCGATTCCGATTCCGGAGCCGATTCCGATTCCGGAAACCGATTCCGGACTTACTATCCGGAATCGATTCCAGAATACTTCGGAGCTAGCCGGAATCTATTACGACAAAAACTTTATTTTTCCCATCACTAGTTGAGTCGTCTTTAGGCATAAAGCTAAAACCCAGGAATAACTTGCGAAATCCAAGTGTCCGATTTTACGTTGGACATGCCTTTGCATGACTGGAAGGTACATAGAGCAAATGTAAGCCCAACAACTAGAAGAAATTATCAATCCCAAGAATTCCACAAAATGAGCGCAAAGACGGAAAACCGTTCAATCTACGTTTGTCCTGTCCTGTCCTGTCCTGTAGGCTATATAAATAGCATAGTTTTGTTATTGGGATATCATGGTCTCTCGAGAGTACTCATGATTAACCGTCTCATAATAATAGTTGAACACTGCAGTATTTTTTGTATTTGGCTCTAATTCTACTCTGCTCATACGCCGCAACGAACGCAGTCAATACAGGTCTAGAGTACCTGAAACACTGTTATTATTGTTATGTTGTTGCACCCACGACGGGCATGTTGTAAGGCAGGTATGTCAAACTGGTGGCCCGGGTGTATATTGTGTGAATTGCTTGAAGCATTGAAAAACAAAAAATCTAGTATTACAATTTTTTGGAATGCAGAAGTATTTCAAAGAAGAAGAATCATTTTTTCGCTACATTTTTCGACACTAAAATGTTTGTACTCATAGCATCTAACAGACTTGTTCTACATGCACGAACAGAGCAACAGAGACCCTTAAGAAAGATTAAATCGAATACAAGCTCAGCCGTATTTCGATTGAATGCTGGATTGTAGCAACATTTTGGGTAGACTCGATTGCACGTGGTAACAACTATTGATTGATTGTCGGAATCGCATCCACAGCTCAACATCATTTCCGCTAATTGTTAATCTGGCTCCGATTCTGACCAAATCAAACCAACAGCTCCGCTCGGTGCCTTCCGAAGCCGCCGGAGCCGTCCAGAGACATTCGGAACCGTTGGAGTCGTCGGTTGCCGTTCCGTACGGCTAGTCAGCAGTCAGATATGGCTCCGCTCAATCCGATTTTTACGATCTCAACGCCTCTGACTGATGCGTAGAGGCTTCAGTCGGCTTTGGATTGTTCCGAACGGCTCTGCACAACACCGACCTTGGAATGTTACATCTTTTATACATCTAATCGAACTACCATAAAAATCAGTTCTTCTTCTTCTTCTTTTGGCTCCACAGCCGTTGTCGGTCAAGGCCTGCCTGCCTTTACCACTTGTGGGGTTGGCCTTCAGTGACTTTTGGATTACCCCCCCATAGCTGGATAGTCAGTCCTACACAGCAAATTTTCTCATCCTGCTTCAGTAAAGTTTTTTACTGAAACGGTTCAGTAATAGAATATTTTACTGATTTTCAGCATGAATGTCATGTTTTTACTGACTTTCAGCAAATTAATTTACTGAATTCATTTCAGTAATACGCATTTTACTGAAAATCAGTAAAATAAGTATCAAATTAGTCGTTTCACTGGATATCAGTAAAACAAATTACTGAAAATGCAGCAATTCATTCTGTCAAATTGACCTGTCAGTCAGAACATCAAAACAAAACAATGCGGTACCTATTTGCTCGTAATGTGCAAAGAGTTGATTTTGTAGGCGCTTACAGGCACCCTGGTGAAATTTCAGGTGATATTTCGGCTTACGGGATTAATTTAAAAGAATTGGCAGCCGTGTTGGTGTGTAAAATGTTTGCTACAATCCACTGTGCTTGCTGAAATTGCGTGGTGTCTGTGAGCGCTTACTGAACCATCTACACTTGCGGTGGCAAAATACAGTATAAAAACTGTATAAAACAACACAAAACATGTATGAATATGAACTGAGGGACTGGCAATATCTGCGCATCAATAAAAACTCAATTTAAAAGAAGTATTTCGTCATTTTTTAATCGCTACCAACTACTGAAAAATCAGTAATATGAGAATGGCTTTACTGGGATTTCAGTAAACGAGCTGTCATTTTGGTGAGCACCGGACATTACTGAATGATTCAGTAAACATTCTTTTTACTGAAAGGATTACTGAAACTTCAGTTAAAAAAATTTCAGTAAAATTTTACTGAAGCTCAGTAAAAAAAGTTTTCTGTGTACGTATGGCGGCACGGTCCATTTGGGGCTTGGAACCCTTGACGGGCATCTTGTTAAGTCGTACGAGTTGACGACTGTACCATGAGACCGGCATTAAATAACTAACCAAAAATCAGGTAATATCCAATATGTTTGACTCATTGAAAGCTGAAATTATTGATATCCCACATTGTACAACACTAATTTACTTCTCCAAAAATCAAAACTAAGTGTAAAGGATTACATTTACGATAAAAGGATTTAGATAAAGGAATAAAAGAATCGAGATGTCCAAGGCCTGCAACACACAGATTCTTAAAAGGTTCGCTTAATACAGACCATATTTTTGTTCGCGAATTTTTCCCCATTTTACCAGGAAAAAAGTGTCAAAATACAGGGTTTTGCAAGTCATTTTGAAATGCTAATCACTTAGTGAATAAAACGAGTTATGGATCAAACAGACACACACCATTATAAAACTTAATTCTTCTTCTTTCCGTTTTTGTGCATTGAAATGTGTCAAAATGTGTAAAATAGTGTAGAAAACATAGGCAAACCTGCACCTCGATAGGGCTGTCAAAGTTAAACTTCGACGGGATATTATTAACATTGGACCAGTCCAAGTACGTCCCGAATCATTGTCGGATACAAGTATCGTAATTGAAAATTAATCCAAACAACACAGCGTTTCAGTTGTAAGAAATGCACAATAAACCACCGTTACAAACACTTAGGCCATGAGTGTAGTCGAAAACTATTGTTCAAACATGGATAAAAAGCAAAGATTCGTGTCAGACAGCAATGGATAGAGAAGACACCGATGGATAGCTTGAATTGCTCGAGAAAGATGCACCGAAGGCTGATAGGCTTCCCCTACCTCAGTGGATCATTGTGTTTGACAATGATCTCTGATGAAATGAGCTTGACACAGCTGCTGTAAGGAATAAACTATTGGAGGGAATCTCAAACTAATGCCGAGTTCACCGGCCAAATGGGCAAGTATTGAAACCAGGAATGATATTAGTATTGCAAGAAGCAAATATACCAGCCAGTCGTTGGTCACAACCAGAGATGTACCAAATCGGGAATTTTAAATTTCGGGAAAAATACACGTGTTCTTACCCGCTAAACACGGTACAGTCATTATCCGATATACGCTATCGTACGGGACCGAGCGCAATAGCGTATCTCGAGTTTTCGCGTATAGCGGATTTGTATGGTAAAATAGTTTACACTACCAGTTCGAGGGTTGAAAAATATCGCCACAGAGTTTAGCATTAAAGTTTTTTTTTGTAAAACAGGTATCTTTTGTACAATTTTAGTGCAAAATGCAAAAAGAACATTAAGGAAATGCAAAAAGAGCATAAAATATTTGCAAAAAACAAATAACATAAATAAATAAATATTTGTCAAATTTAGAGCAATCGCGTATATCGAGTATCGCGTACTGCGGATAATTGCTGTATCTTCCCGGGGAGAATGGGGATTTTTACTAGCGTAGCAGCTAATGTCCGTTTTCGCCTGTTGGATGAAGGTAGGTATCTATGACATGCTTACGATGGAACGGTATCCAAAGGAAATTTCAAGAGAGAGTGGACATGTTTACAAATATGAATGCTTTAAGTGATTCTAGTAGAGTATATCTTAAATGTAGAACATAGGAACCATCAGTACTACATCTACTAATAGAAAGTGCTTAAGCACTTATATGATCATTCGGGCATAGCGTTAGCATACATGTATAAATCGTGTGTTCATGAAAGTTCATCATTACATCGTGTCGAGAATGATTTTCATGTGACTCGTCAAGACGATTATGTTACAAATATTCCCGACGGTTCTACTATGAAAAAGGTAGTTCTACTTATGAAAAGGTGTTGCAAAAGGCATCCTTGTTGGACACTCCTGATTCCCTTGGACACTCCTGAGGCAGGCCAAGACCGCAAAGCGGTTGTAGCGCCGGAATAGTATTGTTTTTGCATTTTTAGTTATGGAAATCTTATGGTCGTGAAATGGCTGAAGCCATGTTATGTACAAACTGGTTCGAGTCCAATTTTATCACATCCTAGTTGCCTACCTTCTATTAGTTCTAATTTGGCGTATGCCGAATGTAACGGGTAAAACGCTTTGATTAATCACGTTGATTCAACGAATTGATTCATACAATTATCAATTAGAAATAAAAAAATCATATAGTTTACAATTTGAGGGAAAAGTATGTGCTCGTGATGATTGAAGATGTTAACAATTTATGAATAATCAATCCTCAGAAAAATATTGAACGAATCGTATATAACCCAATATCTGGTTGTACAACATCGGTCAATCGGCAAGAATCAGCGTTGAACCATAGTGCCGATAGAAATATAATATTTATTTCTAAGATATTTAGATACGGAAAAGGTTGTTATGTATAAACTTTGGGGTGATTAAATAAATGATAAAAATGGATTAAATATTCCATTAGCCGCGTTCCGACACGGCATATTCTGCTAGAAAATATCTGTCAAACACACTTTTTCACTGAGGTAGGGGAAGTCTAGCACCCTGTGGCAAATCTTTTCCGAGCAATCCAAGCTATCCATCCATCCAAGCATCCATCGCTGGATGTATAACAACATTATTTGTTCGCCATCTTTTGACAAGCCGAGAGAAATATCTTGTTTTTTTTTCGTGTTTAAACATTAGTTTTCGATTGCTTCCAAGCCCTAAATGTTCTAACGGTTGTATATTGTGCATTTATTACAACAAGAATTACGAATTACGAATTATTTTGTTAAATTACGATGATTGTATCCTGCTAAGATTCGTGGTGTGGGATCGCAAAAATATTTTCGAATCTTTTTTCGACACTTGTTTCTGGTGGAAGGGGAGAGATTCACGAAGAAAAATATGCCGTGTTTGAACACTATTCAAACGAAAGAATCGAAACCGGGGTAAATCGAGTACAAAAATTATTTACCCCACGGTACAAAACTGGCCACAGGCAACAATTGAGCACACGTATTCACACATAAAGTAGGGGAAAGCGGGGCAAAATGGGCATGTTAAGCAGTTTACTAAATATTCCTTGGAATATGCCACAAAACACAAATTATTCTTACACATGCCTCCACCATCTATCTATGGATTGGATCTATGGATAAAATTGCCATATAGCCTGAAAATAACTTAAATACAAGAAAAAAGTGTAAAATAAAAGTTGATAGTTTATGAAATGCTTTTTTGAAACGTTGGGCAAAATGGGCATATGTAAACAAAACGTGAAACGTCACAACACTGGGGCAACATGGGCCACCCCAAGCTACCGGCCACGCTGGTTTTCGCTGGTCTTTTCGGGGATAGTTCGTTGACGAATTGACGAATTGAACATCAACGAAATACAGACCATTTTCGGGGATAGTGAACACACGTGAAGGATGAACCCATGCAAAAAAGAGCTAAAATTATAAATTAACATTCCCATTCCCTCCCCTCATGTTCCAATTCACGCTCATGCTTCGTCCTTGATGCTACCAACCATATCGCTAGTTCTACTTCGAATCACTTTGCCAGTTGCGCCACTATATTATTATTCATTATCGTGCTATTTGCTGGTTTTGTTGTATTAAGGGGTACTGATACTGATACTACATGAATTAAATAAATCATGAAGATATAAAAGAAATAAATAAAACAATAAAAATAACAGATTTACTATTAAACACGCTTTTCTAACAATGAGTAAAGGGGTCTGAAGTTATTGGTGCTGAATGTTTTAAAAATTAAAAAAAAAAAACTTTAAATCATCAATGAAGACAATCAAAATGGAATTGAATTCAGGTCGACCATGGTACAAACATTACACCATTACCATTTAACCATAACTACTTCATGAACATGAATCGTTATCTATCAGTTTTAAACCCTTCAAATATAGTACAATGAACAAAGAGATGTGTAAAAGTTCATTGATGCGTGTGAGAGATTAGGGCTGATGAATAGAAAGAGATGGCATGAGTTTGTGTTCATTATCTCCGAAAAATTTCGCTTGACTGCTTTTGCGTACGTTTCGAAAAATGTTTTTTTCCCTATATTTTGTTCAGGAAAGCCTTGAAAATTCTTTTAAAAACATGTTATCAAAATTAAAACAGTTTCAATCACGTTTCAATCTACAAAATCGAATCTTTTGAAGCTGTGCCTGTTACCATCATTGTGAGAACAAATACAACACCACAGCCTCACCAAGCACCATGTGTCAAAAGCATCTGCCCATTTTGCCCCAAGCGCATCTGCCCATTTTGCCCCACGTGAAGCATTTTTGTATTTTTTGTTATATTAGTAAAAATACGCAGTCAATCGCCTTGCTTTCTTCAGACAAATTGTAATTGTATTTTTTGTTTGCTGCTCATATTTTTTTTGTGTGTTTTAACGATTTATTGGTCGGTTCCCAGAATTTTTTGGTTCAGTTACAATGCTATTATTGTATGGATTAATGGATGGAATCGTGAGACGAGCCCAAAAAATTATGGGAACCGACCAATAACTCCAAATGCTACTAATGTTAATGTTATTTTGCATGTTTCTAAGTTATTTGTTATTAAGGGGTCATAAAACTTACACGGCGTTCAAAGAACACTCCAATGAATACTTTTTGGGCATTGGAATGTATCTTTGCAGTAATGCAATAATGCTTTAATACAAGGTGCCCATTTTGCCCCGCCTTCCCCTAAAGCAAATTTCCATTTTAGACAAATGTCCAAAAACATTGAGCTGTAGAAACGGCGGATCACACCGAAGGCCGGTTACCAAAAGAGCAATGTTGCAATGCTGAAATTTAAAGTCAGGCAAACGATAAGCAGATGGACGAAGTTCCTACCTTGATGCTGTTGCTGCTGCTGTTTGGACGTATCAGGCCAAACCTTTTTCAGCTGCTCGACCGCGGTCGTTGCCAGAAGCGGCCCTTTCAGTGTAAGCGTCATCCCAGGCACATCAACCTCCTTAACGGAAACGGACTAGGGAAGTGAAGCAAAAAAAAAAGAGAGAAAAAAGGATTAGCTTTTAGTCTGCCCCAACACACCAGGGAATGATCCTTCGTCTTACCATACTCGTCTCGCTACTATGGTACAGTGGCTTGCTGTCGCTCCTGCTAGCCTTTGGAGTCGCGGTACCGTCGGCCGCAGGTTTCGTGTCACCGTCCGGCTGGCCGACGTGGTGTGTCGCCGCCCGTGTGCCGTCAGGGTGTAGGAGCACCGCCGGGTGGGAGGACGCTTCGATCAGCTTGACAGGGCTGACGGTCGCGGTGTTGTGGTTGCCGGCCAGTGGAGCTTGCGGTGGTTGCTGCTGCACGGTGAGACTGCTGACTGGTAGCAGCGCACCGCTGCCCACACCACCACCACCACCACCACCAGTGAAGAGAGCGGTGCTGGGAAGCGAGGTGGTGGTGGTGGTGGTGGTGATGCTACTGCTGCTGTTGCCGTTTCCAACGGTCGCCAGCTGCCGCTGGGTGACGGTGGGTGTGCGTACTGCCGGTCCGCCGCTCGTACCGATCAGGTAGGACTGTGGGCCGACGGTCGAGAGGAACCCGGTGGGGGATGGTTTCGGGTGGCGCAAAACGAGCCCGGTCTGGCCGGCGAGCAGCGACGCGCCGGTACCGCAAGGTGCCATGTTCTGTATCTGGAGCAGCGTGGCGGAGGTCGCGTCCGACGTCATTACCATGCCGGCGGGCAGCAGAATGGTTTGCGTTTGGCCAAGCATGCTGTAGGGCGTTTGGTGCTGTTGCTGCTGTTGCTGTTGCTGCTGTTGCTGCTGCTGCTGCTGCTGCTGCTGCTGCTGCTGCTGTTGCACGAGCGTGGTGGCTTTCGATACGGGCACGACGGTAATGCCGGACAGGCTCGGGGCCAGCTGAATGTTCTGCATGCCACCGTACGGTGAGGCAATCTGTACGAACGGGCCCGGTTGCAGCTGCTGCTGGAAGGTGGCCGGCGCCTGGGGCGCCTGTGTGCTGAGCGTGGCCGGCAGTACCAGCCCACCGGTCAGGCCGCTCGGCGCCGGCGCGCCAGGCGGTGTGCCCGGCCCGAGCGCGGTACCGTTCAGCGGTTTCAGCGGCCGGCCCTTCAGCGCCTTCCGCCCGTCCAGTGTGACGGTCGGCTCTCCGCCGCCGGGTGGGCACGGGCCGTAGTGGTACGCGTTGGACGCGACCGTCGCCGTCGGGAAGCCACCGGGCGCGGTGAAGCTGGCACTGTCCGCGAACCGTATGCTGGTGGTGGGATTCAGCACCACCGTCGAGCCCGGCGCCAGCCCGAGCGTCCCGTTCGGCAGCGTGCCGAGTGCGCTCGGTTTCCCGCTGGCCGCTGCGTTCGGCGTGCTGCCGGTGGTGAGCAGTCCCGCCCCGTGAAACGTGGCCGCCGGCGACAGCCCGTTGCTCAGGTGGATAATGTTCGTGCCGTTCAGCAGCATCGCCCCGGAGGAGCTGGGCGCGGCCGTGGGCTGGTGGAGCGGGGCGGCCGCACCCGCCGTCGTTCCGTTCGGCAGCCGGGCAAGGTTGTAATTGACGACGGTGGCCGGTTTCGCCGGCACGGTCGGCACCAGCTGTGCGGGGCGGGCGGGGCTCGGGCCGCCGGGTGCCGTCGTTTGGAAGCCGCCGAGCCGCACCCGCCCATCGTTGTGCTGCAGGCCATCGATCACGACGATCTGGGCGCCGCCCGCATTGATCACGTGCGGGGTGGTGGTGTGGCGCGTCGGCACGTACATGGTGGCGCTGGTCGGCGTCGTAACCGTGCGCGCTATCGTCGGGGTCATGGTGGTGGTGGTAGTGGTGGTGGTGAGGCTAGCAGCGACCGTGTTTGGCTCACCGCCCGTCCCAACCGTCAGCTTGGCCACTTTGGGCGACGAGCACGGGTCGACCGCGGGATTCGCCTTCACGTAGTAAGCCATGCGGCCGGCACGATCCCCGGCCAGTCGGGCGATCGGGAGGGGCGGCTTCGCGACACCCTTCATGCTGCCGGCCGGTGGCAGCAGTTTGGCGGGGGCAGCAGCGACCGGCGGCGACGCCTTCGCCTCGTACTTCACCACCCCGGAGAGGGAGGTCAGCTTGGCGCTTTGGACCGTGCGCTGCCGGCTGCGGGCCGTCGCCGCCCGTTCGTCCTTCGGCGGGGTGGGTCGGCCGCTGGTCGGCGGAAGGTCGCTGGCTGGTTTCGGGCTCAGGCCACCGCCGCCCACCAGCGCCGGGGAGCGCCGGTCGGGCGAGTGCAGAAACGAAATCGAACTGTGCAGGATGGCGGTCTGCTGGTTCAGGTAGCCGGTCGGGTCGTCCTTGAACGTGGGCTTCTTCTTCTGCTCCGGGCTGGCATCCCGTGCGTCCGGCAGGGTGGGTGTGTACGGCGGCCCCCCCGTCCCATCGGCCAACCTTGGCGTGCCCGTCTCGGAGACCGGCGTAGCAGCGGCTTGCGGCGAAGAGGTGGCCACCGGCACGTTCTTTCGCCAGGGAGGCGTTTTTAGCAGCACGGCATTGGCACTGGCCGCGCCGGCAGCAGCGGTGGTTGTGGTGATGGTGGTGGTAGTGCTGTTGATGCTGGCTATGCTGCTACTAGCCGGCTTGCAGTCGGACTCCGCGTGCAGCCGCTTCATACGGCCCTCGGGTGCCCGCTGCAGGTGCGAACATAATACTTGTCGGTTTTTTGGCGCCATCGTCTGGTTCGGGATCTACAAAACAACGCAATCGGGTGATGGTTAGCGCCCAAGTAACGTTTGTGTTGGAGGGGGTTTTGGAGCAAAACACGAACCTGTGCGTCAAACTGAAAGAACCGCTCCGGGTTGAAGGGACACGGCAGACCACACTTGCACGTACCGGAAGACAGCAGGTACTCCTTCACCTGCTCGTAGTTGTGAAGCACTATGTTGGAAGGGCTGTGGATGAAATGGAAACTGATTAGTAGCTGCCTCTTAGCGAGTAAATGAGTTTGGACGAGAAATGTTTGTCTGTGTTATTATTAAAAGACAACTCAACGAATTTCATCAAATCTCAATTGCTTTTCTGGCTAAGTTAGACATTTCCAACTGAAAAGTTGTCAAAATGCGCAATTTGAATATTAAATAGTTTAAGGACATGATCTAGCCACCAAACTTTTTTTGTTTCAACGCCTACTTTGATTGCAAGCATTGTGATTATTGAATAATTTTTAGGACATGATCTTGTAACCAAACTTTTTTTTGTTTCAACGCCTACTTTGATTAAACGCATTTTGATTATCGAATAATGTGTAGGACATGATCTAGTAACCAAACATTTTTTTTGTTTCAACGCCTACTTTGATTAAACGCATTTTGATTATTCAATAATTTTTAGGACCCGATCTAGTAATCATTTCTTTTTGTTTCAACGCCTACTTTGATTAAAAGCATTTTGATTATTGAATAATTTTTAGGACATGATCTAGTAACCATTAATTTTTGTTTCAACGCCTACTTTGATTAAAAGCATTTTGATTATTGAATAATGTTTAGGACATGATCTAGTAACCAAACTTTTTTTTTGTTTCAACGCCTACTTTGATTAAAAGCATTTTGATTATTGAATAATCTTTAGGACCCAATCTAGTAACCATTCCTTTTTGTTTCAACGCCTATTTTGATTAAACGCATTTTGATTATTGAATAATTTTTAGAACCTGATCTAGTAACCAAACTTTGTTTGTTTCAACGCCTACTTTGATTAAAAGCATTTTGATTATTGAATAATGTTTAGGACATGATCTAGTAACCATTTCTTTTTGTTTCAACGCCTACTTTGATTAAAAGCATTTTGATTATTGAATAATTTTTAGAACCTGATCTAGTAACCATTCCTTTTTGTTTCAACGCCTACTTTGATTAAAATCATTTTGATTATTGAATAATGTTTAGGACATGATCTAGTAACCAAACTTTGTTTGTTTCAACGCCTACTTTGATTAAACGCATTTTGATTATCGAATAATGTTTAGGACCTGATCTAGTAACCATTCCTTTTTGTTTCAACGCCTACTTTGATTAAAAGCATTTTGATTATTGAATAATTTTTAAGGCCTGATTTAGTAACCAAACTTTTTTTTTTCAACGCCTACTTTGATTAAACGCATTTTGATTATCGAATAATGTTTAGGACCTGATCTAGTAACCATTCCTTTTTGTTTCAACGCCTACTGTGATTAAAAGCATTTTGATTATTGAATAATTTTTAGAACCTGATCTAGTAACCATTTCTTTTTGTTTCAACGCCTACTTTGATTAAAAGCATTTTGATTATTGAATAATTTTTAAGGCCTGATTTAGTAAAAAAACTTTTTTTTTTTTCAATGCCTACTTTGATTAAAAGCATTTTGATTATTGAATAATTTTAAGAACCTGATCTAGTAACCATTCCTTTTTGTTTCAACGCCTGCTTTGATTAAACGCATTTTGATTATTGAATAATGTTTAGGACATGATCTAGTAACCAAACTTTTTTTGTTTCAACGCCTACTTTGATTAAAAGCATTGTGATTATTGAATAATTTTTAGGACATGATCTTGTAACCAAACTTTTTTTTGTTTCAACGCCTACTTTGATTAAACGCATTTTGATTATCGAATAATGTGTAGGACATGATCTAGTAACCAAACTTTGTTTGTTTCAACGCCTACTTTGATTAAAAGCATTTTGATTATTGAATAATTTTTAGGACCTGATCTAGCAACCAAACTTTTTTTTTGTTTCAACACCTACTTTGATTAAAAGCATTTTGATTATTGAATATTTTTAGGACATGATCTAGTAACCAAACTTTTTTTTGTTTCAACGCCTACTTTGATTAAAAGCATTTTGATTATTGAATATTTTTAGGACATGATCTAGTAACCATTCCATTTTGTTTCAACGCCTACTTTGATTAAACGCATTTTGATTATCGAATAATGTTTAGGACATGATCTAGTAACCAAACTTGGTTTGTTTCAACACCTACTTTGATTAAAAGCATTTTGATTATTGAATAATTTTTAGAACCTGATCTAGCAACCAAACTTTGTTTGTTTCAACACCTACTTTGATTAAAAGCATTTTGATTATTGAATAATTTTTAGGACCCGATCTAGTAACCAAACTTTTTTTTGTTTCAACGCCTACTTTGATTAAAAGCATTTTGATTATTGAATATTTTTAGGACATGATCTAGTAACCATTCCATTTTGTTTCAACGCCTACTTTGATTAAACGCATTTTGATTATCGAATAATGTGTAGGACCTGATCTAGTAACCATTCCTTTTTGTTTCAACGCCTACTTTGATTAAAATCATTTTGATTATTGAATAATGTTTAGGACCTGATCTAGTAAACAAACTTTTTTTTTTGTTTCAACGCCTACTTTGATTATCGAATAATGTTTAGGACATGATCTAGTAACCAAACTTTGTTTGTTTCAACGCCTACTTTGATTAAAAGCATTTTGATTATTGAATAATTTTTAAGGCCTGATTTAGTAACCAAACTTTTTTTTTCAACGCCTACTTTGATTAAACGCATTTTGATTATCGAATAATGTTTAGGACCTGATCTAGTAACCATTCCTTTTTGTTTCAACGCCTACTGTGATTAAAAGCATTTTGATTATTGAATAATTTTTAGAACCTGATCTAGTAACCATTTCTTTTTGTTTCAACGCCTACTTTGATTAAAAGCATTTTGATTATTGAATAATGTTTAGGACATGATCTAGTAACCAAACTTTGTTTGTTTCAACGCCTACTTTGAATAAAAGCATTTTGATTATTGAATAATTTTTAAGGCCTGATTTAGTAACCAAACTTTTTTTTTTCAATGCCTACTTTGATTAAAAGCATTTTGATTATTGAATAATTTTTAGAACCTGATCTAGTAACCATTCCTTTTTGTTTCAACGCCTGCTTTGATTAAACGCATTTTGATTATTGAATAATGTTTAGGACATGATCTAGTAACCAAACTCTTTTTGTTTCAACGCCTACTTTGATTAAACGCATTTTGATTATTGAATAATTTTTAGGACATGATCTAGTAACCAAACTTTTTTTTGTTTCAACGCCTACTTTGATTAAAAGCATTTTGATTATTGAATATTTTTAGGACATGATCTAGTAACCATTCCATTTTGTTTCAACGCCTACTTTGATTAAACGCATTTTGATTATCGAATAATGTGTAGGACCTGATCTAGTAACCATTCCTTTTTGTTTCAACGCCTACTTTAAATAAAATCATTTTGATTATTGAATAATGTTTAGGACCTGATCTAGAAAACAAACTTTTTTTTTGTTTCAACGCCTACTTTGATTATCGAATAATGTTTAGGACATGATCTAGTAACCAAACTTTGTTTGTTTCAACGCCTACTTTGAATAAAAGCATTTTGATTATTGAATAATTTTTAAGGCCTGATTTAGTAACCAAACTTTTTTTTTCAATGCCTACTGTGATTAAAAGCATTTTGATTATTGAATAATTTTTAGAACCTGATCTAGTAACCATTCCTTTTTGTTTCAACGCCTGCTTTGATTAAACGCATTTTGATTATTGAATAATGTTTAGGACATGATCTAGTAAACAAACTTTGTTTGTTTCAACGCCTACTTTGATTAAAAGCATTTTGATTACTGAATAATTTTTAGGACCTGATCTAGCAACCATTCCATTTTGTTTCAACGCCTACTTTGATTAAAAGCATTTTGATTATTGAATAATTTTTAAGGCCTGATTTAGTAACCAAACTTTTTTTTTTCAATGCCTACTTTGATTAAAAGCATTTTGATTATTGAATAATTTTTAGAACCTGATCTAGTAACCATTCCTTTTTGTTTCAACGCCTGCTTTGATTAAACGCATTTTGATTATTGAATAATGTTTAGGACATGATCTAGTAACCAAACTCTTTTTGTTTCAACGCCTACTTTGATTAAACGCATTTTGATTATTGAATAATTTTTAGGACATGATCTAGTAACCAAACTTTTTTTTGTTTCAACGCCTACTTTGATTAAAAGCATTTTGATTATTGAATATTTTTAGGACATGATCTAGTAACCATTCCATTTTGTTTCAACGCCTACTTTGATTAAACGCATTTTGATTATCGAATAATGTGTAGGACCTGATCTAGTAACCATTCCTTTTTGTTTCAACGCCTACTTTGATTAAAATCATTTTGATTATCGAATAATGTTTAGGACCTGATCTAGTAACCATTCCTTTTTGTTTCAACGCCTACTGTGATTAAAAGCATTTTGATTATTGAATAATTTTTAGAACCTGATCTAGTAACCATTTCTTTTTGTTTCAACGCCTACTTTGATTAAAAGCATTTTGATTATTGAATAATGTTTAGGACATGATCTAGTAACCAAACTTTGTTTGTTTCAACGCCTACTTTGATTAAAAGCATTTTGATTATTGAATAATTTTTAAGGCCTGATTTAGTAACCAAACTTTTTTTTTCAATGCCTACTTTGATTAAAAGCATTTTGATTATTGAATAATGTTTAGGACATGATCTAGTAACCAAACTTTGTTTGTTTCAACGCCTACTTTGATTAAAAGCATTTTGATTATTGAATAATGTTTAGGACATGATCTAGTAACCAAACTTTGTTTGTTTCAACGCCTACTTTGATTAAAAGCATTTTGATTATTGAATAATTTTTAAGGCCTGATTTAGTAACCAAACTTTTTTTTTCAACGCCTACTTTGATTAAACGCATTTTGATTATCGAATAATGTTTAGGACCTGATCTAGTAACCATTCCTTTTTGTTTCAACGCCTACTGTGATTAAAAGCATTTTGATTATTGAATAATTTTTAAGGCCTGATTTAGTAACCATTTCTTTTTGTTTCAACGCCTACTTTGATTAAAAGCATTTTGATTATTGAATAATGTTTAGGACATGATCTAGTAACCAAACTTTGTTTGTTTCAACGCCTACTTTGATTAAAAGCATTTTGATTATTGAATAATTTTTAAGGCCTGATTTAGTAACCAAACTTTTTTTTTCAATGCCTACTTTGATTAAAAGCATTTTGATTATTGAAAAATTTTTAGAACCTGATCTAGTAACCATTCCTTTTTTTTTCAATGCCTACTTTGATTAAAAGCATTTTGATTATTGAATAATTTTTAGAACCTGATCTAGTAACCATTCCTTTTTGTTTCAACGCCTACTTTGATTAAAATCATTTTGATTATTGAATAATGTTTAGGACATGATCTAGTAACCAAACTTTGTTTGTTTCAACGCCTACTTTGATTAAAAGCATTTTGATTATTGAATAATTTTTAAGACCCGATTTAGTAACCAAACTTTTTTTTTCAATGCCTACTTTGATTAAACGCATTTTGATTATTGAATAATTTTTAGGAGCCGATCTAGTAATCATTTCTTTTTGTTTCAACGCCTACTTTGATTAAACGCATTTTGACTATCGAATAATGTTTAGGACCTGATCTAGTAACCATTCCTTTTTGTTTCAACGCCTACTGTGATTAAAAGCATTTTGATTATTAAATAATTTTTAGAACCTGATCTAGTAACCATTTCTTTTTGTTTCAACGCCTACTTTGATTAAAAGCATTTTGATTATTGAATAATTTTTAAGACCCGATTTAGTAACCAAACTTTTTTTTTCAATGCCTACTTTGATTAAACGCATTTTGATTATTGAATAATTTTTAGGAGCCGATCTAGTAATCATTTCTTTTTGTTTCAACGCCTACTTTGATTAAACGCATTTTGACTATCGAATAATGTTTAGGACATGATCTAGTAACCAAACTTTGTTTGTTTCAACGCCTAATTTGATTAAAAGCATTTTGATTATTGAATAATTTTTAAGATCTGATCTAGCAACCAAACTTTGTTTGTTTCAACGCCTACTTTGATTAAAAGCATTTTGATTATTGAATATTGTTTAGGACATGATCTAGCAACCAAACTTTTTTTGTTTCAACGCCTACTTTGATTAAAAGCATTTTGATTATTGAATAATTTTTAAGGCCTGATTTAGTAACCAAACTTTTTTTTTTCAATGCCTACTTTGATTAAAAGCATTTTGATTATTGAATAATGTTTAGGACATGATCTAGTAACCAAACTTTGTTTGTTTCAACGCCTACTTTGATTAAAAGCATTTTGATTATTGAATAATTTTTAAGGCCTGATTTAGTAACCAAACTTTTTTTTTCAATGCCTACTTTGATTAAAAGCATTTTGATTATTGAATAATTTTTAGAACCTGATCTAGTAACCATTCCTTTTTTTTCAATGCCTACTTTGATTAAAAGCATTTTGATTATTGAATAATTTTTAGAACCTGATCTAGTAACCATTCCTTTTTGTTTCAACGCCTACTTTGATTAAAATCATTTTGATTATTGAATAATGTTTAGGACATGATCTAGTAACCAAACTTGGTTTGTTTCAACGCCTACTTTGATTAAAAGCATTTTGATTATTGAATAATTTTTAGGACCCAATCTAGTAACCATTCCTTTTTGTTTCAACGCCTACTTTGATTAAAATCATTTTGATTATTGAATAATGTTTAGGACATGATCTAGTAACAAACTTTGTTTGTTTCAACGCCTACTTTGATTAAAAGCATTTTGATTATTGAATAATTTTTAAGACCCGATTTAGTAACCAAACTTTTTTTTTTCAACGCCTACTTTGATTAAACGCATTTTGATTATTGAATAATTTTTAGGAGCCGATCTAGTAATCATTTCTTTTTGTTTCAACGCCTACTTTGATTAAACGCATTTTGACTATCGAATAATGTTTAGGACCTGATCTAGTAACCATTCCTTTTTGTTTCAACGCCTACTGTGATTAAAAGCATTTTGATTATTGAATAATGTTTAGGACATGATCTAGTAACCAAACTTTGTTTGTTTCAACGCCTACTTTGATTAAAAGCATTTTGATTATTGAATAATGTTTAGGACATGATTTAGTAACCAAACTTTTTTTTTCAATGCCTACTTTGATTAAAAGCATTTTGATTATTGAATAATTTTTAGAACCTGATCTAGTAACCATTCCTTTTTGTTTCAACGCCTACTTTGATTAAAATCATTTTGATTATTGAATAATGTTTAGGACATGATCTAGTAACCAAACTTTGTTTGTTTCAACGCCTACTTTGATTAAAAGCATTTTGATTATTGAATAATTTTTAGAACCTAATCTAGTAACCATTCCTTTTTGTTTCAACGCCTACTTTGATTAAAATCATTTTGATTATTGAATATTTTTAGGACATGATCTAGTAACCAAACTTTTTTTTGTTTCAACGCCTACTTTGATTAAAAGCATTTTGATTATTGAATAATTTTTAGAACCTAATCTAGTAACCATTCCTTTTTGTTTCAACGCCTGCTTTGATTAAAAGCATTTTGATTATTGAATAATTTTTAGAACCTGATCTAGTAACCATTCCTTTTTGTTTCAACGCCTACTTTGATTAAAATCATTTTGATTATTGAATAATGTTTAGGACATGATCTAGTAACCAAACTTGGTTTGTTTCAACGCCTACTTTGATTAAAAGCATTTTGATTATTGAATAATTTTTAGGACCCAATCTAGTAACCATTCCTTTTTGTTTCAACGCCTACTTTGATTAAAATCATTTTGATTATTGAATAATGTTTAGGACATGATCTAGTAACAAACTTTGTTTGTTTCAACGCCTACTTTGATTAAAAGCATTTTGATTATTGAATAATTTTTAAGACCCGATTTAGTAACCAAACTTTTTTTTTTCAACGCCTACTTTGATTAAACGCATTTTGATTATTGAATAATTTTTAGGAGCCGATCTAGTAATCATTTCTTTTTGTTTCAACGCCTACTTTGATTAAACGCATTTTGACTATCGAATAATGTTTAGGACCTGATCTAGTAACCATTCCTTTTTGTTTCAACGCCTACTGTGATTAAAAGCATTTTGATTATTGAATAATGTTTAGGACATGATCTAGTAACCAAACTTTGTTTGTTTCAACGCCTACTTTGATTAAAAGCATTTTGATTATTGAATAATGTTTAGGACATGATTTAGTAACCAAACTTTTTTTTTCAATGCCTACTTTGATTAAAAGCATTTTGATTATTGAATAATTTTTAGAACCTGATCTAGTAACCATTCCTTTTTGTTTCAAGGCCTACTTTGATTAAAATCATTTTGATTATTGAATAATGTTTAGGACATGATCTAGTAACCAAACTTTGTTTGTTTCAACGCCTACTTTGATTAAAAGCATTTTGATTATTGAATAATTTTTAGAACCTAATCTAGTAACCATTCCTTTTTGTTTCAACGCCTACTTTGATTAAAATCATTTTGATTATTGAATAATGTTTAGGACATGATCTAGTAACCAAACTTTGTTTGTTTCAACGCCTACTTTGATTAAAAGCATTTTGATTATTGAATAATTTTTAAGACCCGATTTAGTAACCAAACTTTTTTTTTTCAACGCCTACTTTGATTAAACGCATTTTGATTATTGAATAATTTTTAGGAGCCGATCTAGTAATCATTTCTTTTTGTTTCAACGCCTACTTTGATTAAACGCATTTTGACTATCGAATAATGTTTAGGACCTGATCTAGTAACCATTCCTTTTTGTTTCAACGCCTACTGTGATTAAAAGCATTTTGATTATTGAATAATGTTTAGGACATGATCTAGTAACCAAACTTTGTTTGTTTCAACGCCTACTTTGATTAAAAGCATTTTGATTATTGAATAATGTTTAGGACATGATTTAGTAACCAAACTTTTTTTTTCAATGCCTACTTTGATTAAAAGCATTTTGATTATTGAATAATTTTTAGAACCTGATCTAGTAACCATTCCTTTTTTTTCAATGCCTACTTTGATTAAAAGCATTTTGATTATTGAATAATTTTTAGAACCTGATCTAGTAACCATTTCTTTTTGTTTCAACGCCTACTTTGATTAAAAGCATTTTGATTATTGAATAATGTTTAGGACATGATGTAGTAACCAAACTTTGTTTGTTTCAACGCCTACTTTGATTAAAAGCATTTTGATTATTGAATAATTTTTAAGGCCTGATTTAGTAACCAAACTTTTTTTTTTCAACGCCTACTTTGATTAAACGCATTTTGATTATCGAATAATGTTTAGGACCTGATCTAGTAACCATTCCTTTTTGTTTCAACGCCTACTGTGATTAAAAGCATTTTGATTATTGAATAATTTTTAGAACCTGATCTAGTAACCATTTCTTTTTGTTTCAACGCCTACTTTGATTAAAAGCATTTTGATTATTGAATAATGTTTAGGACATGATCTAGTAACCAAACTTTGTTTGTTTCAACGCCTACTTTGATTAAAAGCATTTTGATTATTGAATAATTTTTAAGGCCTGATTTAGTAACCAAACTTTTTTTTTCAATGCCTACTTTGATTAAAAGCATTTTGATTATTGAATAATTTTTAGAACCTGATCTAGTAACCATTCCTTTTTGTTTCAACGCCTACTTTGATTAAAAGCATTTTGATTATTGAATAATGTTTAGGACATGATCTAGTAACCAAACTTTTTTTTGTTTCAACGCCTACTTTGATTAAAAGCATTTTGATTATTGAATAATTTTTAGAACCTAATCTAGTAACCATTCCTTTTTGTTTCAACGCCTACTTTGATTAAAATCATTTTGATTATTGAATAATGTTTAGGACATGATCTAGTAAACAAACTTGGTTTGTTTCAACGCCTACTTTGATTAAAAGCATTTTGATTATTGAATAATGTTTAGGACATGATCTAGTAAACAAACTTGGTTTGTTTCAACGCCTACTTTGATTAAAAGCATTTTGATTATTGAATAATTTTTAGAACCTAATCTAGTAACCATTCCTTTTTGTTTCAACGCCTGCTTTGATTAAACGCATTTTGATTATCAAATAATGTTTAGGACCTGATCTAGTAACCAAACTTTGTTTGTTTCAACGCCTACTTTGATTAAAATCATTTTGATTATTGAATAATGTTTAGGACCTGATCTAGTAACCAAACTTTTTTTTTGTTTCAACGCCTACTTTGATTATCGAATAATGTTTAGGACATGATCTAGTAACCAAACTTTGTTTGTTTCAACGCCTACTTTGATTAAAAGCATTTTGATTATTGAATAATTTTTAAGGCCTGATTTAGTAACCAAACTTTTTTTTTTTCAATGCCTACTTTGATTAAAAGCATTTTGATTATTGAATAATTTTTAGAACCTGATCTAGTAACCATTCCTTTTTGTTTCAACGCCTGCTTTGATTAAACGCATTTTGATTATTGAATAATGTTTAGGACATGATCTAGTAACCAAACTTTGTTTGTTTCAACGCCTACTTTGATTAAAAGCATTTTGATTATTGAATAATTTTTAGAACCTGATCTAGCAACCAAACTTTTTTTTTGTTTCAACGCCTGCTTTGATTAAACGCATTTTGATTATTGAATAATGTTTAGGACATGATCTAGTAACCAAACTTTTTTTGTTTCAACGCCTACTTTGATTAAAAGCATTTTGATTATTGAATAATTTTTAGGGCCTGATCTTGTAACCAAACTTTTTTTTGTTTCAACGCCTACTTAGATTAAAAGCATTTTGATTATTGAATAATTTTTAGGACATGATCTAGTAACCATTCCATTTTGTTTCAACGCCTACTTTGATTAAACGCATTTTGATTATCGAATAATGTTTAGGACATGATCTAGTAACCAAACTCTTTTTGTTTCAACGCCTAATTTGATTAAAAGCATTTTGATTATTGAATAATTTTTAGAACCTGATCTAGCAACCAAACTTTTTTTTGTTTCAACGCCTGCTTTGATTAAACGCATTTTGATTATCAAATAATGTTTAGGACCTGATCTAGTAACCAAACTTTGTTTGTTTCAACGCCTACTTTGATTAAAATCATTTTGATTATTGAATAATGTTTAGGACCTGATCTAGTAACCAAACTTTTTTTTTGTTTCAACGCCTACTTTGATTATCGAATAATGTTTAGGACATGATCTAGTAACCAAACTTTGTTTGTTTCAACGCCTACTTTGATTAAAAGCATTTTGATTATTGAATAATTTTTAAGGCCTGATTTAGTAACCAAACTTTTTTTTTCAATGCCTACTTTGATTAAAAGCATTTTGATTATTGAATAATTTTTAGAACCTGATCTAGTAACCATTCCTTTTTGTTTCAACGCCTGCTTTGATTAAACGCATTTTGATTATTGAATAATGTTTAGGACATGATCTAGTAACCAAACTTTGTTTGTTTCAACGCCTACTTTGATTAAAAGCATTTTGATTATTGAATAATTTTTAGAACCTGATCTAGCAACCAAACTTTTTTTTTGTTTCAACGCCTGCTTTGATTAAACGCATTTTGATTATTGAATAATGTTTAGGACATGATCTAGTAACCAAACTTTTTTTGTTTCAACGCCTACTTTGATTAAAAGCATTTTGATTATTGAATAATTTTTAGGGCCTGATCTTGTAACCAAACTTTTTTTTGTTTCAACGCCTACTTAGATTAAAAGCATTTTGATTATTGAATAATTTTTAGGACATGATCTAGTAACCATTCCATTTTGTTTCAACGCCTACTTTGATTAAACGCATTTTGATTATCGAATAATGTTTAGGACATGATCTAGTAACCAAACTCTTTTTGTTTCAACGCCTAATTTGATTAAAAGCATTTTGATTATTGAATAATTTTTAAGATCTGATCTAGCAACCAAACTTTGTTTGTTTCAACGCCTACTTTGATTAAAAGCATTTTGATTATTGAATATTGTTTAGGACATGATCTAGCAACCAAACTTTTTTTGTTTCAACGCCTACTTTGATTAAAAGCATTTTGATTATTGAATAATTTTTAAGGCCTGATTTAGTAACCAAACTTTTTTTTTTCAATGCCTACTTTGATTAAAAGCATTTTGATTATTGAATAATTTTTAGAACCTGATCTAGTAACCATTCCTTTTTGTTTCAACGCCTGCTTTGATTAAACGCATTTTGATTATTGAATAATGTTTAGGACATGATCTAGTAACCAAACTCTGTTTGTTTCAACGCCTAATTAGATTAAAATCATTTTGATTATTGAATTATTTTTAAGATCTGATCTTGTAACCAAACTTTTTTTTGTTTCAACGCCTACTTAGATTAAAAGCATTTTGATTATTGAATAATTTTTAGGACATGATCTAGTAACCATTCCTTTTTGTTTCAACGCCTACTTTGATTAAACGCATTTTGATTATTGAATATTTTTTAGAATCTAGTATCCATTCCTTTTTGTCCAAGCGCGCCGCCCCAACTCACCTAATGTAAACGATCACCTTGTTGCGCAGAATACGCCGCCAGCCGGGTGCGTTATTGTACGGTGGTGTCGTTTTCGGGGCCGGTCGCCGCTGCCGCACCGTTGCCACCGTCGGCGGCCTTTGCTCACCCTTCGGGGCAGGCGGCGCTCGGTCGGCTTGACTGGCCGCCGGCAGGGGCGGTGGTTTCGGCGCTATCTGGGGCATCCGCTTCCGGCCGGTGGTCGCGGCCGAAGCACTGACCAGCTTGTAGATGGTGGCCGGCGGCGGTGGCAATGTTGGCCGTACCACCGAGACCAGCTCGTTCGTGGCTGCTGCTGTCGGCTGTTGCTGCTGCTGCTGCTTGCCCGCAAAGCTAACGATCGTGCTCGTGGTCAGCCCGTTACCGGGCCCGGCGCTGTGGTACGAAACCGAGGGCAGTGTAGCGTACACCGTGCGCCGCAAGCTGTCGGCCGTGATCAGCACCGGGTTGGCATTGCTGGGCAGCTGGCCCCGGCGTGGTACGGCCGGGGCCAGCCGGCGTACCACGTGCGGCACGGCCGGTCGTGGTGCCTGTTTGCGCGCGTTCAGCAAGATCGTGGGATATCGATTCACAGCCGCAGATGGTGACGACGGTGGTGGTGCTGCTGCTGGGTGATGTTGTTGGGGCGGCTTCAGCCGCTGCATCGGCTGGATCGGGGCGGTGTCGCTCTGCTTGCTGCCATTGTCTGGCCGGGCTGCGGCCATCGGGGCCGCGCTTTTCCGCTTGCCCCACCCTGCTCCACCTGAGGCGGGGGGTAGGCGATGGGTGAATCTACAAATGAATAATAATTTCAAAAAAAAAAAGAATACAATTAGAGTTTCATAACTGGAGGAAGCATATAACGACACAAAACGGATCGGACGCCACCGAGCCATCGAAAAGCTAATCGTCGATCACATATTGCAATGTTCGGGTTGAATGTAGCGGCAGGTTGAATCGATGTGCAGCTTGTTGATACGGTTGATGGTGCGGGGGAGGCGGAGGGAGTTGACTCGTTGGCAGTAAGCGAGGGGGGAAAACATAAAAACAACAACAATTTAAATCACCGTGTCCTACATTGCAGCTACTCCCGTTTCGCTCCGCGCCTCCCCAACAAGCGTGGCAGGGTGAAAGGTTTTCTATCCTCCTTTCTAATGGGCATTGGGCGCGCGCACACACACACACACACACACACACACACACACACACACACACACACACACGCACAATCACATGTTTCATCTGCACAACTTCCGAATGTTTCGTTGGAACACAAGTTCCTTAGCGTTTTTTTTTTCTTTTTTTTTTTTGAGAGCCAAAAAAGGGCAAGAAACCCCAACAACACTCACACACTTACACACAGGGAGGAAAACAAAGAGATTGTTTTGATAGGAAAATCTTCTATCGTTAAAGAAAGAACGACAACAATGGAATTCACTATTTCCAGTGTATGTTTTGGAAATGCATTATTGGAACCACCTGTATGTGTGGGTGTGTGGCTAAGATTGGGTTTGTGTGGTTTAATTTTAGCACGGAGGTGGGTGGGGGTGGTTGGGGATGCTTAGAATGTTGGCAGCTATGACATAATCCGACACGAGAGGAATCTCCCGTTAAAAGGAGGTGGAACATATGCGTTTCACACCGACTATGTTCTGGTGGTTTTTGGGTATGTTGCACAGTGAAGCAACACCACCAACAGAACCAAAGAGGAGAGGGCGAGGGAGACAGAGATAAAGGCACACACACACACACAGCAAAACCACACGCACGCACGCACGGGGCGATTGTTGTGATTTGTGGGTGGACCATTGCCAAATGTTTGCGTGTATGTGTGCATGTGGGTGTTGTTTCCACTGATTTAAAGAGCACAATTGAACAACTTTTTTTTTCATACACAAACACTACACCTCACTTCAGCCCCCGCGCTCAGTTTTCCGATCCGCACCCCACTTTTTCACAGATCGGACGGTGGGATATGGGTTGAATCAAACGCGGAATAGTATTTTTATCTTCCAATATCACTCTTGCTGTGTGTGTTTGTGTGTGTGTGTGTGTGTGTGTTTGGCCGCCAGTTTCTGGTGTATTATTCCCTCCTCCTAGTTGCCTCGAGAGCCCTACCACTCCCCGCAGATAGTTCGTGCGCTCTGGTATGCGGTGGTGCTGGTGGCGCTTTGTTTCCTTCATCACACAAAGAGAGGTGCCTGGAGTTAGGGGGGGGGGGGGGGTTTGCTTCCAGCTGCATCTCGGAATTGCGCCACGGGGGGGAAAACCCCCCTTTTGCCAGGCACCACCTGTTTTGGTCGCTGAGCTGGTGACCAGCGCTGCACGCTTCCGGCCGTGCTTATTTACACTACTCTGGAGTGCACTGTTTGCACAACCCAGATCCGCAATCCTTGGGCTCTTATCCCGCTCTCTCTCTCTCTTCCCCTCCCCACCTACCACCAGTGGAAAGCGATGGCGAGGGAAAGCGTTCCCCTTCCCGTGGAGTGAGCGTTTGTTGTTGTTATATATTTTGCAAATCACTACGCTCTGCACATAATCACTTGCCTGGGCTTGCCCGCAACTGGCGAAGAAAAACGTTAGACAGGAGCACGAGCTTGTTGCGAAAACATTGTAGCTTTTACCGTACCCGTGTTTTGGGTGCCCCTACTCGCGGCAGGCTGATGCTGGTGTTACTGCTGTTGTTGTTGTTGTTGCTGCTGTTGCTGCTGCTGCTGCTGAATGATGGAGTTGGCCCGGTTAAACGGGATCGCTTGGCTAGGGCACGCAGGGTGACCAGAAATATCGACTTATCTGTATTCCTACCGAATTTTGATATGCCTACCCTACTAGCAATGAGAATGAAAAAGTGTGCAACTTTCAGGCGAGGGGCATGTAGAAGCATGGGGAGACGGTTGGAAATACGCAGAATTACGCGGAGGCGCGAGCGTGTTTTGGTTTCTACACAGTTTTTGCACTCACACAATTACACATGTGTGAATGTGTGCGTTCACTTTCAGTCTGCGCGCTCAGTTTGGTTTTCTCGCAGCGGCATGCGGGTATCGGTGTCTCGCTCGCACTAGTGCAGCGAGTGTTCCTCTGTGCGCTCCCCTTCTTGCCACCACACGAAATCGTCAGTTCAGCTCAAGCGTTCACCGTGAAAGGCTGCGCGCGTGTTAGCCTAAGTCCCGGGCGATCGAAGTTTCGCTAAGTGTTGAAGTGTTGTGCACATTGAAATGAAGCTGCGCTTTTCTTTCACCATTTATCTTAAATGTGTGATATGCGCTGCTTTATTTCAATGTTTATTTTTGCTGTATCGAACATCAACAACGGGATCCACGCAGTTTGACGGCTCTTTGAAATACGACGATTTTTTTATATTAAGAATTTGTGTGATTTTGTGGCAAGATTGTGTGAAGCTATGTGTGAAAATGCCCCTTTATTTGCAATAAAAGTGATAAAATATAAACCAAGTTTGATGTGTTCAAGTTTTTGTTTTGATTCAGGTGTACCAAGTCCGAATGAAGGAAAGCGCACAGTGCGCTACGAAAGAAACGAGCGGGAGGGGGTGTCAGTCCAGCGCAGCGCAATTCGCTGGAATCAAGTGGGAGGGGGTACCAGTTCAGCGCTGCGCAAGCCGAAAGAAACGGGAAGGAAGGGGTATGAGGAAAATACTATGAAACAGCGCGAGCGAGCGTTCTTTACAGCGAGAGCGCCTCGTGTATTTTAAAGGCAAGCAAGAGAGCGCATTCTCTCCGTGGTAGCGCTCCATACGCCATTTTTAATTCTCAGCCCAAAACAACGGACTTCGGATCCGTGCTTGGGCCGGACCCCCACCGCGTGTTTCTACCTACCCCTCGCCTGAAAATTTCGTTCTCTTTGTCTGTCGGGTACCGATTCACAGATGGGCACCCTAGAACTACCGATTTTGTTTTTAATTTTTCATACCGAAAACACAGATTACAGGCAGATAATATACTGATCGAGAGACTATAAAATAATTTTTCCTTTAATTTTATTTTATTCAAGAGGAACCCCAAGTGCTACAAATCCACCCCAAATAACCAGCTCGAACTCTATAGCTGATTTGAGGCTTTTTAACGAAAAATCGTTCCGATGTCGTACTTTGTAGCTTATTAAGAGATAAAAAGTACTTTGCGCAACAACCCAAATAGCCAGAATTGCTTAAACAGCTCATTTTGGCACGCTAAAGATCGCTGCTATAATCCGCCTTTTGCAGTGGTTAAACATCATCAAAGTTCCAGGCGGTCCTTCTAAATAGCGCCTAAGCAGCTTCCTTATGCCAGGGTGCCGGGGATTATTTTTCTTTGTGTTTTATTTTCAAGTAAGCGTCATCGATGAAATAAACAACACGATTAGTTTTGTTTGTGTGCATGTATATATTTTTAAATCCTTAATATTCATAAATTACACGAAATTTATCACAATTTACTGTACAATCACAATTACTTCCCTCAAAATCCCTTCTTCAAAGAACTAATCTAACTTTTGCATCAGCAATGAGATGATTGACGGCGTCAGACTTTGACAATTTGACAAGAGCCATCTCGTACCGATGTCATGCATTAAAAAGCTATAAAGTTTCACCAAGTTCGGTACACATTCTTAAAAAGCCTACAAATTCCATCGTTAACCCTACAAATAGTACTAATCAGCCGCAAAGTTCCAAAGAGTACCGTGTCCTTATCAAAAAGCTTTATGGTTCCACCAAGCATCGTTAATCACGCACAAAGTTCGACATCGGAACGATTTTTCGCTAAACAGCTCCAAATCAGCTATGGAGTACGAACTGGCTATTTGGGACATTACCGAGGAAGTCGAATTTCACGTTTTCCAGCTTGAGTAGATATGGAAAAAAGCATTCAAGAAGCAAATTGTACTGATTTGAAATTTAGAAAACTGCGTATCTCCGAATTTGCGTAAGGGCTTGGTACTTGTTCCAACGCATTGCGTTCTGCATGGAAGTGTCAACACATTTTACAAAGAAAAATTTAAACAAACAGCAATAATGCCTATTATTTATAGGTTCAGAAGTAATTATAATGTCAAATAACAACTGTGAAATCATTTCTAGTTCTGCTCAAAACAGTGCAAAGCATGTTTATGCTTTTTTATTGCATATTGCATACTGACCCGCACACACCTGTTTTGCAGCAATTATGAAATTACTTTCTCTACATTTATTTTGTTTTGTTTATAAAATTATTTAGTAGTCCAGCTACATGCAAAACTGCGATCGCAACAATTTAACATGAAAATATATCGACTTTCACTCGATATAGTTAAATCGTTTTGACAGACGCATCACAACGTGCGTCGAAATAGAAATTTTTCTACTTTGACGCTGCATCGTGCGTCGTTAACGCATGCGTCTGGCAAATCCCATACATTTTGGCAAAATCGCAACGCATTGCGTCGGAACAAGTTCCGCTCTCTGACACTTTGAAGCCCCATGCGTCAGAATCAAACAATTTAAGCTAAGCAGCCTAAGCTTGGAGTCAATTCTGAAATCAATTAGATGCCCCCTGTATTCTGCAATCTGTTTTAAACCTACAACATAACCTACAAGGACTTTATACAAAAATGTGTACATCGTTTGTGCATAGCATGAAATGTGCAAGATGCACATTTCACGATCGCAAAAAGCTATCACATGGCGTTATGAATGGGGAAGCGTCTTCTAACATCTGCTAACGTTTCCCCAAGATAACTAGCGACGCCCGAACATGCCCAACGCTCTATGTGCAGCATCATGTTTCCAAGGGCAAGCCAACGTGTTTAACATGACCATCGGATACACAAAACCACCTGCGGCCAGCAGAAACTATTCAATTCAGCACCAACAGTCTATTAGTCCACTTCAGTTTCAATAAACTTATGTTCAAGCAGAAAGAGCAATATATTGTTATTGTATTTGTTATCGCAAAACTAAAGGAACAATCATAACAACAAACATAAGAACAAATATGATAAAACAACCTCCGGCACAACAGGCGAAAAGAAATAGATAGGGTAGAAGATGGTTATGGCGCAGTCAACTGTCATACAATTGGTTGTCATAGTTTTGTCACATAAAACTATTTAAGCATGTGTCCATCACGTAACAAAGCAATCCTCGGCCGAAGAACATAATAATGCTGAAAAAATATGGAAATTTGATTTCGACTGCAATTTGTCTGCTAGGGAACAACCTTTCTTAGTTCGCGTCTGTTCACACAAAAAGGCCGATTTGCTGTTGCTTATTTGATTGGGGAAGATTTATTTTGACATCATTATCGATGGATACAATGGTTGCTCTCGGTGCATTTTTTTCACACATCTAAATCTATAGTTGTCCTGCAAAAGAGGGACTCGCTGTTGTAAATTATTTGTTACAATTTAAAAAAAAAGTTCTGCAAATATCTCCTTTTCTGGTTTCTGCAACACACACACACACACACACACACACACACACACACACATCAAGTTTCACGATTTTGAGGAAAAGCGTCACGATTTTTCAGCATTTCAAAACGTTTCCTTTCTGCCTCACGAAATTGTCGTCTTTGAAATTTTGTCTTTTGAGTGGCCTTCCGGATGATCAGATTGCGCTCGCAATACTCTTGCGGATTGTACGGCGGCTCATTCATGTCGTCCCAATTTTCCTCCTCGCACAATGAATCGGACGTAGAGCAGTGTGCCGCCTCATCCGGTATACCAGTTCCGGACGGAACCATCGTACTATCGACCAATCCAGCAGCTACGCTTTGGTCGGATGGAACCAACGTATTGTCCATCAATCCACCAGTTACGCCCTGATCTGATGGAACTAGCGTACTATCCATCAACGGATTTGCCGGACACCCGATCGGATACATGAACGATTGGATTTGTCCCCGATCGGGGCAAGTCGTCGTGTGCACTTTCATCTCCTGCTCATTAACGTGGTGGGAGCTGTTGAACGGGCAAATAGCGATCTTGGCATTTCGATGTTGGCGCCGGCACTTGATCAGATGTTTCGCAAAACGCTGCGCAAGAATAGTGTGCGATTTGTTGTAAGGGCACTGGACAACGGCGCCAAAGTTGGTAATTTCGATGGGGTTCATGTTCATTTCGAGCAAAAAAAACACAACTTACTTTTCCAAACACTAACCGCACAATGAAAACCTATTGACGGCGGAACTCGGGCCAGATAAAGCGAAGGAAAGGCGTTCAGAGTCCTAAGCTCCAAACGAAAACGGGTTTATAGAATGAAGTGGGTTTCTGCCCAAAAGGAGCTATAAAACGTGGAGCTATTAAACCGACCCCGATGTTTAAATGTATTGGTGTCGATGCGTGTGAAACATATTGTGCCTTTTTGGAAATCTATGCAATGGTCTTTTTTCTGTTCCTTACGATTCTTTATGATGCATTTCTAGTTCGATCCGAAACACATCCGAGATTTTATGATCACCGCGTCATGGGTCGGTTAATGAAAGGATACATTATTTGGTGCATATGCGCGTGTTCGGTATGATTGCATTTTTCTCCTAATCTCTTTTCACAAGCTGTACGTACCAATTCTAGGGTTATTTTATTACCCTACGTGGGACCGTGTTGGTCACGCTTATTGACGAACTGAAGCCGTTCCCAAAAATGTCTGTTTTAGTGTTGAGAAATACGAATCCTATGAGGAATTTGAATCTTCGAATCTGAATCCCTTTTTGGTTTTCAAAACAAAGCCGAAGGAGGTGGAATGTGGCGATCGTAGATCGACACGAGTTTTCAAATAATTGGTTCGCGCTTCCCAGAAAATCTCAGCAATGCCTTAAGGACATGTTTGAGAAATAGAACAAGGTGTATTAAAGATACCAGATTGCAAAAAAGGGCCTTTCGGGCGTCGCTATATGTGAAGGACCGTACGTCATTTTAAAGCCCATTAGCCAATGGTTTTCGTAAACAAAACATTGCAAATACAGGCGGCCCTCGAGATGCACGGTTAATGGGGACCGAAAACGACCACAAAATACCGCGTATCTCAAATTGCCGCGTAAGTCGAATCTCGTGATTTCCATCCAAAATATCACTAATTTTCGTATAATTTGTAATTTCAGCTACTATATTAATTATTTGAGGTGATACTGACTGAGGGCCGGTCTGGTGGTCGGTCGTCAATTCGTATGACTTAACAACCTGCCCGTCATGGGTTCAAGCCCCGAATAGCCCATGCCCCCATACGTAGGACTGACTGTTAGTGTTGGGTTTCATGAATCTTTCGTTGAGATTCATTCATATGAATCTTCAGTTATGAGTGATTCGAATCTCGAGGCGAATCTTCAATGATTGATTCTCTAAATATTCATAAATCTCTTCAAAGTTTCTTGAATCTAAAAGATTCATATATCCATTAAAATTCATACATCTTTTATGGGATTTATGAATCTTCATGAATGAAGATGTATGATTTTCAAAATGTTGAATTTCATAAATCCCACCTAAAATATGCCCGTCGTGGGTTCAAGCCTCGCATGGACCGTATTCCCGTAGCAAAACAAATTATTCGGCTGCGTGGTATTGCCAAATAGTCGCGAAAGCCTGTATAGGCTAGCATGATCACGTAGGTTGTTACGCCAAGAAGAAGAATAATAAAAATATCATGCTCTATAAAAGTTTAAGGATTCATGAATCTTTCCAATCGGGATTCAGATTCATTGAATCATTCTAAAGATTTATCAAGATTCATGAATCTTAATCAGATCTACCCAACACTACTGACTATCCTGCTATGGTAACAATAAGTCAAAGAAAACCAAGCTCACTTCACCAGTGGGTACAGGCAGGCCTTGACCGACAACGGATGTTGTGCCAAAGAATAAGATACTGACTGAATCCAACCGTTTCAAACCTTTTGAAATGGTTTTTCACATTCGATTTGAAGAGAAATTATTTTGCATTTGATAATGTATGTGTCAGATCAGTACAATTTGCCCAAAGAACTGTCAAATTTAGAAAACCGCGTATCTCCGAATTCGCGTATAAGAGGTACCGTGTATCTCGGGGACCGCCTGTATAAGAGATTTCTTGGTTATATAGTGCGTTTTTACTTGTTTATTGATTTTGTAGCAAATATCCGTCATATTAACGAAATGGTTGGTGATTGTTTTAGACACGACATCTAAAATCAAGTAAGTAAGAGTACCAATTACTCTCAAATCGTCCATGCTTCTGATAGTTTCTCGCTATAATGAGTAGAAAATGAGGAATGAATGTGAAAAGCAGTTAAATAAAACATTATTATGTTATTAGTACTTAATATATCGAAAAAAAACAATGAATTATACAATATATTCATGGAATAACACTTAATATAATTGTTTTTTACTGCAATACCTTAGCTCGATCTATGTGTTAATGTGAAATATGAAGTTACAAAGCACAAAATATGTTTAAAGAGTATATTTAATCTAAAAACTGTTGTAGATTAAATACATGAACAAGTTAAAAAAACTAAAGAACGGTTTGAATACTGGGGACCTTAGACCTCGAATACACAAAGTGTTCCGCAAAAATAATTCAGACAATCATCAAAACTAGATACCAGATTGTCTACGGCCATTTATATAAAAAAAACGATAACGTGACCAGGTTACAGGACTACGCCACTAATTTAAAAAAAAATCCCCATTATTGTAAAGAGAAATTGGAACATAATGGTCTCATAATCCAATTAAAATAAGGTACATAGATCGACCCCTTTAGAGACCTGAAACTAAACCCATACTGATCCTGAAACCAATACATCACTTTTCATAGTTCAAGAACTGCACATGATCAAATGCCAGTCCTGAACCTGGTTACTGAACCTATGCCGATCCAGGAACCGATACTACTCATACCGGTACAATAACTCGTCATGCACTCATACCGGTCTTGGAATCTACCATGAACCTATACCGATACAGAAACTGATCATGAACCCATTCCGGTCATAGAACTGATCATGAACGCATGTCGGTTCTGGACCATATAATGTACCCATATCAGTTCAAGAACCGCTCATAAACCCATACCGATCCTGGAACCTATCATGAACCCATACTGGTTCTGGAATTGATATGAGCCCATGCCGGTCCTGGAACCGATCGTGAACCCATGCCGACCCTGGAACCTATCATGAACCCATACCGGCACTGGAACTGATACTGAATCCATAACGTTCCTAGAACTGATCATAAACCTGTCCTGGACCTAAAGCTGTACCCAGTGGCGGATTTAACGGTGCGCGGACTGAGCGGCCGCGGGGGGCCCCGTCAATGTAGGGGCCCCGTGTAAGGAAGTCCAGCATATAGAACAATGTGTACAGTAGTCTCAACAAGAGCTTCTGTGCTAGTTAGGGGCCCCATGGATGAAGGGACTCATAAACTATAGGGGCCCAGTACAGGGATTCTGAGCACACCCCCCCCCCCCCCGCCAGCAAACCATTGAAGTGGGTTTGATTCAAAACCTAATGCAACAATATGCACCCCCCCCCCCCCGCTCGACACCAACCGGGGGGCCTCCACTCCTTTTAACGCTTAGGGCCCCCAACACCCTAAATCCGCCACTGGCTGTACCCATGCCGACCCTAGAACCGATCATGAATCCATACTGGTCCTAGAACTGATCATGAGCCCATATCGGTCCTGGACCTGATACTGTACCCATACCGGTCCTAGAACTGGTCATTAACCCATACCGGTCTTGGAACGTATCATGCACCCATACCGGTACTACAATCAATAAAAACCCATAACGATCCAGAAATAGCACGCGATTTTATTTATTTTGTATAACAGTACCTTGAACTGTTCCCGATTCGGATTCAGAACGATTCTTGAATACATGGACTTCTTGAATTCCAGCCGACAAACCATACCCGGGATTACATGTACAAAGTGTAGGAATTAGTGTAGGAAATTTAGAATAATTTGTATAGTGATATAGTGATGTATTAGATAAAAAGTTTATATCCAGCATCGTAACGTCAGTATTAACACGAGGACGGTTACAAATAATTGGTTTAAAGATAAGAAAAAAAAACTTCTATAGAGCCTCCCAAAATTTTGATCTACTTTCGGTAGAAAATATTGAAAGAATATTACTTTTTTTAACATCCTAAAATTAGCTATCATGTACGAGCTGGCTATTTGGAGTATGGTATACCCGGGTGTGCTGGTTGCCAACTGGTAAAGTTTAAAATAAATGAAAATAAAATACTTACAGTTTATTTTAAACTACAATATATGCACCAAAATATCGGAAATTAGAAGTTGAGAGGCTACGGAAAATTTCAGGAACTCTATAGTTGATTTGAGGCTGGTTAACAAAAAATCATTCCGATGTCGTACTTTGTTGCTGATTAAGAGAAAAGAAACACTTTGCGGTTTAGCCGCAACTTGTAGGCTTGTTAAGATGGAACTTGTAGGCTTCTTAAGAAAGCGTACTGAACTTGATGGAACTTTATAGCTTTTTAATGCATGACATCGGTACAAGGTGGCTCTTATCAAAGTGTCAAAGACTGACGCCGTCAATCATCTCATTTCTGCTGCACAAGTTAGAATAGTTCCTTGAAGAAGAGATTTTTAGGGAAGTGATTGTGATTGTACAGTAAATTGTGATCCATTTCGTGTAATTTATGAATATTAAGGATTTAAAAATATACACATGTACACAAACAAAACAAATTCTGTTTTTTATTTCATCGATGACGCCTGCTTGAAAATAAAACACGAACAAAAAAAAATCCCTTGCACCCTGGCATAAGGAAGCTGCTTAGGCGCATTTTGAAGGACCACCTGGAACTTTGATGCTGTTTATCTACTGCAAAAGGCGAATTCAAGCAGCGATCTTTAGCATGCCAAAATGAGCTGCTTAAGCAATTCTGGCTATTTGGGTTGCATTCCCGAGGAATCTGCTTAACACGAATATCCGCGTAAGTCGAATTTCACGTTTTCCAGCTTGAGTAGATATAGAAAAAAGCATTCTTGAAGCAAATTTGACACCCGCTGCGGGTGATACTTTGAAGCCCCATGCGTCAGAATCAAACAATTTTAATTTTTCCGCACGCACGCCCGCAGTAGCGATTGCCGCTACCTAACTCGGGAACAAACTGTACTTGAAATATATAAATTGTTAACCAATGATGCTGATATACATTATAAAGGATTGTTTTCCAGGATTGTTTGCACGATTCTTTTCCAAAAATTATAAAAAATGTACAAAAATGCCAGAAATTAATGTTTAAGTTATATAACTATAGACAAAAAATGTTATAAATAGGTTGTATAAACAAGTGCATTACAAAATGCTCTTTAATCTGGTTATATCATTGTAACAGGAAACTAAGCCTGTGTATGAGTCAATTCTGAAATCAATTAGATGCTACCTCGCTCGTGAAACGGCCCGATGACTTCATCCATCGTATTCTGCAATCTGTATTAAACCTACAACATAACCTACAAGGACTTTATACAAAAATGTGTACATCGTTTGTGCATAGCATGAAATGTGCAAGATGCACATTTCACGATCGCAAAATAGCTATCACATGGCGTTATGAATGGGGAAGCGTCTTCTAACATCTGCTAACGTTTCCCCAAGATAACTAGCGACGCCCGAACATGCCCAACGCTCTATGTGCAGCATCATGTTTCCAAGGGCAAGCCAACGTGTTTAACATGACCATCGGATACACAAAACAACCTGCGGCCAGCAGAAACTATTCAATTCAGCACCAACAGTCTATTAGTCCACTTCAGTTTCAATAAACTTATGCTCAAGCAGAAAGAGCAATATATTGTTATTGTATTTGTTATCGCAAAACTAAAGGAACAATCATAACAACAAACTTAAGAACAAATATGATAAAACAACCTCCGGCACAACAGGCGAAAAGAAATAGATAGGGTAGAAGATGGTTATGGCGCAGTCAACTGTCATACAATTGGTTGTCATAGTTTTGTCACATAAAACTATTTAAGCATGTGTCCATCACATTCCAAAGCAATCCTCGACCCAAGAACATAATAATGCTGAAAAAATATGGAAATTTGATTTCGACTGCAATTTGTCTGCTAGGGAACAACCTTTCTTAGTTCGCGTCTGTTCACACAAAAAGGCCGATTTGCTGTTGCTTATTTGATTGGGGAAGATTTATTTTGACATCATTATCGATGGATACAATGGTTGCTGTCGGTGCATTTTTTTCACACATCTAAATCTATAGTTGTCCTGCAAAAGAGGGACTCGCTGTTGTAAATTATTTGTTACAATTTAAAAAAAAAGTTCTGCAAATATCTCCTTTTCTGGTTTTTGCAACACACACATACATCATGTTTCACGATTTTGAGTAAAAGCGTCACGATTTTTCAGCATTTCAAAACGTTTCCTTTCTGCCTCACGAAATTGCCGTCTTTGAAATTTTGTCTTTTGAGTGACCTTCCGGATGATCAGATTGCGCTCGCAATACTCTTGCGGATTGTACGGCGGCTCATTCATGTCGTCCCAATTTTCCTCCTCGCACAATGAATCGGACGTAGAGCAGTGTGCCGCCTCATCCGGTATACCAGTTCCGGACGGAACCATCGTACTATCGACCAATCCAGCAGCTACGCTTTGGTCGGATGGAACCAACGTATTGTCCATCAATCCACCAGTTACGCCCTGATCTGATGGAACTAGCGTACTATCCATCAACGGATTTGCCGGACACCCGATCGGATACATGAACGATTGGATTTGTCCCCGATCGGGGCAAGTCGTCGTGTGCACTTTCATCTCCTGCTCATTAACGTGGTGGGAGCTGTTGAACGGGCAAATAGCGATCTTGGCATTTGGATGTTGGCGCCGGCACTTGATCAGATGTTTCACAAAACGCTGCGCAAGAATAGTGTGCGATTTGTTGTAAGGGCACTGGACAACGGCGCCAAAGTTGGTAATTTCGATGGGGTTCATGTTCATTTCGAGCAAAAAAAAACACAACTTACTTTTCCAAACGCTAACCGCACAATGAAAACCTATTGACGGCGGAACTCGGGCCAGATAAAGCGAAGGAAAGGCGTTCAGAGTCCTAAGCTCCAAACGAAAACGGGTTTATAGAATGAAGTGGGTTTCTGCTCAAAAGGAGTTATAAAACGTGGAGCTATTAAACCGAACCCGATGTTTAAATGTGTAAAGTTTGGATCGGGTTGCGATAGTTAGAGCAGCGGTGCAGGAGGATTAAACATCACTCGCGGGGTCAATTTGTCAAAAACAAAGCAGAGTTTCGGATGATCACTGGGAGCCATCGGGGCTCCAGGTAACGAGTGGACACAATGAATTAATTTAACACATTAGTATTGTTTGTGCGACTTACGATAAGACCTAAACGGCTCCACTGAACCGTGTCACTATGCGTACTGTGCGTAACTGAGCAGTGCTCGGTCTTATCTTACATCTTTATTTATACGATGCATTTCCTTTTAGTTAGATTTGGTTTTACTTTCACTTTCTGTTTTGTGTCAATTATGCTGAAGATCAGTTTTTGGGTTTATATATGGTTGCGCTTATTCTGTATGGTCAGTTCTGGGGTTTTGTGCTTATGCGGTGTTTTGTTTCTACGCTTGGGGGTAACGGTTCTGTTATGGTTTTACGCTTCAAGTGCGTTCTAACGGGCTTTGTGCTGAGTAATGTTTTTCTCGCCTTTGAATGTTACTGTGTGACTTGCATGTTTTTAAGTGTTTTGGGATGTGTGGGAGTGTTTTTGCTGATTTACATTTCCTGACTTAAGGTTGTTATTGTGTGTTGTGTGTTGACCATTTCTGTTGTTTGAGTGTAATAAGAGTTATGTAAACTGAGTATAGCATATGCATGCTGCAAATGTATTGGTGTCGATGCGTGTGAAACATATTGTGCCTTTTTGGAAATCTATGCAATGGTCTTTTTTCTGTTCCTTACGATTCTTTATGATGCATTTCTAGTTCGATCCGAAACACATCCGAGATTTTATGACCACCGCATCATGGGTCGGTTAATGAAAGGATACATTATTTGGTGCATATGCGCGTGTTCGGTATGATTGCATTTTTCTCCTAATCTCTTTTCACACGCTGTACGTACCAATTCTAGGGTTATTTTATTACCCTACGTGGGACCGTGTTGGTCACGCTTATTGACGAACTGAAGCCGTTCCCAAAAACGTCTGTTTTAGTGTTGAGAAATACGAATCTTATGAGGAATTTGAATCTTCGAATCTGAATCGCTTTTTGGTTTTCAAAGCAAAGCCGAAGGAGGTGGAATGTGGCGATCGTAGATCGACACGAGTTTTCAAATAATTGGTTCGCGCTTCCCAGAAAATCTCAGCAATGCCTTAAGGACATGTTTGAGAAATAGAACAAGGTGTATTAAAGATACCAGATTGCAAAAAAGGGCCTTTCGGGCGTCGCTATATGTGAAGGACCGTACGTCATTTTAAAGCCCATTAGCCAATGGTTTTCGTAAACAAAACATTGCAAATACAGGCGGCCCTCGAGATGCACGGTTAATGGGGACCGAAAACGACCACAAAATACCGCGTATCTCAAATTGCCGCGTAAGTCGAATCTCGTGATTTCCATCCAAAATATCACTAATTTTCGTATAATTTGTAATTTCAGCTACTATATTAATTATTTGAGGTGATACTGACTGAGGGCCGGTCTGGTGGTCGGTCGTCAATTCGTACGACTTAACAACATGCCCGTCATGGGTTCAAGCCCCGAATAGCCCATGCCCCCATACGTAGGACTGACTATTAGTGTTGGGTTTCATGAATCTTTCGTTGAGATTCATTCATATGAATCTTCAGTTATGAGTGATTCGAATCTCGAGGCGAATCTTCAATGATTGATTCTCTAAATATTCATAAATCTCTTCAAAGTTTCTTGAATCTAAAAGATTCATATATCCATTAAAATTCATACATCTTTTATGGGATTTATGAATCTTCATGAATGAAGATGTATGATTTTCAAAATGTTGAATTTCCTAAATCCCACCTAAAATATGCCCGTCGTGGGTTCAAGCCTCGCATGGACCGTATCCCCGTAGCAAAACAAATTATTCGGCTGCGTGGTATTGCCAAATAGTCGCGAAAGCCTGTATAGGCTAGCATGATCACGTAGGTTGTTACGCCAAGAAGAAGAATAATAAAAATATCATGCTCTATAAAAGTTTAAGGATTCATGAATCTTTCCAATCGGGATTCAGATTCATTGAATCATTCTAAAGATTTATCAAGATTCATGAATCTTAATCAGATATACCTAACACTACTGACTATCCTGCTATGGTAACAATAAGTCAAAGAAAACCAAGCTCACTTCACCAGTGGGTACAGGCAGGCCTTGACGGACAACGGTTGTTGTGCCAAAGAAGAAGATACTGAAGGAATACAACCGTTTCAAACCTTTTGAAATGGTTTTTCACATTCGTTTTGAAGAGAAATTATTTTGCATTTGATAATGTATGTGGCAAATCAGTACAATTTGCCCAAAGAACTGTCAAATTTAGAAAACCGCATATCTCCGAATCCGCGTATAAGAGGTACCGTGTATCTCGGGGACCGCCTGTATAAGAGATTTCTTGGTTATATAGTGCGTTTTTACTTGTTTATTGATTTTGTAGCAAATATCCGTCATATTAACGAAACGGTTGGTGATTGTTTTAGACACGAAATCTAAAATCAAGTAGGTAAGAGTACCAATTACTCTCAAATCGTCCATGCTTCTGATAGTTTCTCACTATAATGAGTAGAAAATGAGGAATGAATGTGAAAAGCAGTTAAATAAAACATTATTATGTTATTAGCACTTAATATATCGAAAAATACAATGAATTATACAATACATTCATGGTATAACACATAATATAATTGTTTTTTACTGCAATACCTTAGCTCGATCTATGTGTTAATGTGAAATATGAAGTTACAAAGCACAAAATATGTTTAAAGAGTATATTTAATCTAAAAACTGTTGTAGATTAAATACATGAACAAGTTAAAAAAACTAAAGAACGGTTTGAATACTGGGGACCTTAGACCTCGAATACACAAAGTGTTCCGCAAAAATAATTCAGACAATCATAAAAACTAGTTATCAGATTGTCTAGGGCCATTTATATAAAAAAAACGATAACGTGACCAGGTTACAGGACTATGCCAATAATATTTAAAAAAATCCCCTGATCAATCTAGGGCTGGACGTTGCGGTATTTTTCTTCACATAAATTTATTTTAACGACTAACTTAAACCTAGACGGATTGCGCGCGTCCGATCGCTGCCGTTGCCGTTCGTGGAAGAAGGTTCCCGCTGTTCGGGCGATCACCTTTCATCCGTTGCCCTCTCACGCACACCAACCAACGCGTTGATGGCCGCCAAATTATGGCACTCTAATTATGGCATTGCTTGTATTATTGCTGAACTCTCTTTCATGCAATCTCCTCCGCCGATCCTAACTCTTATGTATAAACATCCTCCCCCCCCTTGATATGGCATATCAACAAATCGATTGTTACCGGAACAAGCACAACACAACAAACTCCCGTCAGAACGGTGCAACCAAAAATACAGACTGCTGCACGTGCATTCAGCGCTATCAAACTATTCTCCTATCAATTTCTCTTTGCTCAAATCAACCTCCTCTGAAGCTGCGTTGTCTATTGACGATGGTATCGGTAACAGGCATATTTTTGTTATGGGACGTTTGTATATACCCTTACTGGTGCGCACAGATACTACTCTCGTTATTCCGTCCCTTCCAGCATGCGTCTCAACAATACGTGCCAAAGGCCATCGGGTTGCGGGTAACAGCTCATCGATGAGAATGACCATCCTGCCTATCGTGAACTGAGGATTCTGTTCATGTCCCACCGTGTCCTTTTGCAGCTCCTGCAAATATTCGCCTTTCCAGTGGACCCAGAAACGCTGCACGTAGGCTTGTAGCTTCCAATAGTGCTCCAACCGGTTTAAGGGAACGTCACACAAGTTGGGTTCGGGAAGTGCTTGCATGGAGGTGCCGATCAGAAAGTGGCCCGGAGTTAGCGCCGCCAGTTCATCAGGATTTTCTGAAAGAGGAAGCAACGGTCGCGAATTCATGACCGCTTCGATTTGTGTTAGTATCGTATAAAGATCTTCAAATGACAAACGAGATGCACCGAGGATACGATACAGATGTCTTTTTGCTACCTTCACCGCAGATTCCCACAGTCCGCCGAAATGAGGAGCCCTTGGGGGATTAAAGTGCCATGATATGCCTTGGGACGTGCAGAACTCATTTACTTGCTGTTCTTCTTCCTTTCTAGCGATGAGCGATGCCAATTCTGTTATTTCGTTACTAGCTCCTTCGAAGTTTTTTCCGTTATCCGAGTGAATGTGACACGGCTTACCACGGCGAGCAATGAATCTTCGTAGCGCTGCTAAAAAGGCTGATGTAGACAAGTCACATACCAGCTCGAGATGTACCGCCTTTGTAGCGAAACACACAAAAAGGCAGAGATAAGCCTTGCAGGCGGCTGCCCTTCTGTGTACCGGTTTTAAATAAAATGGGCCGGCGTAGTCGATTCCTACGTTGCTGAAAGGTCGGCTAGGTGTCACTCTGGATGCGGGTAGTTGTCCAATTCGCTGGCATGCGATAAAGGGATCCGACCGAAAACACCGGAAACATTCCCGCGTTATGCTTCTAACTAATCGTCGAGCATCCAAAGGCCAAAACTCCTCTCTTATGTTGCTGATGAGATTTCGCCCTCCAGCATGAAGTAGTTTCCAGTGATAGTGAACCACTATGTTGCGTGTAAACGGATGCCCCTTTGGAAGGAGAGCAGGATGCTTTGACTGGAACGGCAAATCAGCTAAGTTTAACCTTCCTCCGACTCTAAGCACACCTTGGTTGTCCAAAAACGGGTTGAGATTCCTAATCGACGAGTTTTTCTTTATAGGTTGGCCGTTCCGAAGGGCTGAAATTTCGTTTCGGAAGGCATCGTCTTGAGCAGTCTTGACCAGAAATGCCTTTGCCTCCTCATTCTGCTCTGGTGTCAATACGATGGATACCGGGTCACCAGCAGGCTTCGTTCTCGCCTTAAGCCTTAGATTCTTTATAAATCGCTTGCAGTATGCAATAATGTGCAGTAATTGGGAGTATGATGACCACCTTTTGAACCAAGGGTTAACTGCAGGCGATGCGCTGGCAACAGCAACTAGCAAACGCGTTTCCTTTTCGATACCGGTCGGTAGTAGAGGTTCAGATGTAGGCCATTCATTAGAAGGTAGCGCCAGCCAAGCTGGCCCAGAGATCCAAATGCTGCTTTTTATAAAATCGGGTGCCGTCATGCCCCGCGAAACGAGATCAGCCGGGTTCTGCTGTCCAGGTACATGCCTCCATGTGTGGCCCTTCGTACATTGTTGAATGTCTGCTACTCTATTTGCCACATATGTTTTCCAGGTATTTGGAGCTGCTTTGATCCAATGTAGTGTAATACTGGAATCGGACCAGAAATGTACCGACTGCACAGGAAGCTGAATGGCTTTGGCAATGTGCTCGTACAGATGAGCCCCTAATACGGCACCGCAGAGTTCTAAACGAGGCAGGCTTATACGCTTCAATGGAGCTACTCTAGATTTCGATGCAAGCAAAGATATTTTAATATTCCCCTCGGCATCCTCGCACCTTGCATAAACGCATGAGCCATATGCCGACTCTGAAGCATCAGTAAATATGTGCAGTTGCACATTCGATCGTAAGGCGAAACAGTATCGTTCGATTCTATAGCAAGTCAGAATCTCCAACTTCTCATAAAAATCTTTCCATTTCAGCCCAAATGACTCTGGTACAGTCTCATCCCAGCCAATCGATAGCGCCCAAAGCTGCTGCATCATTATTTTTGCTCGCACTACGACAGGAGCGATAAGACCCAACGGGTCAAATAATCGAGCTATCTCCGAACAAATGCTCCGTTTAGTAGAGGGTAACTGCAGTGGCTTGATGCTTGATGCAAAGCATAAATTATCGCGCTCAGGTTCCCAGCAGACACCTAGGGCTTTTATAGTTTCGTCGGTATCAAACTGCAGTGATGATTTGGTTCCGATTTGAGAAGCATCGAGCTCTTGCAAAACCTCCAAACGATTTGAGGTCCACTTTCGTAATGGAAAGCCGCCCTTTAGCATCATTCCAGTTAGCTCCGATCGGAGCTGTATAGCTTCCTCAACAGATGATGCCCCGCCAATGAAGTCATCTACGTAGAAATTGCGAATCGCACGACTAGCAAGAGGGTAATTGCTTCCTTCGTCCTGCACTAATTGAAGCAAGGTGCGCGTAGCTAGGAAAGAGGAAGGAGCCAAACCGTATGTGACAGTATTCAGTTCATACTCTTTTACTGGTGATGTTGATGAGAATCGAAACAATATTCTCACTAATGCGCGGTCATCTTCATGCAAGAGGATTTGACGGTACATTTTTTCGATATCTCCGACTAAGGCCACAAAATAGGTGCGAAAACGCAAAATAATGTCCAACAGCTCATCTTGCACTATAGGTCCCACACATAGTGCTTCGTTGAGGGAGTAGCCTGTAGATGTTTTCGCGGAGCCGTCAAAGACTACTCTCACCTTAGTACTGCTGGAACTGCTCTCCTTTATGACTGGGTGATGAGGCAGATAAAAGGTTTTCGTTGGGCTTGACGCATTTTCATTAACAGGCTGCATGTGTCCGAGATCTATATATTCTTGCATGAAGGCATGATACTCCTTCTTCAATTGCGAATTTCGGGATAGGCGCTTTTCTAATGAGTAGAATCGGCGCAACGCCTGGCCTTTTGACTCGCCCAAGCGTACCGAGAACTCTGGATGTTTAGGCATCTGCACCACGTATCGTCCGTCACTATTTCTTCCAGTCTTCGATCTATACAGCTCTTCGCAATGCTTTTCTTCTACTGAATATGGTTCGCATGCATGTAGCTCCTCTGCCTTCCAAAACTGCTCTATTTTTTCTTCTAAAGAAACCATTGATACTCGTGTTGGGTTTGAGTGAGGATTAACGACCTCCTCGCTGGCTGGACCGACTACAAGCCACCCAAACACGCTGTTGATCAGTATTGGTAATTTATCTGCCAGATAAATACGCTCTGCAGTTGGAAAAAAGGTGTAAAAATGCTCTGCTCCGATTATCATATCTATTGATTCGGCCTGATTAAAATGAGGGTCCGCCAGGGATAGTCCAGGCGGAATGTTCCAGCGGCTTATATTAATGTGGTGGGAAGGAAGTTTTGCAGCTACTTCATCCATTAGCAGGAAATTTACTCCACAAGAAAATTGGCTGGTGCGAGATCGAATTTCAGCATACACGGACTCCCGCACCCTCGTCGTAGCACAACCAGCACCTTTAACGTCAATGTCCAATCTGGAAGTAGGTAGACCTATTAATTTTGCCAATCTTTTGCTTATTAGGTTAGGTTGTGATGCACTATCTAATAATGCTCTTGCTGGATGGTGATTGCCAAACGCATCCACAACAATGACAATAGTAGTGAGTAAGAATACCTCTCGTTGGTCCGCTGCTCGGTTTTCGTTTTCCAATGCTGCTGTGCTGTTAAATGAAGCGCTAGGAGCTACCTGAGGGCTAGTATGTAGTGTTCGGTCGTGGGTGTGCTGCCGGCGTACAAAATCAAAAGAGTGCAATAAAGAATGATGTTGCTGGTTGCAATGTTTGCACCGATTGGTCGAAGGACAATCTTTCATGCTGTGGTCGACTCTTAAACAATTAATGCAGAGACCCTTCGCTCGCACTATCTGAAGGCGCTCAGATTGCGGAAGTCGCATAAATTGGTTACAGTACCATAATAAGTGATCTAGTCGACAGCAAGGACATCGTTTGGTATTATTTGCGGTGTACGAATAGTACGAAAGATGCGAAGAAGGCCTTACGGCAGGCACCGATGTAGAGCTTACATCCGCAGATTTACTCATATAAACAGAGTCTAATGTTTTCATTCTTCTCTGCAGAAATTCTATTAACGCCTCATATGTTGGCTTTTTCATGCTAGCTGCCTTGTCTTCCCAATGTGTAAGAGTTTCCGCTGGTAGTTTGGAGCACAAAACATATTCTAACATTGAGCTCCATTGGTCGGTTGGCTCTCCTAGCTTTTGAATCATTTTTACATGCCGATTAAATTCATCTACCAATCTATGCAAGTCAGCTGACGATTCTTTTCGTAATTGTGGGATGCCGAACATTTGCTTAAAGTGCATCTTTTGCAGAAGGTATTCATTTGAGAATCGCTCCTTGAGCTCCTGCCATGCGATGGAGTAATTCGATGCGCACAATGGGATCGACTCTATCAATCTAGCGGCCTCACCAGTTAATGAAGCTCTCAAATAATGGAATTTTTGAATATCCAAAACGCTTGCATTGTTATGAACTAATGCTTCAAAGGTATCATGAAATGCCATCCAGTGCATTATATCACCGTTAAATTCGGGCAAAGAGATGGCTGGTAATTTAACGTGGTTTTGAATGGGAGAGTGGCTTGGGTTTTGAGCGTGGCTTGAGCCAAGCTCAGAGCTAACGGCTTGAGCTGTTTGAGTAGGCATGTGCGATAGCATGGCGCTTTTCATAGCTATGAACCTTTCCTCAAAATTATCCATCAACTCCTCTTCTTCTAGCTTCTCAGCTTCACTGGGCGCTAACAAACACAATTGCGTATGAGCCGTTTCAAACTCCTTTTCCATACCTTCAATCGTTTGGAGCCTGACAGGCACGAGATGCTTGTGTTGTTCAGGCTGGAAGTTCGCTATGAAAACCTCATTTCGTTTCAGCTTCGTGAATAAAGAATTCAACCGTTGTCTTAGGCTCGCAATTTCGGTCATCTTTATACTTGACCTGTTGAGATGGCAGGATTCGGGAAAACAGTTGCAATGACGATGGCAGGGAAACACACACAGATGATGACGGATGGCTGTTCCAAACTGCGACTGGCGGGAAACACACGATTACGAAGACGGATATCACACGCGCGAAAACAACCGGTTGCGACACGGAAGATAAGCTGACGTTTTCTCACACTAATGTTCAACGGATTGGACAGTAACTTAACTTTAGTGTTCTTTGTAACAAGACGTTACACGATTCAAAGACGAACGAAATCTTATATTATAATAAAGGCAAGACGCCTCACAGCTTTTTTTTACGCGACTGCGGTGAATCGCTGAATTGTATCCAAAAACGCGATGGCTGCGGTAGAACGCTTCTTATAGCTTTTACGATGGCCGTGGCAAGACGCCGAAGAAGGCGGTAGTTAGTCTGTCTTGTTGGCAACGGACTGAATACGACGGAGACGCGGACACGCAATCAATGACGAGTAATAAACGGCACGATTGTCCCTTTGCAGGTTGAAATTTCACATTTACTGGCCGCCAAAGTTCGTACACTCAAACACGTATTAACGATAGTTCCTTTGCACGGTACGCACTAAATCACAAAACGAAACAAAAAAAATGCTCAACGAATAAATCTTTTCACTTAGCGCTTTTCGAAAAAGGTTTTCAATCCTGGTCACGGCACCATATGATCAATCTAGGGCTGGACGTTGCGGTATTTTTCTTCACATAAATTTATTTTAACGACTAACTTAAACCTAGACGGATTGCGCGCGTCCGATCGCTGCCGTTGCCGTTCGTGGAAGAAGGTTCCCGCTGTTCGGGCGATCACCTTTCATCCGTTGCCCTCTCACGCACACCAACCAACGCGTTGATGGCCGCCAAATTATGGCACTCTAATTATGGCATTGCTTGTATTATTGCTGAACTCTCTTTCATGCAATCTCCTCCGCCGATCCTAACTCTTATGTATAAACATCCCCTTTATTGTAAAGAGAAATTGGAACATAATGGTCTCACAATCCAATTAAAATAAGGTACATAGGTCGACCCCTTTAGATACCTGAAACTAAACCCATACTGATCCTGAAACCATTACATCACTTTTCATAGTTCAAGAACTGCACATGATCAAATGCCATTCTGGACCATATAATGTACCCATATCAGTTCAAGAACCGCTCATAAACCCATACCGATCCTGGAACCTATCATGAACCCATACCGGTACTGAAACTGATACTGTACCCATACCAGTCCTAGAACTGATCATAAACCTGTCTTGGACCTAATGCTGTATCCATACCAGTCCTAGAACCGATCATGAATCCATACTGGTCCAAGAACTGATCATGAGCCCATACCGGTCCTGGAACTGATACTGTACCCATACCGGTCCTAGAACTGATCATTAACCCATACCGGTCTTGGAACGTATCATGCACCCGGTCCAGGAATCGATAAACACCCATAATGATCCAGAAATAGCACGCGATTCTTGAATACATGTTCTGGTTTCGAAACCGATACAGTTCCAATTCCAGCCGACAAACCATACCCGGGATTACATGTGCAGCGTAAGAAAAGTGTAGGAATCAGAGTAGGAAATTTTGTAGAATTTGTATAGTGATATAGTGATGTATTAGATAAAAGTTTATTTCCAGCATCGTAACGTCAGTATTAACACGAGGACGGTTACAAAAAATTGGTTTAAGGATAAGAAAAATAACTTATATCGACCCTCCCAAAATTTTGATCTACTTTCGGTAGAAAATATTGAAAGTGTTAATAATAATTAACGTTAGATTCGATCAGGAAGTTTAAGGTGCCAGTTTTAAGGGAAATAGTTCGAATTCTCGTAAATCCGTGCTCACAAATGTCAATTACCATTTGTGTGATTTTGAAAGAAGCAAATCTAATCTACGAACACACAAAATCTTGACGCTTTCAACACGCTTGATCACACTCAAATCCACATTTTCAGTATTTTCGAGTACTAATCGAGAAGATGTGGAAAAACAATTTCGAGCAAATGTCACTTGGGAAAATAAATGTTTCACTGCTCGATGCAGCGGTACGATGATGTGCTTTAACAGCTGTATCGAAACGTCAACGGTCCCCGAAAAAGCTTCTTATCGCCGCTGACCTTCACCGTAGACCAAAACAACAGATCCCGGTTTGGCCGGTACCGGACAGCAGTTTCCCGTGAATTTTCTGGTCTGCGAAGCCCATCACTTTTCGTAAAAAAACAACAACCGCCCATTAGCAACAGCGTTATGATGGCAGCAACCAAGCGCGCCCTTGCCCTGATCGCCCGCGGTTCGGAGGAGATGGAACTCGTCATTACCGTCGATGTGCTGCGCCGCTGTAACGTAAGATGCCGTAACACTTGCACTCCTGCTGACTGACCCGTTTCACTTCACCCTTTACCGCACGTTGCAGGTCGAGGTTACCGTTGCGCTGGTGCAGGAGGCGGAGGGCACAGCGGCCGGCAATACCGAGCCGCTCGTGGCCTGCTGCTCCCGCGGCGTTAACGTGAAGGCGGACACCACGCTGCAGGCGTACGTGGAGCAGCAGGCCGCCACCGATGACGGCCTGCCGGATGCCATCATCCTCCCTGGGGGGCTCGAGGGCGCAAAAGCGATGGCCCAAGCGCCGGCGGTCGGCGCGCTGCTGGAGCGCCAGGCCCGGGTCGGCAAGCTGGTCGCGGCCATCTGTGCCGCGCCGACGGTGCTGGCCGCCCACGGCAAGCTGTTCGCCGGCCGGCGCCTCACCTCCTACCCGTCCTTCCGGGAGAAGCTGCAGGCGGATGGGTACCGGTGGGAGGAACCGGCGGCCGGCGGTCTCGGGCGGGTCGTACGGGACGAGAACCTCATTACCAGCCTCGGGCCGGCCACCACGTTCGACTTTGGGCTGGCGATCGGGGCGGCACTGGTCGGGCAGGAGGTGGCCGACAAGGTTGCCGCCGGTCTGCTCTACAAGTGAGGGAGGGGCCACGCGGGACGAAATTTTCTCTAGTGTGTGTGTGTTTGTGAGTGCGCGTGTGTTACTTTTGGGGACAATTATGAATCAGTTTGGGCTAATTTAAATGTGGATAGTTTGTTTTTGGTTTTGTTTGAATAAACAAACACAAAATAATATGATTATCAAACTCAATAAAACATAAAGCCAGTTTGTAATATTTGAGATATTTGTCACTTAATGTGTAAAACTTGGCATAAATTAAATATTAAAAGTATAATGACTACATTTATGTCTAAAAGTTAAAGGTCAGGGATGTGCAACCAACCATCCAGAACAGCAATCAAATTATTCTTTTCATTTTTCTAATATTTTTTCTTTATCAATGTATCACAATTGAACTCTGAACTAGATTTAAATTCAAATCCATTGTAACCTGTTCAACATTATCGCCATATAAATCTTAAAAAACCTTTAACTCTACGGCCGAATACACGCGGGTATTACTTGCGTTTTCAAACTGGAATAACTTTTTATTGAAAAATGATAGCTACTTATTTTTTTCACGTATCTTTAGGAAAATTTAATTCTTTTAAAGGAGCGCATAATAAACTTATTTAAAAAAAAATCCAAATATTTTAATTTTAACATTTTCTGTTGATTCCCATTGTCTCTTAAGCTGGGCGTAGAGAGAGCCCGGGTATCCCATACATTTTGTATGAGAAGTGATACTTTTTCATTTTAAAACTTTCTTATGTTAAATAATTTATGGTGTAATAAATACTCAAATTTCAAAATTGGGTTTAACGATAAAAGCATCAGTCTTATGTACTTTGTTGAAGAAGAATAGAATAGAATAGAGTATGAATCGAAAAGCAGAAATTAATCATAAAAAATATGTTTTTAAACATGGTTTTGGGTTATTAAATTTTTTCTACAAAAAAAAACGTATAAAAAACGTTGGTTATTATTTAAATTTGCATTATATTCTATTTTTTCCCTTATATTGGCTCTCTTTTAATCATATTTCATTTACAAAAAAAAATCCAGCAGAGCAAAGTGTGGCAGAATTAGTATGATTCATGAAATTCTATAATTATGAATGAGTACTTACCAAACGTATAATGTTTGATAGCATTGACTATGAAACAGTAATTGAAAAATGTATGTTTTTTTTTAAATCATCAGAATAATGTATGGAAAAAGGCACTTTTAATGTATTTGACATAAAAGAGCAGTGAAAACATCCATGTAAGAGGCGAGTTGTCACACTTAAAAAAATATTTCAAAATAGTAAACGAGTCTATAAAAATTCCATTTTTTCACTAAAGTAAATAAGACTAATGTCCGCATCTTGTTACCAAATTTGAAATTTGTATTTTCTACGCAACAACAGTTATTGAAGATCTAATGCGAAAAACAAAAACGTCCCACACAAAATGTACGGAAACGTAGAGATGAAGGTGTAAATTAGGTCATAAAGACAACGGTTAAACATTATTCTCGTCTTTTCGAATCGTAGATTCTGCGTAAAATGTGGACCTCCAACAATGGTTGATCTGCCCTGTCCAATACCATACTGTACACTAGCATAGTCGCAGAATGGAGTGCAAAAGTATAGTGCCGTGGAGATTAACTTCCTCTTCAGCAATATTAACCGTAGTGTTGATCGTTTTCTTCTCGCCTCGAACCGTTTCTTATCAGCAAACATAAAAAAAAGCAAATACAAAAGAAGAAGGGATGCAAATTTTCGTTCACCATGTAGGGTGCATCGCATTGCCCCGAGAGATAAACACACTTGCATTCTCGCTGTCGGGTCGATTACAGTCAGGGACTACATTTGACAAATCAGCTGTTTTCGCTCCGGATCGCTGTTGTTTGGGGGTGAGTTTTTGTTGCCACATCTAGGTTGCTTTTGAAATTCAAGCGTATTTGTTTTCGATTTTCCCCTATTTTCTCCAGGCTTTGGTGCATTTATTTCCTCTGGCCACACTACGATGGGATGGTGAGACGGCGCCGTGTTGTTGTGGTGCTGCATTATGTAATGTGTAAATAGGCGAACCGGTGTGCTAGTGACAGCAAACAGCGTCCAAGGACCACAACAAATCTCTTCTCCCCGTTCCGCGACAAGCGGAAGATGAACCACTGTAAGTATGGGAGAGGGGACGAACGCACCCCCGATCACCCACGATTTTCCTCTGCTCATTCCACTCCCCAGTTCGGAACAATCTGGCCCGGTTCCGGCTGATCACGTTCGATGTGACCGACACGCTGCTGGAGTACGCGGTCCGCCCGGAGCGGCACTACGCCCACGTCATCAACGCGGTGCTGGAACCGCGGCTCGGGCTTACGCTGCGCGAGGACCAGATTGGCCCCGCGTTCGGGCGCTGCTTCCGGGCGATGAAGCAACAGTACCCGAACTTCGGGGCCGAGCGCCGCCGACCGACCGGCAGCGAGGAAGGCTGGCGCTGGTGGTGGCGCACGCTGGTCGAGCGCGTGGTAGTGGACGCCGCGGCCACCGGCACCGACCGCCATCAGGCCATCCCGGCGCCGCTCCTGCGCGCCATCGCGGAGCAGCTGATCGACGACTACACGTACGACGGGCGGCGGGTCTGCTGGCGGCAGCGGCCCGGCGTGGACGAGCTGCTGGCCAAGCTGCGCCAGCCGGCCGCTCCCACCCGCACGCTCGGCATCGTGTCCAACTTCGATCCCCGGCTGGAGATCATACTGCGCAACAATGGCATCACACCGGGGCCGCCCGGGGTCGTCGACTTTGTGGTGACCAGCTACGAGGCGCGGGTGGAAAAACCGAACGCGGCCATATTCGAAGCGGCGCTGCGGCGTGCGAACCAACTGCGCCGGGCGCCGGCTGGGCAGGAGATCCGGCCGGACGAGGCGCTGCACATTGGCAACCTGTGCCGGGAGGACTATGGGGGGGCGCGCAGTGCCGGCTGGTGTGCGCTGCTCGTTAACGTGCCACCGAACGCGAAGAACCGACAGCTGCTGGCGACCATCCCGAGCGGGCACGTTTTCACCGGGCTGCCGGAGCTGCAGCGGCGGCTGGAGCAGGCGGAGCCGTTGGAATGGTGACGAGAGCGGGAGAACCGAGTAGGGAGTTGTTTTCTTCTTTTTTTTGTAAGGATGTACAAATTTGGATACACATTGTAAGAGCATGAGGCTCAAATAGGTAGATTTTTGCTAGAATTATATTGTTGTAGCAAGTAAAAGCGGCAAGAAGGACGCAACGATGAAAACGATATTTTTTGGGAGGAATGAAATGTAAAAAGTCAAAGCCACACGTTATCCTAATTTGTGTTTTAGGGTCTGAATTGCTTCGCGATACTTCCTGAAGTCATCGTTTTTCAGGATCTGTGTTTGCAGTCGAACATATCTTGGTATCGGAACTGGTAATATCACATTGTTGGAGCGGAACTGGAATTAAATGGACTTATTTGGAATATTTCTGGAATTGTATTACCTTTCTACAGCCGTAAATGGGTTGCTTCACCTTGAGGCTATTTTCATATTATGCATCTCGAAGTTGTCAACATTTAAAACATTTGAAATTAGAAAACGTTCATAAAAATAGAGAAAAAGAACTAGTGGTGGAAGCTCGGAATCGGACCTACCCGATTTCGATACCGTGATCGGAATCAATTCCGAAGCCGATTTCGATGGCGGAATCGATTGCGATTTCTAGGTCGATTCCGGAGTCGGAATTGGAATCGACCTAGAAATCGCAATTTGTTCCGGAAACGGAATCAAAATTGACTCCAGAATTGGAATTAGCTCCGGAATGAGAATCAGTTCTTGAATTGAAATAAGAATTTTCAGAAGCGAAATCAGTCCTCGAATCATTATGAGAATTGATCGTTTACAAGTAAAATTGTTTTTTTTTACGGCTATCAATACGTAGCATCATTGGACCCAAACGGCTGTTATTATGCCGAGATGCCGAAACTGACTCCGATTTCGAAGCCGAACCGATTCCGATTCCGGAGTCGATTTCGATTCCGGAATTGATTCTCAACTTCGTAGCTAGCTGGAATCGTTTCTGACGAAAACTTCTTACTTCTCATCAATATTTGGAATACTGGATCAGTAAAATACTGCACAATTATAATCAAAACTACACCTTTTCTTCCACCACCATCTAGCTGGGTAGGTAATGGTGTAGCCGAACATTTTATCTGAGAGTTTAAATCATTCCCAAAAATAAAAATAAAAATCAAAATCTGATCAAATGCCGGTCTTGAACCTGGTTACTGAACCTATGTCAATCCAGGAACCGATACTGAACCCATACCAGTCCAAGAACTCATCATGCACCCATACCAATCTTGGAACCGATCATGAACCCATACGGGTCCTACAACTAATCATGAACCTATACCGGAGCTAGAACCAATTATGAACCCATACCAGTCCTGGGACCTGTCACAAACCCGTACCTTTACTGAAACAGATACTAAACCAATACCGGTCCTGGAACCTATCTTGAACTTATTCCGGTACTGGAACTGATACTGAACCCAAACCGGTCCTGGAACTGATCATGAACCTATACTGGTCCTAGAACTGATACTATACCCATACCGGTCCTGGAACTGATCAAGAACCCATACCGGTACTGGAACTGATACTGTACCCATACCAGTCATAGAACCGATCATAAACCCATACCGATCCAGAAATAGCTCGCGATTGCATTTATTTTCTAAAACAGTATCTGGAACTGTTCTGGGTTCGGATACGGAACGATACTTGAATACATGGTCTGGATATGGAACCGATACATTTCAAGTTCCAGTCGTCAAATCATACCCGGTATTACATATGCAGCGTAGGAAAAATGTAGGAATTAGCGTTGGAAATTTAGCAGAGTTTGTATGGTGATAACTTTAATGTATAATAAATATTTAAAATGAAATTAATAGCAATGCTATTCTGATTATTCGGGCCAAGTAATTCAATTTGTATGGCTTTAGAAAACGGTATTCGGTTGCACAATTTTTAAAATAGAAACTATAAGTTTAATTACACACACTGCTGTTCATATCATAACAAAGTTAATGATTTAATTGAAACTAAACCCCCGTACTGCATGTATTTCTTAAGCAGAGGCTGGTGGTTATAGAAGTAAAGGGGTGCAAAGAGAAATTAAAAAATGTACAAGCATTTTATATTTTTTTAAATCTGATTATTGGATTACTGATTGAAAGCATGTTTGGTTAGGTATTGCAAAAATTTGAACCAGATAAGATTGTTAAATATAAAGTTATTTGACATTAGTGAACAAAACGGCATTGCAAGGTGGTTTTTTGAAATAAAGAATAATGTAACGGAGTCATGACCACGCGGCGCTCCCACTGTCCGCCCCTGAAGTTCGAAAACGGTTGCTTGGGCGAGCTTTTTCCCCCTGCAAAGCTTTGCTTTGACGTTTTTGCGAGAAAACAAAAAAAGAAACAACAAAAACACTCACATACACACACTCACTCGGGTGCGTCATACTGTGTGCGAAGCTGGTGGTGAAAATTCAGTCCAACTGGCTCGATCAATATTTTGCATTTCCTCCGCCACTGCAATCAAAAGTGTTCCCCGTGAAGGGTTTCCGCAAACAAACGAACGCGCTCACGCACGGAAAGGCAAGCAGTGAGCAACGATGGCTGCTATAATAAGCCAGGCCATGCCCGATACGGTGGACGGGGCCGAGATACCCAAGTCGAAACGACCTTCAGGTAAGCGCCCTGAAGCGCGCCCTACCTTCTTTTGTGACATGCGAAACCGTGCTCGTGTCAGCGTGTTGGTGTGCGTGTGTGTGTGTGTGTATGATAAGGAGACTTTTTTTTTGTTTTTTGTTCTTGCAGATTCCGCGTTCAAGCAGCAGCGACTTCCGGCCTGGCAGCCCGTCCTGACCGCTGGCACGGTACTGCCAGCCTTTTTCCTCATCGGCGTACTGTTCATACCGATCGGTGTGCTGCTGCTGCTGTCGTCCAATTCCGTAAGTAGCCCAGCCCTGGAGCCTGCTACGTGCCCCGGCCATCTAACACCCTCCCTCCCCCCCTTTTTGACCCACGCGCCACACAGATTAACGAGTTCGTGTACGACTACACGCACTGTAAGCCGGACACAGGCAACCAGAGCTGCGCGGAGCTGATCAGCGCCGCCCCGGGCACGAGCTGCGCCTGCACGATCCACTTCGAGCTGGAGAAGGACTTCCACGACAAGGTGTACCTGTACTACGGGCTGACGAACTACTACCAGAACCATCGGCGGTACGTGAAGTCGCGCGACGACGACCAGCTGCTCGGGCGCCTCTCGCCCATTCCGTCCAGCGACTGTGCGCCGTTCGCGTACGCGGACGACGACGAGCGCGTCCCGATCGCACCGTGCGGCGCGATCGCCAACTCGCTGTTCAGCGACAAGTTCGAGCTGTTCTCGCAGACGCTCGGCACGCCGGTGCCGCTGCTGCAGACCGAAATCGCGTGGCCGTCCGACCGGCAGATCAAGTTCCGCAACCCGGACGGCGACCTGCGGGAGGCGCTGCGCGGCTTCAGCCGCCCGAAGGCGTGGACCCGCGAGCTGTGGGAGCTGGACGAGACGAACAAGGACAACAACGGCTTCCAGAACGAGGACCTGATCGTGTGGATGCGAACGGCCGCGCTGCCCACGTTCCGCAAGCTGCACCGGCGGATCGACCACTCGCACGAACACTTCCGGGAGGGGCTGATGAGCGGCAACTACACGCTCACGGTGAAGTACTGTGAGTAATCGGGGACGCCTGTCCAGTAGTGTTGGGTACATCTGATTCAGATTCATTGAAATTCACGAATCTTTGAAGAGTCGTTTCGAGATTGGGATCACTCATCACAGAAGATTCATCGGAACGAATCTCAACGAAAGATTCATTAAACTCAACACTACTGGCCACGCTGTTTGGTGCAATACTAATACAACCAACTATCTGTTACTTTTTTTTTTTTTTGCTGCTTCGCTCGGCGCCCCCCTCAGCGTACTCGGTGATTGAGTTCGAGGGCACGAAGAAGTTCATCCTGTCGACGACCTCGATTCTGGGTGGCAAGAACCCGTTCCTCGGCTTCGCCTACATCGTGGTCGGTAGCGTCTGTCTCCTGCTCGGCTGCGTGCTGCTCATCATCCATCTGAAGTGCAGCAAATCGTAAGTGTGGGGACTGGGGACCTTGATGGTTTTGATGGTGCGAGAATTCTAACATGCTGCTCTCACATTTGCAGCAACGGCGGCATCAGCAGCGTACACCAACGGTCCTCCTCGCGCCCATAGGAGTTACTGTGCCTGACCGGGGAAGTGAGCGACTCGTTGGGGCTTTGAGTATTAATTTATTGGCCTTCGTCTTTTATTGGATTCCACGTTTGATTGTTGTTACATTTTGTTTTCCAATTGCGGATGGGCAGCAGTAGGTTGGTTGTGTTTCGTAGCAGTATCAATTTTGAAATGGTGACCGAAAAGTGACGATAAAAACGGCGGAAGCTAGGACAATTACGTTACGGGGGGGTTAAACAGTTGGGTGGGAATTTGTTTCGTGTTTTGTGAGGGTTTTTTTTATAGAACAATAGAATCGCTAGCATTTTGCACTTGATTCGATCATTACCTTGCCACTATTTATCTATCTATCTCTCTATTCAAGAAGCAGCGGTGTTCTAAAGGGCGTTGTTTGAGGAAGAAATTGCAGGGACGAATGACAGGCAGCAGCGTTAGTGTACAGCTTCCGCACCAACATTACACCTACGGCATAATCTAAAACGCGTTCTTTGCACGTTTTTCTTCACCAGTTAGGCCCCGAATCAAATATAGGGGATTTGAGGATAGTAAAAACAAAAACAAAAAACAAACAAATACATACATAGTATACAGTATAGTATTCTAATAAGTGTCCTTACAGCACGTGTCGGTGTATTTAAATATAATTAAAGTTGAATGTAAGGGGAAAGTGTTGCACGCGTTTCGGTGATAGCTGCCCTCCCCAGACCCTCCCACTTTTCCCCTCAGTGCCCATTTTTTGTTTTTGCTTGCGTTACGTCAGGAACAGTGTACGTGTGTACGAATTGTTGATCATCAAATGTTACCAAAACTAGAGAAGAATAGTGATACCCCGTCGCTTACCGCCTAGCGCCTTGGATCAAAAGGCGCACTGTAGGGCCCTGCCTGTGTATAACGCGCCTAGCTGCAGCATGCAGTAGAACAAAGAGCAAGCAAAGCAACAAAACAAAAGAAGAAGATACAAATACTATATCATATATGGAAGCTGTCGTTACTTAAACTAAAGACGATGCACTATTCAAGCTCGGGAATAAATATATTTAAATCAAGTAATTGAAACATCCAAAAGTTGTTACAAATGTTATTGCCTTCGTGTTCGGAATCGTCTTTGGCGACAACATTTTTGGTTCGTTCACACAAAAGCGGTTCTTTTTAATTCGTGTTTACCGTATCCATCATTTGAATTCTAGACTTAGCGTCAGCCTAGAATGACCAGCGAATGGTTTTATCATTTTCTTATTTTTTCACTACAGTGAAATCTCTCTAAGATGTAGTCTCTTCAAGATGAATTGTTTCGTAAAGATGAATATCTTGACGGTCCCGTCATACTCCATACATTTTATGTCTCTTAAAGATGAAGGTGAGCATTCTATAAGGTGCATATGCGATTTGGCAGCCGAAATTCTCTAAGCCACATTTTTGAACGACAGTTCACAAAAATATTGGTCCAAGGATGCCAGGTATTTTCGGTGGTTTCTTGGAATCTTCATAGCAACAGCTTCATTAGTTTTCCTCAACATGAATATCTCTCTAAGTTGACGGTCCCTTGAACATTCACCTTAGGGAGATTTCACTGTATTTTCACTACGGTAATTTTTAATACCAACTCTAGACGAGTAAAATGCACTCGAAAGTAAAATGCACATGGCTCTGAATTGATAGAACGGATGCTCAAAGCTGGCGCGCAAGTGGTTGGCAGCTTGAGGGCCCGGATGTTAATTTGATTGGCATTTTGGCCCGAAATTATGCATCATTATTAATTAAATTGTTTAATTAATTATTATTAATTATTTAATTATTTAAAAAAAAACATGAAAACAATGAATATGATTCATTTCTTACGTCTATTTCAGGCCAGAACTGGTCAAATGGAAATGTTGACAACATATTGCATACATACAAGCGCGTAATTTTCTGTACAATTTGCAAATCCTCTAAACAAAAACAAAACATCAGCGGGAGTTAATTAATCTGCGTAAGTTATTGATTTCACGTGCTGCTACTTTTTTTAACCAGCACTGTATACATTGAGGCTGTAGGGCAACTGCCATGTTTTGTACAATTCGTCGGTGATGGTACAATGTTCGCCGCGTTTGTTGGCTTCGCCTGCGACGCGTACGGTTGGTAATCGACCGTACCGAACAGTGTCGAACCAACTGTCATTTATTGTCGCTCAATTTGACAGTTTATACATGGAAGACTTGAATGGGTGCATGAAATAATTCAGCATTACGCCATTGTAGTGATGGGAAAAATGAAGTTTTCGACCGGAATCGAAGCTAGCCGGCTCCGATGTTTTCCGGCTCCCGAATCGGTATTGGTACCGAAATCGGAATCGGTTCTGGAATAGGTTCCGGAGTCTGCTTCGGAATTAAAATCGGCTCCGAAATCGAAGCCGGTTTCGACATCTCCATGAGAACAACCGTTTGGGTCTAATGATGCTACGTATTGATAGCCGCAAAAAAAAATCCAAATATACTTGTAAACGATCCATTCTCATAAAGATTTGAGGACTGATTTCGCTTCTGAAACTTCTTATTTCAATTCAAGAACTAATTCTCATTCGGGAGCTAATTCCAATTATGTAGTCTATTTTGATTCCGTTACTGGAGCAAATTGCGATTCCCAGGTCAATTTTGATTCAGGAGCCAATTCTGGAATCGACTGCTAGTAAATGAAATGATTTTTAAAGAGATACTAAATGATAATAGCCGGCCTCATAGTACAGTCGTCAACTTTTACGACTAAACAACATGCCCGTCATGGGTTCAAGTCCCAAATGGACCGTGCCGCCATACGTAGGACTGACTATCCTGCTATGGGGGGGGATCAATAAGTCACTGAAAGCCAAGCTCACAAGTAGTGGTACAGGCATGCCTTAACCGACAACGGTTGTTGAGCCAAAAAGAAGAAGAGACTAAATGATAATTCCTTGTTGCTACAATTTATTTTTACTTGATTATAGCATGAAACTTCAAATTTGCATACAATTGCACTTTTGAAATAAATAAAACATAAAAATAAACATGTTTTGAATATACTCTTCCTTGTTTTTGAAACCAGAAACGATCTTTAAATAAATCAAACAACAAATCAAGATGGCGATAGGCTAAAAGTTTTGGGGAAATTACGTTGCAGCCGTAAAATTTTCAGCTAAAAACCTTATACTATAACCTTAAACTAAGCCAACTAAGCCCTACAATGCATTCTAACCGCCTTCAAAACCACTCAATGTCAGTAAAGTGCCGTTTATTTGGAATCTAATCACTAGTCGCTGTAGGAGCTTTAAGCTCATCACCGGAAAGGCTGTAAAACAAGCACTTTCCAGTGTAGAAATATGATTTTTGATCAATCGAAGGGATTTTAATTTTGATTTTTGAATACAAAATACAAACAAAGAAACATTAACGGATCACAGGCCTTGATATGCCTTCGTACTACCAATTTATCGAATTCAGCAGATTTTTTTTTTCAAATAATTCAACGTATGGGGAGCACGGTCCCACTAGAAGGCCAGATTCCAAATGCGACTCGCGAGTTTCATCTACCAGGTCCGCGAGAACATTTTATGTTTTCCAAATTCTGTGTGAACCCCGGCAACTACGATGGAAATTTTGTTGGATCATAAAGTCATACCAAGGAACATAATAGTTTTGCAAAATCCCGAAACAACGTGTATTTTTCCAGTGAACGTGCCGAACTAGGGGTTGCTCTGTGGGGTATATGTCCAGAATCCTTATCACATGGCGACCTTCACCACTGTCAGGATTTAAGGTTTACCGTACAGTTTAGTAAGCTACTGATTCATCCTTCGCTTCAACACTTCATGCTAGAACACACAGCCATACATGATCCGGGAGTCCCAACGAGTCCCAACGAGTCTGGATCTGCATTGTTCTGTAACAAAATGACATTATATGTCTGAAATTAAAACTCGAGAAGAAGATGTAGTATGTGAGATTATATCCGTATTAGATGAGTCGTTTGTTTCCTGTTTGTTTTCAAAGCATGGTGTAAAAGTGACCCTTACAAAAGTATACACAACAGAAAATAGATTCGTTGTTCATTTAAATATTATGATACTATTAAGTTATACAGCTTAAACACCGCGATACGTTTGTTTACAGTTCATTAGCCAAATAGGTTCAAATTTTATTCCATCAACTGATTTCTACACATACGAGATCGTTTGTTACACACATTTCCACACCCACAAGCGCGATCGTGTGGCTTCATACAATCATCCATTGTCATATTGATTCCCACCCACCAAACTTTCCGGTGCTTCCGGGGTCTGGTTCGTACTTGTAATCTTTAAAGTGTAGTGTGTGTATGTCACTAGTATTCATTGCATTTTTTTTGTGTGTAATGTACCAATCCTGACCAAGCAAACCACCCTACGGGAGATCAAATTAACCAAACAGCACACTTTATAGTCAGCATTTTCGTCCTGTAGTGTTTCTTCTCTAGGTATTTAATACTTTTGTTGCACACAAAAAAAAATAATATACACGCACATACATCTATATGAATATAAAAATCAATCTGTGTAGAGCTTTGCTTCTAAAAAATCATTTTGTATTTCTCACTCCCTGTTTTTCGGGGCTCGTTATGGTAGCTTCATTATACGGAAATTGGAGAACGACCAGCAACATAATCGATATGATATTTATTTAAAAAAAAATTAACCCTTGTCTCCACTGTATGGATTCCTACAGTATCTATGGCCTCTTTTGAAGAAATTATTCTTTTACATTTTTTTGCAAAAAAATGAAAATGAAAAGGAATAATTAAGCGCATGCAATGAACTTGTCAAAGTAAAGCTACCATAAGTTTTAAAATTATCTGCACTGCATTATGCATTTGTCCCTTTTTGTCGATTTATGGAACGTTCAAGGATTAAGGTAATTAAACATAAGCCAACCAACACTGTTTCTGGTTTGCTGGTCGTCGCTAGATAATTCCGCGCGGAGGACCAAACTACACTGGCGATTAATCTTTGTCTGTACTCGCTTTCTTCACTTTTCAGCTGACCGTATGCTCCCTCCCGAATTTGAAGAATAATAAAACTAACAAGAATATATATGGTCTATAAAGAGCCACACTTAGCGCCATTTGCTTGAAAAGTTCACCAGTTCAACAGCCGGCTCCCTAGTCTAGTTCATTCCAGCTTGCCCTTACTTTTGCACTCCCTTCTGCTAGCTTCACCTTTGCTATTTTGCTCTGTTTTCCCAATCGTTTTGATTACTTTTGTTTTCTTCTCCGTACAGGTAAGGAAGGTACAATGTATACATAATCACAACAAAGATCCTTACCCCCCCCTCCCCCCTTCCCTATACAGGGTTAGTATGCAAGCGTATCAATCCGTAGCTTCTTCCTGCTCGCTTGTGATTTAACAACAGTTTCTTGTTCGATTTGCGCCTTCCGTTACCGCCATTCTCTTCTTCGCTTTGCATCTCTGCTCATTCCAGGGAAAAGGGGTTTGATCAATAATTGAGGGCAATGTTTAACAAAATTTGACTCGCTTCTTATAAAAATATACGAACCTTTCATCTAATCTGTTGTTTGTAATTTGTAACTGCTTTCTTTTTTAATCTGTTTTCGTTTTCGTTAGCATCTCTGTCGCAGCATCTTTAGGTGTTTTGTGTGCCACTTTTTACAGCACTGGCTGTCTTTCATTGTATGTTGTTGTATGCTGTGCGCTTGTATATGTACGTTTTATGCAATGTGTTCCAATGTCCGGTCTATGCAAGGAGATGGTACGCATACACCAGTGTGTTGTCGGTTTGTTTTTTTGTGCTTTGTGCTTAACACAAAATTCAGCGTAACTTATTCTACGGTAAAATATAAACTTCTTATTTTTTTGTTATACACACTTTTTGTTTTTCCTTTTACTATCCATAATGAAACACATTGTACATGTACGGGTGAACGTGTGTCTGTATGCGGCACGCGATGAGGGGATTCTTTTCTCTTTCGTTTGCGCTCTACCTGCTGTTTCAATTTTTTAAGAAAATTGTTTCGCCTTCGTTATTTACTTTTTACGTTTTGCTGTACGTTTGCTAAAATGTTGTTTTCCTTCCTCGTGCCTCTCCGCTCGGCATTCTCGGTTTCTTTTTTATAGCATTATTTGAGTGTGTTGTTTTGTTTTTCTTTACTTTTATTTAATAAATGTATTACTTTCTTCATTTTACCGCCTGCTGCGTCAAACTAGATGCTACATGCAGATTTGAATGCGTAAGAATAATGATTACAATGGGAATGGCTTTTTTTTTGCTTAATTTCTTCTATGCACTGTCTCACGCGTGTCATACTATGTTTATTTTATTTTCATTTACTCGTGTTTGCTTTTACTTTATTTTGTTGTTTTTCTTCTCTCTTCTGTTGTATTTCTTGTTGCGATAAACTGTCACTGTGTTGTCTGGATGTTTCTCTCCACAGGACGTTTGTTATGTGTTGAGTTTTGCAACGATCGTGAGCGTTAAGCGTTGCTTCACAAACGCTTCAATAACTGTCCAGACACGCTAAGCGCGGATGCGTGGTAAAACATATCCCACCAGCACGGTGAGTGTACTGAGTGACTGTACTCGCTCCTAGTAATTGTGGGTGACTCGTTCGTCTCCTACTCATTGCTTTACCCTCGCATGGCTACGTTTCGCTTGTTTATTTTCATTTCTTCTTTGTTTTTGTACCGCTCTATTCTTTATTTTTTGCATTACAGTGATTTGTTTGAGATGTTTCCGTTTTCCATTATTTCAGCACTCACTTTACTCACCTTGGTTCCCGTGTCTCTGCAGGCAAATGGCACCTGCTCGTCTGCTCTAGAGATCACGTTAGCGCCAATGTAATCGGGGTGATATGTAATTGAGTGGACATGCATGCACATGTATGAACGCATGTGTGTTTGTGCGTTTACATTACTGTATGAGTATCGGTTATGGCTTTATGATTTATTTATCAAGTAAGAATGAAGGTTTGGCTTCAATGTTTCAACGTTTATTCTTATGGTTTGCACGCTCTCTCTCTCTCTCTCATACCGATCGCCTTCGCCATTTAACATTGGTTATACATTTCATTTTTTTTTTTTGCGTGTGTTTGTCTGTCTATTAGTTGTACAAATAAAAAAAGAGGGGGGCGGGAGACATTGTTTTACGTTTACGTTTTGTTTTATTTGTGTGTTTGTGGGCGCGAAGGAAACGGTCGCTCTCTGCAGGCAGTGTTATGTTTTCTTGTGTGTTCCCCCATTTCGGCACAGCTCCGTGTGCATGTGGTGCATCACTCCAATAGTGCAGTTCTCTAGTGTGTTTGTGTGTATGTGTGTATATACTGTACGACTGGCTTGAGACATTCTACTGTGCGGCCTGAAGTCAATACGTATGATGTGTCTCGTTTGAATTCTTTCAGAGCTCTATTCTGTATAGATTGTAGATTGTTGTTTGAACATCTTGATCTTATTATTTTTTCTTACTATTCTTAAAGGGAGGGGGGGTGGGTTGTAAGGTCTTTTTTAAAGTTTATTTTATGTTTTAATTTACGTTTCAAAAGAAAGCCATAATTTCGAAGACGAATTTTCTCTGTCCTCCAGCTCCAGCAGTATTGCAAAACCCAAAACGAGTATTGCAGCAACGGACGAATTTGTAAAACAACGTAATAATTTACCCCCAACAAATAGTGCTAAATCTAGTGTCCTATTTCACTCCATCGACACACGGCTTTTACATTACAAATCGACTATTATATGGATTGTATTGCTATCTTGTACAATAAAAGAAAAACGATACTGTGCCTTCATATTATTAGTATCAAAAGCATTCGAAAGTACAACCAACCGCGTGACAGGAAACTAGTGACATTTCAAATGCATATTTCCCAAAAAAAAAAATGCATGTTAGTATGATGTCATAAAAAAAGTACAATGAATACTAAGAGCTACATTAATCTCAGCGAGAGCTATCTATGCACAACCTAATGTAATAATTCTCTTCATGCTCGCCTTGTGTGCAATGTGTGCGTGAGTTTGCTTGATTGATTAACCAGCCGTCGCTGCACCACGACGCACAGGCGCACCTTGACGGTTATAAATCGCTTACAACTGTTGTAAATCGTTAAACAAACTACTCACCGAAATCAAAAGATTAGTCGTCAGAAAGGATCGAAAAAATGGGAAATATTCCTAGTAGTTACCCAGATACTACTGTTTAAACAACTACTACTACTACCAGCGACAATCGTAACTGTTTGCTCCAAATGGTCCAAAACTTTGGTTTGTATTAGAGAGTGTGTGTGTGTGTGTCTATGTGTAGTTTTTCTTTACCTTTTATTTTTCTGTAATCTCGACTCCCATATGCTCTCTCATCTCTAAATTCTTCGATGTTTTATTTTGTGTGTGTGTGTGTATCTGGCTACTTCGTTTTCATTGCATACATTGTCCCTCCGAAAAACAGTGTATTTGAATTGTTTTTTGTTTGTTACTGTTGCTGTATTTGTTGAGTTTCTTTTTTCCCAAATGCTCGATTACGGTTAGCTGTGGTTTTGAACATCGATTTTCATCTCATCATTTTTGCTTTGTTTTTTGTCATTTTTGTATCGGTCGGGCTCTAACGTTTCACTCTCCAAAATCGCAAGTAGATGGGATGCTACGGACAAAGTACTGCAGGAGTTTCCTTTCCTCTTAGTCTGCTCTTATTTACTCATGTTTTATTTAAGTTGTCTCGTTTCGTATAAACTCACCTCGAGCAGAAAAAAAGGAGCAAAACGAGACTCACTTAGCTTTTACTTTAATTATCTTGTTGTTGTTTTTTTTGTTGGTTTGCTTCTCTTTTACTGATACATAACACGATACTAACTAGCAATCTGAAGCCTCCGGTGGCTTCAATATTGTTTTAAATAGTTCAAATACACTTCAAATACGTTTGTAAAAACATGGTGGGCATTCATGTATTGTTAGCTTATGCGCTGGCAGCCCATCTGGCGCCGTCAAGTTCGAAAAACGAAACACAAAATTACATTCATGCAAGATTTCATTGACGCTTCGCAAACGCGATGCAACTTTGAACAGTAAAGATCAAAGTTATGTTGCTCCTTGCGCACGAGCGGCACGATCATTCCAGAGACGTACCCAACACAGGCTTGGGGTAGGGTATAGCCAGCTCTTACTAGGATGGGAATCGAATCGCGTCCGGTCTTTGTAGGAGACGGCGTATCTTCCTTGAGGAATCCAGTCGGCCGACTCCCAACGTTCAGTTTATGGTTTGTAGACATTCAGACACCCTGTGACATAGCAACATTAAACCTTATTCTTGCATTTATCGCCTCCTTAACTCTAGCTCTTTTCCCGCACTGAACATTGGACAATTCAATGTTTAAATTCTTGTACGTAGGTATTGCCAAAAAACATAACTATATTATAGTCACGCTTCTCAATGTAAACTTCACATCTTTAGACACTCAACGCGATCGCACATGCATCGTTTGCTACTCGTCTCTTATTTGAGCAAATCATCCGAAAACCAAAATTGGCTCCCCAAAACTTCAACCGTGGATATTGCTTTCGCTCAACTTCTCATCCAACAATGACAGTGACTCAAGAACGTTTGGATGCACGTGGAGTTTAGATGTTCAGCAAGATTGGGCAAAACGGCATCAAACCGATACGTGTGACGGGAACAGTATGGCATTTGAAGTTAGTGGGAGGCTTTTAGTCGTCTATTTGCTCTCGGATTTGTTTGATTTCTCTGAACAGAAAACACCCTTTTTTTTACTAGGTGACCCCACGGCCAGCCTTGCGTTTGTTTCAAACACGTTTGGTGTAAATAAAATTTTCAAGTTTCATAACTGTATATATATTTATATAATATGTATATAATATATATGTCTTGTGTCATGTATGTATGTATGTGTTTTATAATTTTCATTACGGCTTCGCGGTCGTCGATTTCATTGAAAATTGCCTCGTAAAAGTATGCAGATCATTTGTGGAGAGAAAACAATGAAAGCAATAAAAACAAAACACGTGTCGGAAATAAATAAATAAAAACCATCCCCCACAGATAGGAGCGTTTGAAGTTTTGGTCGTATTGGGAACTCCTTTTGGAAGGTTTTTTGTTTTTTTTTTGTTCTGGCAGCTTCCCAACGTTGGCAAAACGCTCCAAATGCAGCCGGTACTAAACGGGCTAGCATTTTTTCACTCACTTTGTTCGGTTTTTCGGTTTCGAAAATTGAGAAATAAATGCTAACTCGCACTGTTCGACTCCAGCTGTGCGCACTTTGCTTTAAACTTACTGTTAAAAACTAGAAAACAAAATCAACATAAATAAAATATCTCATCTCGATTAATCGTAACAAGACCGTTTTCCGAAATTTGGATTGAGCTTTCAATACACTCCTGCTTTGGTTTCTCTCCCACCGTGTGTCCACCTTCATCCCGCGTAAAGTCGTATTGTATATCCGTGTAAGTAGTCTGGCGGTACGCTATCGTGTATACGAACTATTCATGCACAAATTCTTAAGTTAAGTAAAACAAAAAAGTCCAAAAACTGTAACTGCCCCCTTTTATACAGTGCAGACGCCAGAACTCGGCACGGGCTGGGAAGGAAAAACGGTCGCATCCGAGCACGTCTTGCTTCGCGCTTTCTCTTAGCCTGTAAGTAAATCTATGCCGTGTAGGGTCCGGGCCTTCGACTCAGCGCTCCGGACAGACGGTAGTGTGCACTAGCGGAGCAAACGGAGCAGGCAGCACCGTTGGGCGAGGGGGGCAATAATCTAAAAACACAGCAAACCAGTCCGGCACGTGGTATCGTGTTATTGGGGATTGAGGGGTTGCGCCGGGTTTTAGGGGAAATAGTTATGCGGAAACGGTAAAATGTGTATAATTCATGTTCGTTTCGTGTATAAAGTTTCAGTTAAATTTGTGTCCGCTCTGCGCTTTACGCGCGCGCTCTGTCTCTTTTTTTTCTTAAAAACGTGCTCTGCCGCCATTTAGTTCGATTGATTTGCTTCCTCTGGTTCGCAGAGGACTCTTACTTTTACTTTACGTAGTTTTCGAAAAAGGGGAAGTAAAATTCTTGTAAAAAATCTTGGGAATGAGGAGGGAAGTAAATACACTTCTCAAACAAATCACCGCGATGTTGTTTCTTGTTTTCGTGTTGCCACCTGCTTCCACCGGCCTCAGAACTTCCATGTATAAGGTTTTCCACAGTGTTCAGTAGAGCTGTCACATTCTTCGCCAAATGTTCAAATAATCGCCATTTTATCGCTTAATCGTGGTCATCTGGAGTTTTGGGGTATGCATTACTTTTGAGGGATGAAAAATCGCTTTGCTTGTGATTTGCTGCTTGTACTTGATAAAGAACATTCAACCATGAATTAATATACTGAGCTGATATTTCTCATCTCTCTCTATCCCTCTATTTCTCTCTTCCTTACTCTCTGCCTTTCTCTCTATCTCTCTCTCTCTCTGCGTTGTTTAAATATTTCATGGAACCACTTAGCTTCGCATTTCTCAACATCTCAAAAATCTCAGCAACTGTGCATATGCTGAGCAGGTTGAAAATGGGCCAACCGCGCTTACTCCAGGCGTGCCTTGTAGGTTGTCTTCCAGACCTCCGCTAGCGTGACGGCACTGTGGAAGCGGTGGAAGATGCACAGCGGCAGGGTTACGCGCTGGATCAGCGACCAAGCAATGAAGCCGTAAAAGTCCAATTGCACCTGGGATCGAGAAAGGGTGAAAGATGAAGGCGATGTTAAGCGCTCCCAAAACAACAACAACAACATCCGAAAAGAGCCAAAATCAAGGCCTCAACTATGCTCACACCAGCCCACACTTACCGGGTTGGCGAATACCTTCTGCGCCTCGAACGTGTAGATGGCGAACATGGAGATGTTGCAGATCAGCAGGAACGTTACAATCTGGCGGCCGGGCTTGATGCGATCGTGCTCGGGCAGGTGCACGCGGCGGCGCGACACGTCCGCGATGAACAGCAGCTGTATGACGACCTGCACGACCGCGACGATCCCGGTCACCATGACCAGCAGGTTCGGCTCGCTCTCGAACGCGTTCAGCGAGCCGGCAATCACGCTGAAGGTGGAGTACACGAACAGCCCGAACGCGGAGATGCGGAGCAGTATGTCGTTCAGGTTGCTCTGCTCCTCGCAGCGGAACTTGAGGTTTTGCACGCTGTGAAAAGAGCATGAGGGATGTGATTGCGTGGAAGTGGACAGGACCGTGCAGGAAGCAATTACCGAATGAAGCCAATTATGATGGCGAAGATGGCCAGTGCCATGAGTGCGCAGTGGGACACGTCCGCCAGGTAGATCGCGAGCAGCGACAGCTGCGGATGTCTCACCAGCACGAAGAACAGGATCAGACAGATGAGCGAGCCGACGAGCAGCAGCAGCCCGAAGAAGAGTCCCTTGGAGGCGCCCACACAGTCGACGCGGCCAGTGCGTGCCTGCTGGGCCATGACGACAGCGCGGCGCGACAGCATCACCTCCAGACGGTGCTCCAGATCTTCCTCATTGGTGAACCTGGGTAAAGCGAAATGTAAATGAAAGTTTAGCAATCCAACAGCTACCGACACGCCACGCAACGGCCTTCGGCCACTTACTTCGGGTAGCGTCCAATATGTTTCCACATGACGTAGATGACGGCGGCACCGATCAGCGAGTACTCGATGATGAACGGGTAGAGGTACGGGGCCGAGTCCTGGACGATCGTGCCCATGATGTTCACCCGGCCGCAGCTAATTGCGGTCGCGTTGGTCGAGACAGCGGTGGAGGTCGCGATGAAGGCGGACGGGAACAGCGCGTCCAGGCTTTCGTACGTCTGGTCGAGGCTGCTGTTGCGCTGCAGATAGTTGACGTGGTCCATGAACGAGTCCAGGAACGAGGATCCGGTCGAGGGGGTGGCAGCCGTTGCGTTTACCCCACCGGCACTGGTCGAGAGGGTGTGCTGCGCGCTGCCAAAATGGTTCGCGGGCGTTTCGTACGTGGTAGTCGTCTCGGTTGCGACAATGTCGCGGATTCGGTCCAGCAGTCCGCGGGCAGTGGTGGTGCTGCTCGCACCAGTGCTCGGCTCTATCCAGGACGGTGTCGTCGTCGGGCTCGCGGTCGTTGTCGTAGTGGTCGTTGTGGTCGAGGTCGAGGTGCTCGTCGAGGAGGACGTGGTGGTCGGGGCAGCCGTGGACGTGAGCGTGGCGGCACTGACCAGCGTGGTGGCCGCCTCGGTAATCGTGTGTGCCGTGCCCTGCACAATCTTGGACAGGACGCTCGAGGCGTCCTGCGAGAGCAGGTCCTCCTGCGCGTTCAGGTTGACGCTGATCGGTTCCCACTCGGTGTCGGTACCGCCCGGGGCAAGCTCCATCCCCATCACCATGCCCGCGTTGCGCAGCGTGTGCTGCCGGATGTTCTCCAGTATGACCGAGTCTTCCGGCTCCGGGCCGCGGCGCTGATGGTAGGCCGTGATCTCCTTGAGCGATTCCAGCACCAGCGTGCGAATCCAGACGCAGATGTTGGTGGCTACGATATGCATCAGCCCGAACCGGGCCAGCACCTTGAAGCGATGTATGTTGAGCTATTGCCGGCGAAAGCCAAAAAAAAAAAACAGAACAAGAACTTATGTTAGGAGCCGCTGAACTGGTGGCGGTGCCACGGCTTTGTGACACCATGCTTACCCGTGCGTTCATGAAGATAAAGTACATCTGCATGAAGGTGAAGATCATCTGCAGCAGAGGATTGACGCCGCGCAGTATCTGGTGGCACGGAGAGGTGAACGGTATCTCGAAGAACGATCCAAACTCCAGCCCAGTGTAAATCATGGTACCAAGCCCAAATGCTGTGGAAGGAAGGATGTTGCAAGAATGTCAGGATTGCAAAGTTGCAAAGTAATGATGTGGAGCAGTGAGCAGTGTAAGGTAGTGTTGTCCGATGCATACCGATTGCTCCCACGCGCAGGAAGAAACTGCCATGAGCTGGATCTTGAGTAGTTTTGCGCTTAAATCGTGGAGACATGGCAGCTTCCGGGTTGGGTTGTGCGGCTTCCTGCTCGATAGAACGAAAGGTAGGCGGCTTGTATAAGTTGGCAGGATGAGATGGACATTACCAGGCGCAGAACCAAGCAACAGAAAAGCATTCACTACGGGCATCTACAGCTCGGGGCATCTACATCTAGCACGATCGCATACACAAACTATAAAGCATAAGGTGCAACCAGATCATACAAAGCGAACACAAGACGTGCAATTTTAGGTAACGCTTCTTCCAACTGTTTGAACATTTTCCCGGTTCACTCCTTCCCAGAAACACACTGCGCCAGCGCATTTTGGACTGCAATACACACACACCCACACACACACTCAGACTCTTCTCACACCAACACCTGGTGGACGAGCGGGAGATGCAGAGATGGGAATGGAGTTGTTAGGTGTGGATGGTTGAGAAACAAGAAACAAGAACAACAAAAATAGTAAATCCTAGATATGTTGTTATAGTACCGATTGGTTAGTAGTAACGCACACATTCTGCACGCATGAAACACGCGACGCTGAGGAATAAGAAGATACACACACACACACACGCTCTCACTTTAGTTAGGGAGTTAGTTGGAGATGTTTGGAAAGTGTTAGGAAAGATTTGGATTGCCGTTGGCACATCGAACACATCGTGTCGCAGCAAACACAGTACATGGGAGGCACAAAAAAAAGAAACACACGCGACAACACGACGAGCGGAAGAGAGAGAGAGCAACGGGGTCGGGATTGAAAGGGGGTGAAAGGGTGTTGAGGGCCCGTCTATACCTGCAACTGTGTGGCCGGTGGTGTGGTGGTGGGCATTGCGGGCGATGCAGCGATTCGTTCCGTTGCCGGTTCTGCAACTGCCACCTCGCCAGACTCGCGGCGATGCTGAGACGCGCGCAGCTGGTCACGCTTTTTTTTCGGGTAAACTTCCTGTTTTTTCGAGTACTGAACAAAACTCGGGATGGTATTACTTTATCTTTTCTTTCTTATTTTTTTGGCTTTGATTTGCAATAGGGAAGGAAATGGAGGAGATTACGAAGTACGACCGGTAGTTCGTTTTCTTCCCGAGAGACGTCAGAACACATTTATCAAGTTACTAATCCGATTCAGTTTTGGGATACAATAGGGAAAACTATTCGATTGCTTGCCACCTGTGAAACGAACCACGTCCGAGCTTTGTAGGAGCTGTTACATCTTAGACTCTGTTTCCTGCAGTAGTTACGACTCTGTCTCTGTTCTTAAAACTAGGTCTCGTCTCTGTTCTTAAAATTATACTGTATGTTCAACTGTACAAGTTATCCGATATTATGTTCGATTATCACCTCTGCTCTGAGCAATCCACTCTGTCCATCCATATTGTGGGCTATGCAGTCCCTTGACAATACATTATACATTAAACATTAAACATTTTGTCAAGAGACATCAATGATTAACACGAAATTCTTCCAAGTTATCGGGTTTTCGTAACCACCAAATGGTGCACCAATTCCTCGTGGACATGGAATATTGTTCAGCAAAATGTGCATCACGTAGTTTCAGCAACAACTGCTCTTTGCTGTGAAACATATTTCCGTAGCACAGTATGATCCATATAATAAACACCCGATGTGTGTTCATATAATTTCTACTTCGTGTCTTATTTGAATTGATCTATACTGTAGATACCATAGTTTAAAGTCTCCTCGATAAGAAAGAAAGCTTTACAATAAATAATAAAAACAAACAAAATTCTAAATGTAGTGAAAAAGAATTGAAACATGCCTATTGAATTGAGCAAGAAATAACAAGAACCATCAAGATAATCTTTTAGGTACATGCGAGAGAGTGATCACACGGTGATCAATGAAAGTGTATGTGAAAGAATGAGCTGTTACCGTTGGTGCATTAGGAGACTACTACATCAAACCTGATATATGAAAATAATGGAACATAGCCGATTTGTATCTATTTAGCTGGTAGGGGATGGTTGGTAAAGACGAACACTGCGGGAATAAAAGTAACAACGCAACAACAACACAACTTTGTTGCGTCCAAACTGGAAGTATGACAATATATTTGAGATTTTTTTTTGGCATGATATTTGCAAAATTGGTTGCAAAATTCATGAACAGCGCAAGATTTTAATCGTGTGCACCGTTTTGGATCTACTTTGGCTACTACGGATCTTAAGCTCTTTAACTTGCATTGTTAATAATTTCTGCTGTTATATTAAATAAATGAGTTGGCGAGATTGTTAAGTTAAAATATGGTCTTTTAGCATCCTGCCCCCAAAGTGGGAATCACGAATACTGTGTCGTAGGGAAAGATGGACACTGAGATTTTTGATATTTTAAATTCTGATTTCAATCATAGAGAAAATTCATAGATGTCATCACATTACCTTAAACAAGGGCAATTGGAAGATATGGACAATCCTGCAGCTAGAGAAACGATTGAGATACGCTAGAAACGGATTACTAGACAAAATAACAGCCATATATTATGCTACTACTCGCTCAACGCCGATGAGGCAACTTCACGAAACCGAATATTTTGCCAAAATCGGCCAGTATCGGGGCCTCAGCGTCTATCCTTTCAGGGCCTCTGTCCATACGACATCTATCCTCCATCCTCTGTCCATACCGCATACTATAGACTAGCGAGCTACGGGGCCTCTAAATCGGCGGGGCCCCAGGCGACCGCCTAGTCCGCCTACTGTTAGATCCGCCACTGGCTTATTAGGATTTTTTTAAATTCCTATCTCTCTTCAGCAAGGCTTTTCTAACTCTACAACGCATGGGTAATCGGAAGCTAACAAAAAAGTGAGGATGAGTGGGGCTAACGCTGCTTTGCAAAACAAAACAAACCATACTAGATCTCCTAATGTAAAAAAGCCAGCAAAAAAGAGTTAAAGTGTTGCCTAGACACGGGATACCACAAAGCAGCTAGAAAATGGAACGGTGTAAACACACACACATACACACGCTCCGATTTGTGTACTTCGTTTCACGCTACATCCTATTACTTGGCGGGGTAAAAATGGTTTTATGTTTTATGCGCAAAATAAAGAATAGGACAACAACAACAATAACAACAGCAACACAATGGATGACGCAGTCGGTAGTGAACGTCCAGCGCCAGGAGGAAAGGGGAAATGAGGGCGGGGGTCTGTCTAATATTCACCTGATAGGAACTAGCTTTGGTGGACGAGCCTTTGCCTTTCGGCTCCTCCTTGGTCGATTTTCCCGCACCGTCCTTAGCGGCGCCCGCTTCCTTCCCGTCCTTGCCCTCCTTGCCCGCTTCCACGTCGGCGTTCTTTTTCGATTTCTTTTCCTTCTTCGGTTTCTTCTCCTTCGGTGGTTTCGGTTTGCCGTTGCAGCAGGAACTTTCTGTTTTGTTTTGGGTTTTGATAAGCGGGAGGAGAGGTCGTCAGGTGGGTTGAGCGCCAATGCTTCGGGGAGGTTTTGGCTGACCACAAAGCCACGCGCAACTTACCTTGCAGAAGAAAGCAGAACACGTACAGCAGGAACAGTATGCTCGCACCGTACAGATAGGTAAAGAAGCCCTCGTAGTAGATCACTGGCAGACGGTGCGTAGTGACATCGCTGATAACGTACGCGACGCATACGACGATTAGCAGCATGGCGTAGACGAGACTGGTTACGATGAAGAGGGACGTTCTGCGGAAGAGGATAGGTTGGCAGGGTGCGGAGAGAATTAGTAAATAAAATGGGAACTGTCCAAACTTTTGAGCCAGCGTGCGTTATCCTAATGTATAAGACCTCTGTAGAATACCTTTACAGCATGTTCTATTACGTGTACTAATTTCGGAATGACCAAAACGCATTCAATGCATGTATCTAACAGTGCAGTAGGCCATCCTAAATCAACACGCAATAAAGAATCCATGCGTCTATATTCCAAGACCATGGACTTATATGCCAAGGAGTGGAAGACAGAACAACGCAAGGATTAGACAGTTGTAGCAACACACTCTAGACGTGTAGCGACCGCAAAGTACGCTGTCTTCGACCCCGGATTCAAAACATGAAATCTGATACGATTGAAGTGACATGACGTGCCAGACAGTGTCGATACGTTCACTCTATCCATGCTCTATCCGTGCATTCTATTACATTCAACCTCTGCGCATCACACACACACACACTTACTCTACATCCCACCTTCCCTTGCGATACCTCTGGCAGCTCGAAACGCCTTTGCCGGAGAAGTGTGCCCTCGTACTATGTATTTTTCATTAGCCGCGCTACCTCTCGACGATGAAACGATGAATGGCACTCGAGCCATCCTTGTACAGCCGTGAAAGGAACGTGCTTCAAATGCTAACGATACTGAAGCGCGAATGTACGTGCGTGCGTGGTACGGTATGCACAAAATTGCTGCAGCTGCAGTTTCTAGTAGCAGTGTTACTTCGGCACTGATTCGCCTGGAACAGGAAGCAAGCTCAAGCACAACACGGAAGCATGCGCTAAAGTGTTGGCACAGAAGTAGGCAACGAAAAATTGGAGGAGAAGTTGTAGATATACGTCAAAAACTAGCACGCGTAAAGCTTCTATCTATTGCAATATCAGTACAGCAACCTCGCACAGGCCATCCTGGAACACCTATGCCGTTCACGGGACTTCATGACGATTTACAGAAGTGGCTGTATGATGGACTAACTGGATGGTGGACGACAGGGCCAGCTTCTGTCTAATGTACCGCTCTTCCATGACCGCAATCCTTTGGTTTTCAGTTTTTTTTTGAGGAACTACAAACATAAGCATCTTTGTGAGCAGATCTCCCAACATCTGCACTCAATCGTTGGGCTTTGGGAACCCTCGATAGAGATACGACACAGCTCCAACTAGCTCGGCCACTAGAATTGGAGCACTAGTGTACACAACTAACAGCGTATCCTTCGTTCTCTCTCTCTCTCGCTCTAAATATCTGTTGGGATATCTCTACCCTAAATACATTCTCTCGTGTTCCCAAAGGCCTTGAGCATATTTTAAATATAGTACAGTACTTGCTGTTCAGTACTCTTCCCGCTGTTTGCTCTCATTATTAACAATGGCTGTGTGAAAAAGTTGAGTTCACACAAGGGAACCTTTTTGGGTGGGCTGGAATTGGAAGTGTTCCAACAAGAAATCATTTTTTTTCTTGCGTCCCACATTGGAACTCATTACGACTAAAGCTGCAATACAAACAATACAACAAACGGATATGGCTCCAAGAAATACTGTATCTCCTAATAGTTTGCCTCCCCGAAAGCAAGAAAATAAAGAAAGCTTCTTTTATCCGATTACGACCTTGTTGCTTGCGGGCTTCGGGCGGTTTACTAACCTTTGCAGCGGCTTTGGCATCACATTCTTCAGCTCCATCTCCTTGTTGGCGGCGTTATTTTTCTCCGCCGTATCGCTGGATCCACCACCGCCGACCGGTGCCGGCGCCCCGGAACCTAGCCCGTGCCCGCGGGACACTGGCAGGGTGGCCATGTTGTCGTTGCTTTCCACGTCCACCGTGGCAACCTTCATTTCACCACCACCGACCATGGTCGGTTTTTTTAAACCGCAACACTAGTACACTGGATCGCTCAGATCCCAACGTGGAACAGTCTACTCTGTGTCTGGTTTCACTCCGCTAAACACAACGCGCTAAGCAAGCCCGGGAAGGATTCAAGTGCACTCAGTTGTATAAAATAATGTCTTACTAAGGTACAATTACCCAAAACTGCTTTCCCATTGGATAATGTTCCTGCTCATTTGTTCCAATCTCCTCACTAACCGAACGATAGTGGAAAATATTGTTCCACAAGGAAGGTAATAAGTGGTGTGAGATCGTCCAAAATTTATGGTAATCAGTTTTTTCCCGACAGCTTTTACTGCCACGCCTCAAGAGATTTCTCAAGAGCGTGTATCGCCAGCTGCAGGCAAACGCTAATGATACACATTCATGGGCCGAAACCCTGCTGGACAGTTTTGTGGTTTGGTGAGCCTCATCAGCCCTGTGGTAGACATTTTTGTGCCATTATATGTCGAAACATTTTTTTTACGAGTTTTCATTTGCAATTCACACCAAACTCCCTCATTGCCAATCTCCACTGCGGAGCGTGGCACCCTCACGGTGCGAAAAGGGAGGAAGCGAACGGGCCGAGTACAATGATGCCAAAGTGTTGGTACGCCCTGGGACGGCGTACGGTGCAATTCGCGGCGGGTCCTACATTTTCGCGCACTCCGGATGCTGCGCAATGGCGCTCCTCGGTGCTAGCGTTCAAGAGTGCTCGAGGTTTGCTTTGTCAGGCATTGGGAACTATTCCCTCTTTTTTTGCTTGTTGCAGCTCTTCTGCTTCCTTTATTGCTTCCTTCCTTTCACCCCGAAGCAGTGTTCGAATTTACACCAGCATTACACTGATCGGTATTGCGGGGTGTATGATGCTAATGTGCAACTAGAATCTACCCTCGAAGAATTCACGCAGGTAACTCAGGATGTATTGGAAACGGTTTATTCTTAAATAGGAATACCAGATTTTTCAAGCCAAGAATTCGAAAACAAAGTACAACCACTCGCGCAGAAACCATCTTCAGCCGTACCTTCCGCGGAGGGGCTTGGCGGGATGGCCATCAAAAAGGGACTCGCGCGAGAAAAGAGTGACCAACACTCGAAGGGACCAAACCACTCGTCGCGAGATGCTGCGAGTGAGTGATCACAAAGAAAGATTTTCATTTCCGCCCATTTCGCTGAGAGCGAGCGAGCGAGCGAAGGCTTCCACTGTCGCGTTCTAGCGGGGTGGAGTCGATGGGTTCTGTAAAGCTGGTCGGGAGTTTTTTTTCCTTCTACGAAACCAGTCGTAGTTTTCAGCCTGAAAATTGTCTATTGTTTTAGAAACACTGCTAGCAAACACTCTATAGAGTGGCCGAGTTTCTACATTGCTGCACTTATGAACAACTTGTCCCTGTACATACGGATGAGGTGGCTTTCACAGTTTCAACATATCAATTGTAAAATGATTAAATAACCCCATTGTAGCATGTGTAGTTTGATTGACGATTTACGGGTCGAGCAAGCTAAAGAACGAGGTCACATAAGAATCAAATTGAATTGATAGCTGATTTTGATAGTAGAACGTTTTGTTGGTCATGAGTTATACGCCACAAATAGTTTTGAATGGAAATCTACCTCCTCCTCTAGATTTCGCTCTTCACTATATTAATCAGTGTTTTTTAATGATCTCTAAACTTCACTTTCAAGAGTTTCTATTCTAGCCAACAAAAAAAAAAAAAAAAAAAACATTCATCCACTGAAGGTTAAGTTTATCGAATCGTTTTGCAAGTTCCGATTGGAATGTAGCACTTTTCAGATTGTTCTTTTCCGGCACAAATGTCCCACTTCGTTTCGTTCCTGATTAGGATAACGAGCCTAATGACATCGGTACGCTTCACTTATTTGCCAACAACACATTCTTTAAGCCCACCCTTGTGCACCTTCGATTTAGGGCGTGGAGGCGATACAAACGGTACCCCAAAAGCACCAGAATTGCCCAAAATCGCCCAGCACAAACACTACTGGCACAGGCACACTCCGACGTCCACGGGAAAGGCAAGCCGTTTGAACCGCACGATCGCGTACCAACCGTACTACTGGCTGCGAACGTGATGCTGCCGCTGGGAGTATATGGTTTGGGATAGAGCCAGTACCGCACACAGAAGAACCACCAACACCACCACCACCAGAATCCTGGCCCTGAACGCGCGCCTCAAATACACAGGGAAAGCGCACGCACACTGGCGCAGGCGACTGAATCCTAACCAGGGGAAAAACAGCGACCGTACTCAAAATCTGCCCACCACCTTCTGCCACTGCAGCGGCACCAAGCTGCTCGCTCCCGTCACGGGAGCGGACACGGGAGAGCGCTGCGAAACATCCCTTTCGCAAATAACAAAGCGGGCGAGATTGGTTGCGCTGTGTGTGAGTGGCAGGACCTTTTCATCTAAACCCGTCTCCGGTATATCTCGCTCGCTATGCGTCTCAGCGAGAGTGCGTCTCGGCCGTAGAGGCTGTGGCCTCTACCCCGTGCACGTAGCTACAGATGAGCTGCAATGGTACTCGTGAGTTACTGCTGGAAAATCAGGGATGTGTGTGTGTGTGTGTGTTTGCTTTTTTGTTTGGTTGAAATTGGTCCCTGCTTGCTGGCGGTAATCCAAGGTGAAATAGAATGACACGGACATTACGCTGAAGCTTGTGTTAGGGTCGGAAACAGTCACGTACTTCCATCGAATCGAGCAGGCTGTAGTTTAGATATTGTATTTTCTTTATGATACATTGAGGATTTCATTTAAATATATCATATTTTTATTTTGCGATACCGGTCATGGCTTGCATTACTTTGGTTTTATCAAAAGCTAGCATGTTATTCAACATTATAGTTTTGATGGATGCACCTAACTTTTTCTTCTTTTGGCACAACAACCGGTGCCGGTCAAGGCCTGCCTGTATCAACTAGTGAAATGGGCTTGGCTTTCAGTGACTTTTTGTTACCGTAGCAGGATAGTCAGGTCCTACGTATATTCGGGGTCTATTCGGGGCTTGAACCCATGACGGGCATGTTGTTAAGTCGTTCGAGTAGACGACTGTACCACCAGACCGGCCCACACTTGGTAGAATATTATTTTGTGTGTGTGTGTGTTTTTGTTTTATAAAGTGCTAAAAAGTAAAAATCTTTTCAAAACGGCAAATCTTGATTTTAGAATGCAAGCATCATTTAATTTGGAATGAAAACATGTTGAAACTGTTGAATTTCAATCGATAAATACTTTTAAAACATATCTGAAAATGCGTAAAATACGTCACCGGTTAAGGTAAAATCGAAATGAAGAAGAAGCAGTTAGTTTGGCACAGTTACAGGAGGTATGCAAGGATATTTCGAGGTGTCCTTTAAATACAAGGGACAGGTAGAGATAAACTGATTCTGAACTATTATCGGTCGTAGCACTGATCCCCAACCAATACTAATCTTGAATCTTATTTTGAGCTCATTTCAGTTTTGGCATTGATCCAGAATCTGTACTTATCGTTAAACCTATTTTGATCCAATTCCGATCCTGGAACTGATCCTCAACTCATATCGGCCCTGGAGCTAATCCGGAACATAAGAAGGTTCTGAAATTAATACTGAACTCATTCTGACGTTGTAATTGCTCCTGAAACCATACAGGACCAGGAGCATATCCAGATCCTATATCGATCTTGGAACTGATCCCCAACTAATACCAGTACCTGGAACTGATCCTGAATACATATCTGTTTCCATGTAATTTAATCAATTTAACTGATTGTGAGCTCATACTGATTTTTGAACTGATCCCAAATCTATACCGTCCATGGAACTTGTCCCAAATCCACTCCTATACTGGAACTGGTCGCGAACCCATATCGGCGCAGGAAATGATTCTGAATCTTTATCTATACCAGTACTGGAATAGATACTGAACATGATTAAAAGTTCTGGAACAGGTTGTGAATACATACCTGCCCCAGAATTGTTCCTGACCCCATACCGGTCCTGAAGCTCATCCCTAATTTATTCAGATTCAAGAACTGTACCTTGAACTATCCAATGAACGAATTGTGAAGCTATTCCGATCCAGGAATCGACACAATAAATTATCTGTTCTAGTAACTGGTTATGACTACTGTTGAGTGAACTATTTCCGACAGCAGTTATTTGAACAGATCAGCATATAAATTTAGTCATCGAAGTAGCCAGCCAGTACCAAGTGCAAGAAACGTTCTTCTTACTAGCCTTACTTCTTCAGAACCATTGCCTCTTTAAATAAAATGTTTTACGATAGTTGCTTCAAACAAACAACAATGTATCCCATTGAATTTTTATCTGAAAGCCTCTTCAGCAAATGTGCATATAAATAGCTTCCTACAGTATCACGTATCTCCGTATCTACGGTATCATTTTGTTTGATAGAGACGCTGAGCCTGCTGGCTTCATTTGTCTTTAGCAGTATCACTTACTTGGCATTTTTCGGCTTGCGGCCCTCTATGATCTTGCGCAGATGCGTACGCAGATGGATGCCATCGTCATCCGAGTCGCTGATGGTGCTCGTGATCGTACCATCCCCCTCTCGCAGCGTGTGATGCCTTCCGGTGCGCACCTCGTCATCTTCCGTTCCATTGCAAGGCACTAATGGCGTACGGTGGTGCAGTTGCTGTTGCTGCTGCTGCTGCCCATGATGATGATGGTGGTGATGTGTGGAGGTGGTGTGCGCTCCGAACCCGTCCGGATTGAGCTTCACCACGGTGCCCACGATCTGGCGGCTCTCTGGGCGGCTGTCCAGCAGACAGTCACTTTCGCGATCCATAACTTCCGGTTTGGCGAGCGGCGGATATGATATTGGTAGTGGTCGTCTCGGCGTTGGTCCTAGCAGGCGTTCATGCATTTCATGAATGTACGGACAGCGTATCATTCCGTGCTGCAACTGGTGCCGAAGGGATGAAGGGAAGAGGGTAAATAAAAGAAAACAAACATGAATAGTTATTGATTATTGAGTTGCAATCATATATTATTGAAAGAGCGATGCTCAACAGCTCTGATCGTAGCTGGCACAATGCAAAGATCCTTCTCCAAATCCAGAATGACTTGTCAATTAAAGATAATCGTACATTGCAATATGTTGTTCATTTGTATTACATCACTGAAAGTGCCTCAACATTCTCAATTTTCTACATAAAACAAATTGGCAAGAGACTTAAGTTGTTTCATTATCACTTTTTTAATTATTTTTGCTATAATTAACAGAAATATGTTTAAACAGAAAATTTAAACCCTGTATATCAGCTGTGTCAAACTCATATGATGTATCCAATCAGAACAATTTTCTCGACGAACTGGCAAATTTAGAAAGTAGCGTATAGCGAAATCGCGTATATCGAGTATGGCGTATATCGGGGAATACCTGTACACCTCAATAGATAAAAAACAATTAAAATTGTGCAAATGCCAATCTATGTAACAATTCGTTAATTTAAGGAGTAAGATCCTGCAGAAGATCAGTATTATTAATTAAATTGTTTATTAGATACGTTTACACAGGCCATTTCTTTGTTCGTGAGTTCACCAGAAACAAATGTCAGAAAAGATTCGCCAATATTTTTGCGTTCACATCATGGTGGCTAGAGCAACTACGCGTGAAAAGCTTTTTAGCTCTGATGTTGGTAGCCATGATGGAGATTTGTTTAGAGATTGGCAGATAGGGAGTTATGGTTGCTAAGGATTTTGTATGAGTTACTAAGTAACTTTTTACTCCCAAGCTCTCCAATGAAGATTTTAAATTTAAAAATCAAATGAAGCTGTCAAATGAAGAAGTATACACGACCTGTAGTAATTTATGGACCTTGGTTCACACATCAAGAATTTTCGTCGGATGCAATCATCATAATCTTACAAAATAATTCGTAAAATGCGGGTTCTTGTTGCAAAAAAAAATGCATTAAAACCACTGCTAGAATACTTTGGGCTTGGTAGCAATCGAAAAAATGTGTAAAATCACAAAAAAAAACGTTATATTTCTCTAGATCTGTCAAAAGATTGCAAGCAAATACTTTTGTTATGCATCCAACGATAGATAGCTTGGATTGCTCGAAATAGATTCGCCGAATGCTGCTAAACTTTCCCTTCCATCGTGAAAAAGTGTGTTTAACATATATTTTCTAGCAGAATATGCACTGCGTAAACGCGTCTATTAAGTCATACATGTTGGATGTTAACTGATTTTTTATGATCGTATCACTACGATAAACCCAGAAGGGGCTCCAATCGGCATTACCACGCAGCCGGATAGTCAAATCCTTGCTACAAGGGGACGGTCCATTCCCGGCTCAGGACGGGCATGTTATAGAGTCGTTCGAGTTGACGGCTGTACCATTGGACCGTCCCTTCGTATACAGGCCTTTATTTTGAAGCCGGACGACTCCGCACGACTTCGACCATTCCGTACGACTCCGAACGCCTCCGGACGACTCCAGACGATTCTGGACGATTCCGAATGACTCCTGGGTGGGTAAACATACCTTCCAGAGTCGGTTCCGAAATGATCTTAGTTGGATCGGAGTCGACTACGGATTTTTGCCAACCTTACCCATCACTAATCCGGACACGACTGAAGCCTGTATTAGGCCGTCGGAAGCGTTGAGAGCGTCAAAAGTGGTAGAACCGACCGGAGCCAATTCTAACTGCAGACTATCGGCTCCGTGTGGCAACGGACGACTCCATCGGTTCCGGATGGCTCTGGACGCCTTCGGCTGCTTCGGAAGGGCACCAAGCAGAGCTGTCGGTTTGATTTGGCCGGAATCGGAATCGGACTAGCCAGACTAGCGATGAGCGGAAATGGGTTTGAGCCGTGGGTGCGATTACGACGACCCATAACTAGTTGTTGCGTAGTTTCCAAGTTGTTTTCATTTCTATATCGTCTGTAGACAGATGCCGCAAATCTGTTTCTCCATATACAATGTGCACTCGAGTCTGCCAAAATCCTTTCTAACACGACTGAGTTTGCATTCGATCTAATGTTTCTTAAGGGTCTCGGTTGCTCTATACGTACGTGTAGAACAAGTTTGTTAGATATTATGGGTACACAAATATAGCGATAAAATGATTGCTCTTCCCTGGAAAACTCAATGCACTGAGAAAATATTTAAAAATAGATTTTTTCAGTTTGCAATGCTTCAAGTAATTATCCTAATATGCTCGCAGGCCGCATCCAAAATCAACGCGGGCCGCCAGTTTGACATACCTGCTGTATATAAGCAAGCAGGACACAGCCTAATCAAAGGAGCTAGTAAATCAAACACAAGCATACCGTACACATGTTACTAGCAAATAGTTTCGTTTCGCCTTCTTTTATCTCTCTCTATCCCTTTCTCGCAAGTCGTTGACCTGAATTGAAACACACTCGTGTTAAAATGAAGGATAGTAAAACAATTTAAAAGACGCCCACGAGAATGTGAGAAACAGGTTCAACGCGGTGAATTCATAGGATGCTAAAGCTAATGCTTCGAAGAGAGGTAAAAATGTGTAACCAAATTCCCCTCGGCTGTGGCGTGCCAGCAACAGGGCCCGACTCTTGCTCCCAGCTGAGTTTTTCGCGTTTATTTTCGCATACTATCCTTGTGGTCTCGGGTTTGATAGATCCTCCTGTTCTGTACGATGCTTGAACTTTGCTACCCAAATGCTGCTCCTGTTTCACAACCCTTCATTCAGCATTTATTTGTACTAGTGTGTGTGGCGGCAAATCAGTAATATAAGCAATGTACAAACCGGACGAGCAATTCATTTGTGCCAAGAGTGAAAAGGAGGTTTGTACGCGCTTGGCAACAAAAAAAACTGAATTTTACACAAATTGTGAGCAACCGTTTCCCATTTCCGTAGCGTCGGAAGACGCCAAACCCGTTCCCAACTCTCAGCGAAGCTGCGAATAAAATAAAAAAAGGGAAGAAATAAATAAAACAAAGAAACAACGCAGGAAAAGGATTCGTGCAGGTGTGCGCATGAGCCACCCCTGCGTCCCGTTCCGTTTCGGCGTTTGGCAAGCGCCTGTGGCGTGAAAGAGAGAGAACGAGACGCGAATCCTTGAGGCGCAATTTGATGGCAGTCGCAAACAAAGCGTCCTGCTGCCGTGCAAGCAGGCAAGCCTTCTCCACCGCTCCTTCGTGGTGCAGTTACGAGGCAGAGCTCAGCGTTCGCCTCGGTCACGCGTGTGCTACGACGGCGACCTGGTGGACTGCACGGTGTGGAAACAAAATCTTTACTTTGAATCTGTTTTTTCGAGCCTCACACTCAATGCGGCTGCAAATGCGATACCTAATCCAGGCAACAGAAACGTGCAATTAATAAATGGACGTATCGTCGGGGACATTGAAGTTTGCCAAGGTGCTCACTCTCTCTCTCTCTCTGTGCTACACGCATTATGCGCAAATCGTCACAAAACGGTCGACCATTTCCAAGCACATAAACATAAACATCCTCTGACACACACACACACAAACACAAACACACACTTGCAGACAAAAGATGCATCGGGCTGCATCTATTAAGCCCCGAAAACGCAAGTGAAGTTGGTAACGCTATTTACGGACAGAAGGAAAAGCAGTTTTGCTAGCGGATAATTCCATCCCCTTGTTTACCCACCCATTCGGTGCGGAAGAAAGATTAACATAATAATGTCCCATTATTCCCACCACATACACACACACACACACACACACACACACATGTTTCGACACGGGTCAGCCACTGGAGGCAGCAGAACGAAACAAAGAACGTATCGCAACAAAGGCGGAAAATGCGCGTTTTTTGGGGTGAGCGCGAGAGTTCCAAAACGCACGCGTTATGAGTGATGGAAGTCTATTTCCGACGCAGCTACTCATCAGCAGCATGATCTTTTCTCTGTGGGCAGGGGAGGGTGGGTGGGTGGGGGGGGGGGGGTAACGGAACAAAAACATCCCAAACATGGGATGGGAAATAATTTCATCGCCCTTTTTCGTTTTTTTTTTGGTTTTTCGGTACAACAATACGGTACGGAACGTTCCGTTGGAATATTTAATGAACAAAAATGCTGCTGCTGTTCTTTCGCTGCATGTCGCGCGAAATGTGTCTGTCAACGCGTTGGCCACGCATGATGGATTGACGGTTGAAAGCTGCTTTGATTCGTGCGGAGTGATGGTCGCGGAAAATCGGAAAAGTTCGCCCCACTCACATTTCTACAGCCATCTAGCCCATCTTTTAAGTAGACAAATAGATGCACTAGCAATGCAGCATGCCAATGGGATGCGTGTGCCTTGTTTAATGTCGCGTCATAGGCCGATCTCAAGGTAACCCCGTGCCGCCGTGCCAACTCGATGCTTCATCGTGCCTGGAGGTTGATATTTAATACTGTCGTTCATCTCCTCCCCTAACTCCTTCCCCCTTTCCAACCTACCCCTTCCCATCTGGAACGCGAGGGGGGTGGAATGTAATTACACCGTAACACTAATCACGCTTACATGGACACACCGTCACCATCGCCACAGGGGTAATTGAAGCTCGGCGTCCGTGCGGACTACGAAACAATCGAACACTTGTTCCGATACGTACGTGTGTGTATGTGTGTGTGTGTGTGTGAAAGCTTGTCTATTGTTTTGTAGGGGTTCCTTCGGGTTGCTATGCGCACCTCTCTTTACGCAACGGCCGGCTCAGTTCCGTTCGCAAATCTAGTGAGCATTAAACAAACAAAACAAAAACAAAAAACTTACCCCTCGATGGTGGTGTGCAACAGTGATGCCATTTTACAGTGATAACCACCCGCACACGGGTAACCCAGCGACACTTTCGGTTGGATGCCGGTTCTAACCCGACGGAATTGTCTATTTTTTTGTTTTTGCTGGGAAACTTAAATGTTATACACGCTGCAATGGCTCCGGTCGCGGTCGGGCGTGTTTAGACAAACTGCACTTATCGAAGGCGCGGACGGGCCAGACGCTAGCTGCAGTTGCATCTACTCACACACACACACACACACTCACTCCTCCACATGTGTGTGCGCGCGCGCGCGCGCTCGCTCTACACAAACACCGAACGCGACGCACCAGAAGAACGCGTAAAGCAGCAGCGTGTACGCGCGTTCTCGACCGTTTCTAACAGCACTGCGGTTTGGCGGCTTGTTTGTATGCTTTCGGTTTTTGTAAAATCGTAAAACCGGTGTATCAGTCGATGCGTCAGTCACAAACGATCTCTCCCAAGCAGGTGTAGATATTCGTTTGATACGGTTGATAGCGATTTAGTTTGGTGCAGCGGCAGGGTTTTCGCTCGATTGGATTGATTTCGCACCACCTACGGCCGGCCTGCCTGGCGGGAATGGAGACGCGCGCGCTAATCCTTCACAAGCCTCACTGCTTCACGGCATGCTCCTGCTTCCCCACCCCTAAAAGCAACAAAAACAACCAAAACAAAATTCGATTCAGCTTACAACGAGCCACTCCGTGTTTGCTTGCTGCTCGCACAAAGTTCTAACGGTAACTGGCGTACCGCCAGTGTGCAGCACGGTACGGCTAATGGGGTTCGAAGACAGTGCGAAGGGGAGGATTGTGGTGTGTGTGTGTAGGGCGCAGCGTGGTTTCTGTGCTGTGGAAGCGACAGAGACAGCCAAACCCCTAACGAAAGCAACTGCGCAAGCGAGCGAGCGGGAAAAGACACACAGCCGTTTGAATGGCGGGGTGGCAGTAGAGTCGCTCTACAATGCCTAGAATGTTTTGCTGCCAGCATGTGCCCAGACTTTGGTTGTTGCTTTTACAGTGCTGTACGTTTCTCTATGGCTGTGTATGCGTGTGTGTGTGTGTGCATATTCTAGGGTGAATGGTTGGTGAGTTGGGAAAATTGGAGCGCCGTTTTCCGGCCCGTCCTCACTGCATCGGAGGCAGCAATGGCAGCTTCCGTTTGGCAGGATAGTGCGCACAGGAACCTGCGGTGTCCGGTATCACCCCCGTCCACCCTAGGCATATTCATGGCGAAGGTGCGCATCATTTCCGCACTTAAATTGACGAAAGGTAGTAAATTGAGTTCGTCGGCTTCAAGGCTTCGTTCGCTCAATCCTACCGAATTGCAAAATGTGTCTAAATGTTACCTGCTCTGTGCAGTACCTGTGCAGTTGGGATTGTCACAGTCAGTTGGAGTTTGAACCGACACGTCATTTCCACTGCCAGAAACGAACGAAGGGAGAAATGAAGTTTTGGTCGGAATCGAATCCGACCAGCTTCGATTTTTATGGAATAGATTCCAGATGGAACGTCCGGAATCGGTTTCCGGAGCCAGCTCCGAAATCGGTTCCGAAATCGGAATCGGTTAAAGAATCAGAATTGGTCCCAGAATTGGAAACGGCTCCGGAATCGGCTTCGGAATCGGAATCAGCTCCGGAATCGGATTCGATATAGTCTCCGGAATCGGCTTCGGGATCGGCTCCAGAAATGGCTCCCGAATTGGAATCGGTTCTGGAATCGAAATTGGTTCCAGATTCGGAAGCGGCTCCAGAATCGGCTTCGGAATTGGAATCAGCTCCGGAATCGGATTCGAAATAGTCTCTGGAATTGGCTTCGGAATTGGCTCAATAATTGGATTCGGAATCGGAATTGGTTCCAGGTTCGGAATCAGCTCCGGAATCGGATTCGGAATAGTTTCTGGAATCGGCTTCGGAATCGGCTCCAGAACGGAAGGAACGGAACGGTTTCGGAAACGGAATCGGAATCGGTTCAGGAATCGGCTCAGGAATTGGAATTGGTTCCGGAATCGGCTTTGGAATCAGAATCGGCTCCAGAATCTCCACGAGAATAAATCGTTTTCAAGTACATCAAGTTGTTCAAGTACATCATGTTGATGATGAAAAAGCATTAATCGTTGCATCGCAGTTCAATGAATACTTGCAATGAGGTTTAGTTGTGTTGCATGCAATGTTCTGGATGCATTTTCGGTCATTTTTACTACGATGGTAACAGTAAATCGAGCTCCATATCGCATTATAAAACAAAGGAATCTGAAAACAGGGGCGTTATGTTATGATGTCCCAAATGTTGATCTTTCAGTGTATTCATGTACATTTTATTTACTTGTATATTTAAAAATAATAATATACTCATATCAATCTATCTGGGCCATGCTCAGAGTTCACATCGAAAATATTTAGAATGCTATTGAAATTCCGGAGCCAATTCCGATACCAGAGTGGACTCTGATTCCAGAGCCGATTCTAATCCCGGAGCCGATTCCGATTCCAAAGTCGATTACGATTCCGAATCCGATTTTGGAGTCGATTCTGATTCCGGAGCCGATTCCGGAACTGATTCCGATTCCGAGGCCGATGCTGATTCCGATTCCGGAGCCGATTTCGATTCCAATTCCGGAGACGGAATCGGAATCAGGATGTTCCGATTCCGAGCTCCCACCACTAGTTTGCATGGTAACCACTGCTGATGCTGATTCCGATTCTGGAGCCGATTCCGATTCCAATTCCGGAGACGGAATCGGAATCAGGATGTTCCGATTCCGAACTCCCACCACTAGTTTGCATGGTAACCACCTGTTTTAGCATGTAACTTAGGCTTCCTCGCCCCAAGTAGCTAGCAACAACTGCGGGATCGGGCAAATCATCTAAGGCCAGCGGTCGGCAAACTTTTGAGGCAAAGGGTCAAAACCGTTTTCTCTGGAGGTAACTTTACACAAGCGAAATGATCTTATTTAAGGAGCATACCATTTTAAAAAACTGGCATTTAACTAAGCTCCACGGTATAAAAGCAGTAGAGTGATATAAAAATGCATCACCTGAGTTGGTTTAGGGAGCTAAATCTACAAAAGGGAAATTGCCATCGTTTTTCATTGTCATAAGCCGTTGAAGCCTTGCGCTAAAATGGCTTTTTGGAAAAAGACAGCTTTTGCTTGCTACAGGATTTAGCTCCAGCCCATTAGGCTTCAATCGTTCAAGAATGTCTTAAGAAGAATTAAGAAGAGAAAGAGTCAAGAAAGTGTCCCAAAATTATGAGAAGAGTACGACGGTATGTCATTTTTTGAAAAATAGTTTCTTCCCGTGAATTCAAAATCAGTCAAATCCATTCGTGAGCCTGATTTAATGTTGCGGTTGGCCGCATTTTGCCGGCGGGTCGTAATTTTGCCGACCGCTGATCTAAAGTCGCATAAACACTCCTGTGCTAATGACGCTCTCCTTCGTGGCCCTTTGGGATGTAAATGAAACAGGACAAAGCAAGGGGTACAACCCTCTTTTAACCTTTTTTTCTTTTCAATGTTCGCTTCAGCGAGTTCCCGTTTTTTTGCTCGCTTCGCTCCGTCACGCTACGGACAAGGATTGAGGCGCGTGAAGTGTCCCATTATTCCTCCCGCCTGCTTGTGGCTTCCATACCGGTAGGAGGGGTATTATGGTATTATTAAAACCACGCGTATTATGTCCGCGTCGCCCAGTCTGGCATGGGTGGACGGTCTTATCGTCGGATATCGGGGAGCATACTGGACGAGCACGCCTGCAACGCCATCCGTTCCCCCAGTGGGGCCTCAGGGAATTGGGGAATAGAGGTGGTGGGTGAGGAGGGGAGAGCTTCAAGCTTCGACTGCAACTGTTGGAGCGGCTGAATGCACACACGCTTCAGTGGGAACTTCTGTGCGGAAATTGAACCTGCCGGCCGGAGACACTGACTGTAATGTCATCGCTATCGCTCCAATGACGTGTAACCACGCACGAGGCGATGGAGGATATGCAGGGGGGGGGGGGTACAGTGTCCCTTCGGGTGTGCGGTTGTTATCTTTTGCACGCGAATGTTGCCTACGCCCAGGAGCGAGACAAAGACGATAGGACGCGATTGCTGTCGGTATCGGACGGTTTCGTGGCGTATCCTGCCAGACGGCCTGACGCTGTGTCTCGCTTTTATTGCACGCTTTTATTGACTCAGCTTTTTCTCTGCAACAGCTACGCTGCCCTACACATGCGGGAAGCGTTCGAGGTGATGGCGTAGTATAAACATATTAGCTGGATGCGTGCGTTGGAAAGGATGACGAGGAGAGAGATTATAGCTGTTGGCAGGTACGTTTAAGCACTACCTTTTCAACTATAAGGGTAAGGGTAAATGGTATATTTTGAGAGTGTGTACATATGGCAAGAGATAATGTTTTATTAAATGTAACTATTGGAAAAGCATGCTGAACGTGTTAGTTCAGGTCAATTTAATGTATACGTCAGTTCATTTGAAATGTATATTTTCAATGAAAAGGTTTACTTCAAAAAGGATTTATCCGAGAAAGGATACAGGAGACTGAGAATAATATTAAATATATTGAGAAAAATGCTCGGAGGTTTTACGATTATAGACAGTTTTTTTCATATGAAGTTTAACAGTTGTCGGCTAAAATGACGTCATTACTTCGTACAAAACCACGCTCCGAATCCTAAAACGGTGTCAGATTTAAAGCCTAAATTATTTCAAGCGGAAAAGAAATATAATCAAACGTCAGTTCGTTGCCTGTTCGATCCTTTGATGTATCCTTTATGTATGGTCGACTTAAATTAAGCTTAAATATGTTGTAACGAGAGGCTAACAACTATTTAAAACGATGTATAGGGTAAATGTACCTATAGTGGTGGTAGTACCAATAGTGGTGATATTGCACTAAAATACGGTTCATACAGCAAATTAAAAGTAATTAAGTTAATTACGTTAGTGTGAAATGTTCTTTAGCCTTTTACAAAGGGTTTAAAAGTTAAATGGGGCCATTCCGTTACTAAGTGACCGAAAAATCCATTGTTTTGTGAAATGTGTCAACATTTTTCCAAAATCCTTAGGATTTCATAACGAAACTCATATTTCTGTTAACGTTCTAAATGACCACATAACCACGCAATTACTAGTTTTTCAACATAACTGTTATGAAATATTATTGTTTTACCAAAATTATTTGCCTTTTCACCATATTTATGCATTTTTAAGTATTTTTTACCATAGTGCCATTATAGGTACATAAAACAGGCATGTTCTTATAGTGGTTATAGTTATAAAATCAATAAAAACAGGTCGTTTTAGATTTTTTCGAGCATATTTTCGACATGTCGTACTGTTTTCACTAAAATAAGTAACATAAATGAGTTTTATGTAGATAATTTACCAAATTCGCTTATTTCGCTGAATGAAAAATCGATCTCAAATCAAGCTTTCTGTTCCGGGTGTGGGTTGACGACAGTTGTTCTACAGTACTTTAGTCAATAGTTTCATCAACCAAATGTATACATTTTTTACGATCAGTTTACGCAAGATATCAGTATTATGGCAGCAATCCTTGCCATTCATAGGAAAACAGCTTCGAAACTAAGTTTCATTGATATGATACACTGTTTTTGAGGATTCTTTGCTTATCACCACTATAGGAACACAATACGACGACTATAGGAACCATACCACCATTATAGGCACAACGAATCAGTCACAAAAATTTGTATTTTTTTTTCGTAAAATTGATGTGTTTCATGGTAAAAATGGTTGTGATTGCGAAGATAAAACATATTACAATTGCTATGTGTTAAAATATTCAGAAAATGTCCTTCCTGACATTTTAAATCCATTAAAACACATCGGTACCACCACAAATTGCACCACTATTGGTACATTTACCCTACTAGAGGATAAACATAACAAAAAATATTTTTCGATGGAAGATTGTTTGCACATAGTTATGGAAATCCAATAGAGTGGAATGCTATTGCCGATTCGGGTATGGAAAATATGAACCCGGATGATGAATATAGTTGCACAGACAGGAGATGTCTTTTTTATTTAATTTAACCTTAAACTGTACGACCAGCTACACGAATATGATATTCATTTTCCAACTGCAATTACTTTTATTCAAAAAATGGTACATACTTAATTTGTTCACTCATCTCTAGGAAATTCTCTTTTAGTGTACTTGAAAAGTTAATTTTTCAAAAAATTCTAGATATATTCTAAATTTTATCTTGGTGTAGGTTATTTAGATACAGGCATGAGTCTTATTTACTATAGGAAAAAATAGAAATTTAACAAGTTCATTTTCAATTTTTTAAATTGAATATTTATTTATGTTAATGTTTCTAATTTAAAAAAAAATGAGTTGTAGAATTTTAAGAAAATACAAAAATAGATAATGAGGTATCAAAAAATCCCATTTCTTCTGTAAGGTAAATTAGCGTAATATCTGTACTTTTGTTTTAATTTAAAACATAAACTAATTTTCAATACAAAAAAGTTTTTCAACTTTCAAAATTAAAAAGTACAACTTCCCATACAAAACGCATGAAACACCCGGGTATGCCGGTACAAGAAATTTGATTAAATTGTTGGTGTAAAATTCATTGACGAAAAATTGCTTTTTTTGCATAATAATAATTATTTTTATTTAATAAGTTTCATAATTATTATAACCACAATTATAACCAGAATAGATTTATTCCAAGATTAGTTTAGATTTACAAGAATAGATTTATTTACTTTATTGAACAAATAATAACCATGCAATATTGAGCTGTAAACTAAACGCTATTACTAAACAAAATACAAACTGACGTACTAACAAATGCGATATTAATTTTAGTTTGTACTAAATCATTCAAAATTACCCAACACGTTGATGTTTCTTAATAACACAACATAAATAGCAGACATTTTAATCATTAATCACTATTCACGTTGACACTTTGCAGTCAATAAATTCAAGTTACGTTCTACAGCAGCACACACTCGTAGAATAATGTGTTGAATGCAGATAGTGTGTAATAGAGATCGAAGCGTGTAATTGATTATTGCACTGTCTAGGCAGAGGATTTTCATGTCTTCTCGATCAATTGCAGCCGCCCACCCTTGTCGGATTGCTTCGCAAACCCCCAAAGACTGTGGAAGTAGAAGTACGAAAAAAGTACCCTGATTGACTTCCAAGTTTTCACCACCAACCCGCGCAAGGAAAGCGGACAGCCGGAGCCCGGACGCTCTACAAGTCGCACCTAGCACCTTCCTGGCCTACCTCTAGGCGCTCGGCTCAATTTCAGCACAACAGTCCGTACTGGTGGCCGGCTTTGGGTGGCGCACAGGGCGACGAAAGCAACGACGAAAACAGCCTAACGTGCAACAATGCTTCTGATTGGGTCTTCGGTTTCAATGATGTCTGGGAGGGTTTTTATTATTATTATTATTATTATTATTATTATTGTTAACAACGAGCTTTTATTTTTGTTGGGGCGGCGGGGGGATGGGGGGGGGCTTTTACCACCACCCGTGTTCAACCCCTTTTGTGTGTCTCGCTTTTCGCTATCTCTTTTAATTTCATTTCCATTTTTGAAAGAAACAGACAACAGACCTGTACATACGGAAGCGGAAGAGGGCTAGTGGAAGGTGCAAAGAAGGTCAGTGACCGGCTAGGACGAACACACATACTGCAAAGAGCGGAGTTTGGGGATAGCAGAATAGAAAAAAAACATAATGCCCTACCCCATGGGAAAGACTGCAGCGGAAGCAGTGCGGATGACAAAAAGGAAAAGGAAAAGGAAAAAAAAAAGATTTGCGCTAGGTAAATAAAAATAGATCGAAAGAGTAAGATTCTCCCCGCAGACCACCGATAAGCGTACGGCTACAGCACCATCCACGAGCCGGGAAAACGTTCACCGCGCCGAATGGAATTCTTTTCATAAGTTCCATTTCCTCTGGTCCTGGGGCTGGGGCAGTATCTAGGCCAGCGACAAATAATTATGCTGCGCTGAGGGGACATTTATTTTCTCCGCTTCAAAAGTGCACAGTGTTTTCCTTCTGTCTTGACGGATATTTTTGAGCACGCTGGCTGGACACTGATGCCTCGTTGCGAGCTACAGGCGCGAAGAATGGACCCGGAAAGAGCACGCAATAACAAATATGGGTCGCCTCTCATCAATCGCCCTCGGAAACAGTTTACATGACAGGCAACACTCATCCAAATTCTGCCTTAGTGCACCTTTGATAGGGCTGCCGGCGCGTTGTTTACAAGCAGCAAAGCACACGCAATACACTTATTTAGAACACTGCTTCCGGTTTAGAAGCCGAGCTTAGCGTCCGACTGGTGGAATTAGAACCATGGGGCTAGAGCATTCTTCACCACTTTGCGCGAATGACGTTTTCCCTTTAATTTTCCCCGGACACACACACACACACGCAGCCACATGAGTGATGAAGGTTGGCTACTTAGCGAAACTGTGATCTGTTTACAATTCCATCAATCCAAAACCTCAACCGTACCGTCCTTCCCCATTAGCACACCACTGGCACGGCGGCGGGTGCCGCCGCTTTTGGAGCGCGTTTTGGAGCGCGTAGCGGAATATCGCAGGAAGCTGTGGTGTGAATCGGACGGTCAAGCAGTGGGACCGGCTCTCTAATGCGAACTATATTTATGCGATATTTTGTTCCTCGCTGTTTCGTCACATTATTCATGCCGGAAAATGGTACCCCTTTTGCACGCCCCTGCTCACGTTGGCGTCGCAGCTTTTCGCACAACTGTGTTGCTCAACTGTTGCTGCCACGAACAGCTCCATGCTGCCGTGATGATCCATGACAACACACGTGTGTTATTATTGCGTGTTAAGTTACGCAGTCGCTTCATATTTCACAGTGGGCAAAACGGTAAAATTAGCTCGCACTCCAGTTCATGAATTATGTGCCGAATGATAAATCCGAAGGGAAGCAACATCTCGAGTTGCCGGCGGGAGGCTGTATTAACTATCGCAAATACAGACCGGTAGGTGAAGCATTTGGCACAAATGCTCCGGTATTCATTTGTAGAAAGGAAATTTACACAATATTTTTTTCGTTCCAATGATATGAGGACTTGGGTAATGGTATTCGAGAAGCCTTATGAAAAGCATCATATACTAAGCAGACAATAAATATGGATCTAACTAGCAAATAAGATTGCTTTATATATGCTTTATATTAAGTGTGAATAAACAGATCTTGAAAACAGATTATGCATGATTATTTTTCAGAAATGCAAGCCAAAAACAAATCTAGTTAATAGCAATCTCTTTGTATTATTACTAATATTGGGACCCTTTCCGTTTCAGGTTCGTAGGCTGAAATTTCAGCCTGTCAGCTGTTTGCATTGCATAGCAGTTTTCAAAGTGGGATAATATACAGGTGGGCTTATCCCAAGGTGTATGAATTTAGAAGGCTGATTTTTATCGCTTCTGCTTCTGAATGAAGATTTTAAGAGTGTTTTGGGTATTCGTCAAGCCTCAAGTAAGCTTGTTTGAACAAAAGTTTTCACTCATTCTGTTAAAAAGTGATACTCAAATTTGGTTTTAAAAAACATGTTATGCGACCACCTGGACTACATACACTTTGATTCTAGATTCCACCACGTGATCTCTTTAAAGGCCTTATTAGACGAAGGAAAATACTGTCATTCGATTTTGGAATCTATCCCTCAAACAGGGTTTGACAGATAGATGTCAGTCGGAAAATCGGAATTCGGCATGCTCATTTCCGATTTGCTCCCGAGTAGATTTTTTCTGTCAATGTCGATAGAGCGAATTTAATTTCCTGGTGATGTTGTACAAACATAACAAAAATGGAAAACAACGAATGATTCTTTCGGATGAAGCCAAGAAAATCAATAAATTAAATAATAAATGTGAAAGGTGACTGAACAATTATCTTGCCTTATTACACGTACGAGAGGCATTTTTGTGTCAAAGGCTTAGCTTGACAGATAAATGCCAATCGAGAAATGACAGTATTTTCCTCCGTCTAAAAAGGCCTTAATGCACCTTGGGATAAATGTAAACAATACCGTGTTTTCGAGGAGGTACTCGAATCTAATTCTAGCTTTGAGGCTAGAATAATCTAGACTGAAAATTGCAGGCTAGTTTTGTATGTAGTTTTGTATGAAGTGTTTACATGATTTCAGCCTCCAACTGTCAAACTCCATACAAAAAACTAACTAAAATCGTGAAGGGCCCCTTTATTAGTATCATTAAGCAAGTTGACAGTCATTAAGCAAGTGATTTGATCGTTACTCTTCAAAGTTCAAATTGTTTAGTGAGTATTTAACATCGGTTAAAGTGTTTATGAAAGTAAGGTTTAGATTGGGGCTCATAGTTAAGGAATGAAATTAATTATAAAATAAATATAAATAAGTATTATTTAACTTTACAGGGTTTGCCACGGTTTATTGGTTGGTTTCCGTGATTTGTTGGGTCTCGCGATTTACTCATCATATCCCATATATTTCCATATATTGAATCATTCTTAACAATTTATTGGTATCTTCAGATTGGATATCAATACAATTGAATCAAAAAAGCTGGGATACGCCCAATAAATCGTAGAAAAAAAACCCAAATAAAATTGTGAGAAGCATCGGAAAAATGTCAGGAATATACCAAAAAACCTTGGGAAATCCTCCATTGTAAAATCCTTTGTCCGCCATGTGTACAATAAAAGGACAGAGAAAAAAACGATTTACATAAACAAACAAACAGTGAAGAGTGGACACACCTTTATGACGATGGGTAATAAACTAACTTCTTCCCTAAGCAGCACGTCCACTAAACGCAACAGTTGGCATCGAAGGGAGTTACTACATTGGCTAGATTGGGCGTAACTACATGGCGATAATCGTGTTCACAAACGGTTGTATATTTACTGTTGCTAAAATGTGCACTTTGATGTAGATTTCACTAATTTTGTTGAGAACTTCTGAAATGTACGTATTGTTACGCGATTATTACTACAAGTGTAGTAACTGCGTACAGGAAGTAGTAAATAAACGTATGCCTTCGTTTGCCCCACGAACCAATTTTCCTCCCATACTGTGTTACGATCTCATTCGCACGTTTCGTTGAATGTTTTGGCAGGCACGATCACAAAATTCACACAGAACGGAGCATCGTAAATGTGGTCCAGTTTGCATGATACAATTATTGCACATCCCCCCTATTGCAGCAAGGAAGGTAAAGCAAGGGATAGAGAGTGAGCAAGTGATAGATGGAGAGTGAAATAAGGAGAAAGGAACAGTTGGTGCGATAGAGATGGAAAGGAAAGAGAATCTAAATATTATTATTTGCGTGTCCTTCATCATTTAGTAATTACCGGGATAGGTTTACCGTCGCCCTACTGCCTAGCACGGGGGTAAATGGGGTTGGAGTTTGTTTATCTTAATTGTAAATATAGGCAATAATTTGTAGTATCATGGCCATTCGAGGCCAGTCTCAATGAAAACAGCAATAACATCTTGAAACGAAACGTGCCGTAAAATAAATAATACACGTTTGCTTACTTCAACGTCTTAAAGTATGTTATGTTAATTTCCATAAACATCGATGTACACCAATATTGCGTTATATATGCGTTGCCTACTTAACATTAACTAGTTATTGTTTTTCCTCTCAACCTTAGCCGCTTCTTAGCTTTACCTACCTTCTTTGATGCAACAACTTCTTACCAAAAAAAAAGTGTGATCTTCAACACTGCATGCACGATGGACACTTTGCACCTGTTGGCTTCCAACAACCTTCACCCTACCTCTACACTGCAAACCAGAGGCCGAGTGCCGTCCCTTGTCACACACGCAACTGCAACTCTTTCCACCTCTTTCCACACACCAACCAATTTCCGCGCGTATTTTCCGAACGACCGGAGAAGGAGCAACAGGGCACTACTCTAGCGCAGGGCCGAGCTACTGCGTCGGCGGAGTTACCAAACACAACTGATCGGCTGAACGACGGCAGATCGGGCCACCCTGGTCTCCGAGGAAGGGGCGGCGGCGGAAGAGATTTCACATTGCTGTGCAGAAATTGGCTGCTCCTACCAACCCATTCTGCCTTCTGCTCCCTCCTGGCCCTGGTGGCCCTTCGTACACGATCGTGCTACACCAGCACGTGTGTATGAGTCGAGATGTCAATGGCAGACATCTATGGATTGTAATAACGATACTCCGTATGCCTATGATACGAAGAGCGTACTGCAATGGACAGAGGAGACGTTTGTTTCTATGGTTTGTTTCGTTTCGTTTCGTTTGTTTGTTTCGTTTTTGGTTTCGTTTGCTTTCCCTCCCAAGATCCCCTGTGTGCAGGTCGGTCGTTGCGTGCAGCATCGATACGTGATAAAAATAGACACACATACACCCACCCGGCAAGACGAGCAGAGAACGCAGCGCAGCGATGGATGAGCTCTGGGATACGGGAGCATCCACAGGCAAGCCACGCTGCGGGGAAGACCGATAGACCAAGGATCGCCGTGCCAGTGCCCGAACTGCTCCAGTGCGCAAGCGACTCCACAACACAACAATACGGCAACGCACACCGATACCAATCGGTGCTTCCACTTTGAAGTGCGGAAGTGCTCTTTTGCGTTTGTTATTGGTTGACAGAGTGGTTGTTTATCGGTTACAGCTTAGAGATGTTGTAGCGACAGATGTAGAAAGATAGGGACAGTGGCAGTAGGTAGCGGAAAGAGTATTCATCGATAGAGTCGCACACTCGGCAGTATCACTGGTTGACTTACGGATGCTGGATTGCTGTATTTGCTGGTACTTTGCTCCACTGATTGATGAACGATAGGTGCGCGACGGTGTATATAGATGTAAAAAAACACAGTCAAGGGATGGAGATGTTTTGCATCCTAGGGCGGATTTTTGATTTGTGCTTTCTCAATTTATAATAACAAGGTACAGTAAAATAGATAACGCACTAACTGGTACTGGTATCGGAGCCCGTACGAAATGGAGCACAGTAAACTTGCTCCTTCTCCTCCGCCTAAGATGAGTCGTGGGAGAGTCAGGCTAGCTACGTTTATTGAACTACGCCTACCAAGTCTTACGCTAAGAGATTGTCTAGCTACGCACTGTCCACTAATGTACTAATGCACTGGAACACATCTGTTTCGATGGCCCCGGTTTTATCACTGGCAAAGGCGCAAAGACCCGACACACTAGCAGGCGCAATCGGTATCCTGCGTATGCGTTTGGGGTAGGTTTGACTACCGGTGCCCGAGATGCGAATGGGGTTTGCCTATCCTACCACGTGAGCGAACCCGATGCAACAGCGCATCAACATCGCCGCACATACTGATATCGCCCGACATTACCGAGGACGCCGCGATGTGCGTCCTGCTCGGTGTGTCGGGTGTCTCGGGCGGCTTTAGGACAGGATCCCTCGATTGCGGCACGGGCATCATATGACCTCAATTCTGGCGGAAGTCGAGAAATCGGGCGGTAATGTCGCAACACGGTAAACAGGTTGGAGAAACACCCCGCTGGAACACGGACATGAGAGTGCACTCAGTGCCGAATCCCTCCCGGAGAGCAGGTATTTGAAGAGACAGAGAGAGAGAGTAAGACAAAGAAAGTAAGAGATATAGAAAGAATGAATGAGAGAGAGAGAGAGAGAGAGAGAGAGATAGAGAGACAGAAAGAAAGATGTGGAAGAGGGACTTACCCCAAAACTCAGTTTCCTGTTTGACCCGGTTTGAAGCGAACAGTCCGGCAGTACGACTGGGAAATGGACCAGAGCTACCCAGAGCACTTTTGTCGGAGGCAAGAGACACTTCGCTCTGCCAGGTTTGGAAGGCTAATCGCTCAGCGAACCCAAATTCCTGCATTCCTCGCACCAAACATGGCGGATGCTGGACACTCTGGACACTCATTCTCAGCGAGAGGCTGTGCGAAGGATCGAAAATCATACTCGCAGCAAGCACGAAGGATATTTTAACGCCGGCGCATTACATCGCATCGCCCCGGGGTAGCGCGGGAGTGCCTAGCGTTGTCCCAGATACGGTACGGCTGCACGTACACACCTTACCGTTTCGCTGTACCTAGTTTCGAGAGAAAGAGAGGGAGAGAGGATTTAATGATGCTCGAAGCAGAACAATCGCACATTGAGCTGCGGCTACTTGTGCCTGATGCCTGATCACTTCTGCAGGTTTTCGAGATTCGATAAAAAGACCCTTCACCTCACTGGGGCGTACGAACGGAAGGCTGAATAGCGAGGGAGCCTTGCCATGAACAGATGTCGGATAGCATGAATATCTCTTCAACAATGTACCACTGCGCTCATTTTCATTACGATAAGTTTTTTTTGTTCAGTTTATTTGTAAATCCAAATGGTCGACGTTGAATTGGAGTGTATTACGATTTTTAATAACTTCTTCAGCGTTTTTTGTGTGTGTTGATCTTTTGGTTTTTGATTCGGTAATATTTTCTACAGAACATCGCATCGTTCGTATTTTCGTTTGTCCCCCGGTTTTTTTTCTTCTTCTTCTTAAGATAAGCCCAATAACATACGCAGTACATAGATATAAAAGAACATTGAAGCCTAATTGACCCACCCCACACGAAACGCCCAATTCTGACTGACTGCCGCGCAATTTCTTTCCCCAAGCAAACTCAACTTTACATTACACTGTGTATCTGTGTGTGTATGTGTGTTTGTGTATGTGTGTGTGTGTGTGAATTTGTTTACATGTACAATAATTGGCACAACTTAGTGATTTCCATCATCCCGCAAATGGAAAACCAAAACGCGAATATCTAACGAACAGCTGGTCAATCAAACGGAACGATCTAACCAATCCACAAATACAGCAACTCCAATCCCACCGCATATCCCCCCCCCCCCTTCCCGCTCTCTATCCTTCACCAATAAAACTTCCTACCCTTCTCCTGCGAGGGATCGGGAATTGCAATAAATTTTCCAGACTCAAAAACGCAACCAATAAAACACGTTAACATCTTTCCAGGGTTTCTTACACGTTAATCTTACCAGCTACACGGTAGAGTCTTTGATTTTAGCTTGTTTTGTTGTTGTTGCTGTTGTCAGGATAGGTTTGGTATACAAACATCGGGTAAAATGACGTTATGACAGATAGAATAGCATGAGCGATATGGAGCAGAACAGTACGACGGCTAGATACGGGGTTGCCGGTTTAGCAGCAAACGAGCAAAAGAAGAGTGTAAACAGCAGTAAGGACGGCCCCAGTCTGGAGGGTAGACCGTGTTGTGACAACGAGTAATAGTGTTTAAAAAATGGCTAGTAGAAGAGACACGCGTACCGGACACGATGTTTGCATGCAGCGCGAGAAGAGATTATGTACTTTGATCAGAATGCTCTCTCTCTCTCTACACGTACTTAAATAAGCGTTTGGTTTTCGTGGCGATTTTTGTTTTTTTTTTGTTTTTTTTTCTTTGTTGGTTTACAATCCGACTACAGCTACGCACCACTAGCAACACAAAGGATTGCACTTTTCCTTTCAATCTTGCTCGAGAAATAGAACCTAAAGAAGGAATATGATCTAATAATCCACGCGAACGCTCCGACCAGAACGAAGACACGATCATCTGCCCCCCCCCCCCCCGAGACGGGGAGCGGGTTTTCCCTCACGATGATCTCAGCTCGCAAAAATGTCAGCATTTTCCGAGTCAGCGCGGAGACGACACATGTGTGTGTGTAGCTATATCTTTTTTTACGTCGATTTTGCACTATAACACGTCCATACACGAAACACGCGACTAAAATCGTGCACCGTCTCGTTTAGTTGCCAGCCTATTCCTAAGCTACTGTCGCGGGAACACGCAACTAACCGGTCGATTTGCGATCGGTGCTACTGTGGCCGTATTCGTTTTTTTTTTTATTTTAAATTTTATTGTTGGAGAGAAATTTGCAATCGATTATTAATCGCCGGCGGATGGTGGCATTTAATTTTCCTACCGCTACTGTTGGTACTACGGTTCGTCGCTTACGGCTAAGCGCAGAGTAAAAGAAAACACTAAAAAACCACTAAAAATCAAAAACAATTTCTCTCCCTCCTTCTCGCTTTCTCTCTCTCTCTCTCTCTCTCTCTCTCTCTTTCTATCGCAACAATTTAATCTTGTAAAACCTGACCTATGTAAATACCTTGATTTTGTGTATAAATAAAAAAACGGTAAAAAGTTGTTTTCGTGTCGTTACGCTCTTATTATTTAGTAAAAAACGTCCTCGCGCAAAATCTGTATCGCCTTGGCTGGAAGTTACCATAGTTACACCGCGCTTACATAATAATACATCCACGGACGCACGGATACTTTAATCGTTTTTTTTAAATGTATAATATAGTTGATTATTTCTCACGATTTGCTTTTTTGATTTTGTTGTGGTTGTTGTTGTTGTTGTTTTGACACTGAGTTTGAGTACGCGCTTTCTGTGTTACGTGTTGGACAATATGCGATTTCGTTTGGCACTACAAATACATTTATATAGACGGCTTTAGAGCATGGATGTGACGTGGTAGTTTTTGTTTGAGTTTTTGGTTGAATATGTTTTCTTTGTTAGTTTTTTTGTTAATGTTTTTGTTTCAACATACACCTTCTTCCGTTTAATAGCTCTTCCAACAGACACACACACACACACACACACACACACACACAAATCAAAAGTTCGAGATGAGAAGGTATGAACGCTTCTCGGCATAGACCCGATTCCCCAAAATGACCCATTAGGGTGTTTTCCAAAAATTCCCGCCCCAACTATTCGTCGCTAGTATAAAAAATGCTCCTTCCAAAATGTTGTATGTGGGTGTGGGTGTGTGTGTGGTGTGGAAAAAATGTCTCTAAAAAATGGCACTATAAAACCACTCTCTTCCTGAGCGTTCAACTTGCTGAACTTCAAAAAACTGGTCTCGATCGATGGCACGTTAGGGCACGCGGTTCGACACACGTACTTTGGTTGGTTGCTATTTGTTCGTTGCTTTTTGTCTTTGAAGAAACATCGGTGGGGTGTGTGCTCTAGTATGTCGGCAGTACACTGTGTGCGTACTCCGCGTCACTGTCCTCCTTTCAATCCTTGTTCAGAGCAACGACCGAGCTCCAAGCGCTGATCGTTCAAATGCATTAAAATAGCAAAGCAAAGTCCTGCTGAGGTGCGTGGGCTTTAAAAAAGATTGTGCTTGTGCAGCGCTGCACAATGATCGCCACGTTTCAGCATGGTCCTAGTTATGTTTTTTGTTTAATTATTCGCGAGGAAAAAAACCCTCCCCATTACGCGTGAGTATGAAGTAAGCGGATTACAAAATGCACGATTGAATGTAATGCAATGGCTGCTTGTAAAATCGAGTCACCCCCTCCGGATGGTCTGTTTTGGCCGCTGCTGCTGCTCTAGGCGCGTAGGTACGCGTGCAGATCGATCGGGGCGGGCTGCTCCAGCCGCACCTTGGCCGTGGTGGACGGCGGCACCTCAGCACCGGGCCCGGCTGCCGGCTCCCCGCCACCGGGCGGGCCGTCCGGACGCCTGGCGCAGAGCCGCGGCACGCGTGCCGGGCAGGGCCAGGCGCTCGAGCGACCCTACATGTACGCCGGCTTCATCTTGTACGCCCGCTTCCAGATCTCGCACAGGCAGACGGTGCTGTGGAACCGGTAGAAGATCGCGAGCGGCATCGACACGTGCGTGATGATCGTCCACGCCCACAGCCCGTAAAAGTGCAGCTGGATCGGGTGCGACTCGGCCCGGCTCTTCTCGAGCGTGTTGATCGCCCACATCGCCAGATTGCTCACCAGCAGAAAGGTGACGATCTCGCGGCCCGGCTTCTTGCGGATGTGCTCCTGGGTGGCGGCGGACCGGCGGCTCGCGTCCAGTATGAACATCGTCTGGCAGGCGGTCTCGACCAGCGAGGCGAGGGCCGTGATCAGCACCAGCACCGTGTCGCGCCGCATCGTAAAGTGGCCCCCGATCACGGTGAACGTGCTGTAAAGGAACGAGCCGGTCTGGCCCCCGACGAGCAGGATGTCGTCCAGGCTGAAGCTGCGGAACGCGTCGTACTGCATGTGGCGCACCTGAAACATGCCGATCAGCGTGGCGGCCGTCGTCGTGCCGTACAGCGTCAGCTCGCAGATGTTCACCTCCGTCACGGCGAGGCTGACGAACTCGGGGCGCGAAATCAGCACGAAGAACAGGATGAGCGAGATGATGGTCAGCACCAGGATGAGGATGCCGATGAACAGGCCCTTGTGAGCGCCGGCACAGTCGACCGAGTAGTGGTGGGGGGAGCGTTTGAGCGGGTGCAGGCTTTCCTGGCGCTGCGGCTGCTCGTTCTGCGGCCGGCTGATGCTGCGCCACATCACGTACAGGATGGCGGCACAGATCAGCGAGTACTCGATGGTGCAGGGAAACAGAAACGGGGACGCGTCCTGCACCAGCGTGCCGATGATGTTCGACCGCCGGCACTCGAAGATGTTGTGCGGGCCCTTGAGCCCGCGGGCCACCCGCAGATGGGCGACGGTTTCCACCGGGTGGGGCATCATCTTGTTGCCTGTAAAAGATGGTGCGGATCGAGGGTTAGCGAATTGGTGTGCCTAGATCCCAAAGCCCTGCGTGGCAGGCACTCACCCAGCCGGTGGGAAATGCGCAACGTGCGGTTTTCCGGATTGTAGAACGTCAAGATCTCGTGCTTCGTCTCCTGTATCAGCACTGAGAACCAAACGGACAGGTTGGTGCCGATCATGTGCATCAGCCCGAACCGCGCCACGATCTTGTGCCGGTACACCTTGATTTGCTGTTGGATAGCCGAAATGGAAACACAGGGACGATTATTTACGACCGGCGAAGTGAAGAACACCGCACCGCCGATTGATTGGCGGTAGAAGCAGCAGCGCTCAAAATAAACCGCTTACCTCGTTGTTTAGAAAAATAAAATACATCTGTATGAAGATGAAGGCCATCCGGGTGGCCGGCGTCAGTGCGAGCAGCACGTTGTGGCACTTGGTGTTGCGCTCCAGCTCAAAGTATTGCCCGAATTCCAATCCGGAGTAGATCATGCTGCCGATGCCGAACGCTGTGAAAATGGACGCCAAAAAAAAAAAAAACAAACAAAGCAAGGTGTTTGGGGCTAGCTGATCTAACAGGTGATGGAGATGATGTGTGCACCAAATAAGGCGGGCTTGGACTGCTTACCGACCGCACCCATGCGCAGATAGAAGCTGCCAAAGTGCTGCAACCGTGAGGCGGCACCGGCCGACAGTGACATCCGGCGCGCCTGCACCGGCACCTTCGGGCTGGAGCTGATGGTTTCGTCCTCACTGTCCGACTGTTCGCCGCTGTCCGTCGAGCAGGTCGTGCTGGTACGGTGCATTACCTTCTTCGTGCTGGCAAGCGTTTGCTCTGGGGGGAGGGGGCGGGCCAAAACAAGGAAATCGGGAATTGTGTTCATGTCCCAGACATTGCTATCGAAGAGTGGTGAGGGCTAAGCGATACTTACTCTTGATCGGTGAGACGGGTGGCATTTTAGGCTTTCCCCAGAGCAGTGTTGTGTACATGAAGAGCAGGAACACCATGCTGCCGATGTACAGGTATAAATAGAAGCCCTGGAAACACACAGAATCAGGCAATGTATTCCGCAAAGGAGAGTTATCAGCTAAAAAAAAGCAACGGCGAAAGGGCCTCACCTCATAGAAGGAAGGTGGAATGTAGGTGGAGATAACTTCCGCCATCGGGAATGCGATACCCATCACCACGAGCAGCTTACCATACAGGGCCGACAGGGTCGTCGCGAGGGCTTCACCGCTGGATAATGTGAAGAAATAGAGGCAAGAATGTGTAAGATGCATCCGAGTATAGCTACTAATGTTCGCGCAATAGGCAAACAGATATAGCTCTAACAAATGACTCAAACGCCTACGGGCAATTCTTATGGGTAGTTTGATTGGTACTATCTTCAGCTATACTTGTTTCGTTCTAGATGGAATGTCTTTGGATCGTTCCGCTATGTTGATATGAAGATGCATCTAGAAAGCCCAGAACATCATATGGAACATTAGGTCCTACTGTCTTCTGCTTATTGGTGTAACGAACTACGTGGTCATGCCAGCCGACACAGGCTTTCGAGACTTATTGAGTACCACGCAGCCCGTTTGTTAGTCCTTGCTAAGGGCGGGGGGGGGGGGGGGCGGTCCATATGATGCTTGAACTGACGACTCACTGCGTTAAATCGTGCGAGTGTACCGTCTGCTGTCTTACATTGGCATCAGTTTTGGATCTGATAACTAAAGTAACTGTCCAAGCATTCCAATTGTTCAAATACTGTGAAGTCTTGCCAAGGCCCTACAATACCAAGGTCCTACAGCTAAGAAAGATATGCGTGCTAGGGGAATTAAATCAAACTGTTGCTATGGAGTATTCAAGACATCAAGTTGTTGCATATGACTTTCTTTGAGCACCAAATTGAGATATTTTTGTGAACTGCCATGTAATTCTTGATCTTGGAGTATTTAGGATTTTCGCCTTAGGAAGTCTTTCAAAAAAAGATCAATTCTTGATCTTGGAGTATTTAGGATTTTCGCCTTAGGAAGTCTTTCAAAAAAAGAGACAAAAAATGTTTGGTACATGACTGGGCTATCAAGTTGTTTATATTTATATTTATATTTTTTATATTTAAGAATAAACAGATTATCTTCAACAGGCTACATCGTCATAGAGACTTCATTGTATAAATTAGTAACTTGTAGCCAGATCATTTAAGTCGTAGTGCAAGATCATTAAGGCAGTAAATGATCTTGTGTGTAAGTAGTATACAAATGAACACGGATTTATTCTACTAACACATGGCGAGAGTGGCTGCAACCTGCGGGTACTCTACCTGACAGTCTGAATCAGAACAGCTTTCGTTTTGTTTCTTGAATCAATCACGTTACTACTTACGGTTTCACTTCGCGCGGCGTGGGATAGTAGACCGGTTCGGGCAGGCGCGACGGACGCCGATTCGTCGTCAGTATCGGATGGAGATGATGATGGTGGGAGTGGTACAGTACGGACAAGTGCTGATGCGTGGTGGTGGTCTGGCTGGCGGCTCCACTGCCCGGCGTCGCGAGCGACTGCTGGGAGAGTTGATGGGGTGACCGGTTGCTTGCGGAGAGCACCGACTCGCCCCCCGCCCCCGACACTGGCCCGGCGAGCGGCAGCGTAACGAGCAGTGCCGAGGTGGCTGCTGGAGGTGGGCACCCCGCCGCTACCATATCGATCGCTTTGGCACTTGCAGTAGGTGTGTGGAGTGGGCGGGACTGGATCGCGGTGGAGGAGGAGGTGGAGGACGACCCGAGCTGGGTTTTGCTTTGCATGCCCAACGAGGAGCCGTTGCGCGAACCGTCCCCATCGGTGGTACCGTGCTCCTGGTGGACCGAGGACAGGGAAGGATAGTCCGCGCCGGCCGTCAGTACGGCCGGCGGATGCACTAGCGGCGGGGTGGCTGGATGCCGTGGGCTGGTCGGCCGCCCAGTGTGCAGTTTGTGCAGGGAAGGTGCGGGCGAGGTGTGGGTGCTGAACGTTTCCGGCGAAACGATCGCGTTCTGGGACACCGAGGGCGATGGCATGATGGGTTGCAGCGACAGACCAGCATCCCTGCAAGTAGGACGAAAGAGCGGCTGTTAGTTATCGCTAGACGTCGTTGCAGATGGGCTGCAGTGTACCGGTGGGGCGGAACTGCTGGTTTGGTTCGAGTACAGCTGCTAAGCTGCACCAGCTGGAGCATCTTTCTTTCCAGACTATCTTCCAAAACCACCGACGACGACAACGACAAGGCACTAGTTCGACACACGACTATCACCGGACGCTACCAATTGGCGATTGACAGTCCTTGGTGCACGGTCTTCAAAGACGCAAATTCGACAAGCTCAGCGGTGTAATGGCACAGCACTAATGATGTCCCATTACGATTAGCATTAAAGGGCAGTGTCCTCTCGGTTTTAACAGCAAGCTATAGATATAGCAAGAGTGTGTGTGAGAGAGATAGAGAGCGAGAGAGAGAGAGAGAGAGAGAGAGAGAGAGAGACAGCACTCCAATACAACCAGTAAGCGAAGGTCCGAAAACGAAGCTCAAGGAGCATCGCCACAAGTGAACAGGAAATGGTCGGACGCTTCTTCACCCCAAGAGGCTGCATGAATTAATTTTTATTTGTCAGAGTATCTGCCAAGGACTGCTCTGCCTCGAGCAGCGAGCATAAACACTTGGTAATCTCCCGCTTAGCATACCACGCTTAGCCGCGTGTCCTCGGCATCCAATATCCTCGGAAAGCTGGCGGAATTAAGATGTTTGGGTAACGCGCTCTCAATTCATGTGCACCAGCGCTTAATGGCGCCCAAAATCAGTTACGCTGACATTCAATTCGCGCTGTACTGCTGCACAGCATAAATCAACGGTAACAGTTGGTTTCACTTGTGTCCACATGCACTGCCCGCTGCCAGATGGATCAGGTTTTGCTCTCTATCACCTGCTGCGCTATCAGCGGCAATTATTCTATCAAATCATCCCGCCAGCCAATCCAGCGCTGGGGGCAGCAGGGCTAGATGTCGAGATTTGGCGTGACACCATATGGTGATCTGGGCCGGAGCTGTGTGACCACATCTGCTACTTCCTCTCTCTCTCTTCCCTTTACGGTCCTCTGATACGATGGGAATCAACCAATCGGGCATGATCCGGATGCGAGTAGTTGAGAACACTACTGACAGTGTCTCTGGCACTCGTTACGCAATATCTCCATCGGTACCGGTACAGGCACAACAATACGTCACCGCGGCGGAGTTGGCCACATTTATTTCCCAAGCCACGGTGCGAGATGGATATCTGGCCGCAAGGAATCAATTAGCGAGAGTAAACACTTTCCACCGTCGGCAGGTGCGGTTGGTAGAGCAGATTCAGTTTCACTGCAATTACCTAATGCTCGGCGCAATATCTAGTGACGCGCTGGACGGACGTCCAGTCGAAGCGGACTGCGGACGTACAATTTAAAGCGATTAATCGTACGGTTTTTGGTTGTTTTTTTTTCCCCTGTTTGCTTCAAGCAGAGGTGCGTACAAGGGTGCTAACCTGTTGCATGCACGGGGCGTCGCCCCGATACTCCCATCGTGTGGGCGTCATATTGAACAAAATGTGCATGTGCAAAAGCACGGAACCTTATCCCACTAATGGACACCACTCGCACACTAGCTATTCCATTACCAGAGATTCTTTTTCTGTGTTTTTGTTACTGTCCATTATGTTCGTTCTGGCACAGCCACGGGTTTTCAGTTTTAAGCCAATTAAAAGTTTTAATGCCTTTGGGCGAACTCATCCGCGTGCGGTATTAGTTTGCGTCTGGCAGGATGCAGGTGCATTCCTAGAATGTGCTTCACCTTCATAATGGTCGGCAAGCTTTTGCATTAAGCTATGGTGCCATCACTCTCAACACAATTCCAGTAGGTCCTGTGTTAAATTCTGAACATTTAGCAGAGTTGCGTGGGGTTTTTGGAGTCAAAGTCGTCTCAGAATGCAGGCTCCCGCAACAATATCATCCACACCAATGTTGTATATTTTGGGGACGTCAAATTTTACATACAAAGATGCAGTTCCAATGTAATAAGAATCGGCCAATAGCAGCAAAGCGGACAATGCCTGCCCCGGTGCAATGGCATCATGCGATGCGATGATGCGACGACGTCGCATTGCGAAACCAGGGATCGCTAAATTGTCACCACACATTTAGTGCAATTGAGAGCAATTGTCTTCATATAAATCCGGTTCGTATAATCCTCGCTGCCCCCTGGGGGAACCGGGGGACCTGTACACGCTGTTACCTACCTTTCAATGTCGATGTTGAGCACGGACAGGGGCGGCAGCAAACTGGCCGGACTGTGGATGGGCGAAGGAAAGGAGGACATCGGTGGTGGCAGCTCGTACTCTCCACTGTCGCCCGCGTCCTGCTCCCCCAGCTGCTCCTCGTCTACAGCCGTGGCCGGTTGGGGCTGCTCCCCGTTTTCCCGCTTGTTCTTCTCCTGCTCCTCTTCTTCTTCTTCTTCCTCCTCCTCCTCTTCCTCCTCCTCCTCGATGAGAGCATCTTCCTCCTCGAGAATGACGCCGGTCTGGCTGGGGACGGCCGACCCGGCCGGCTGTATCGTCACCACTTCCGCCACCAGCGGGGCGGCAGGCGGGAGCGTGCAAGGGGAAGGAAGGCCTCCGGCACCACCGGATGCCATCGTCACCACGTCCTCGATGTCGGAGTCGATGCCCTGGGCAAAGTCCATGTAGAACGATTCGCGCGAATCGCTCGAGCCGCGCCGCAGCTTGAGTGACAGGTCCGGCGAGCTGTCCATCTTCCTTACGGTGTCCTAGGTGCGCTTCTTTTATTTTTTTTTTGCGCGTCTACACCTATCCCTCCAGGCGTACCGGACGCACACACACACGCGCGCGCGGTTTGACGTTGCTAGCGTAACATTTGCTGCATTCGGGTGGGCGTTGGGCGTTGGGGTTTGTGCTGTAGACAATTCACTCTCACTTTCTAGCGCGCACAGGCTAGATACACTGGGTGCCGTGCGTTCGCCTCGCTCTCTGCGTGTGGGAAATAAGGATGCTTGGGTAAATGAAATCAATTATGAGGTGGGAGCCATAGCGCCGCTTGCGAGGAAGAGAAATTGCTTGCCCTTTTTTCTGTCCGCCTACTCCCCCAGCAATTTGCCGATGTAAAAGTCTATTACGGTCTATCTGGGAGGGATGTATCTGCTTTTTTTTATGCCTCTCACACAAACTACTCCTACCGTGCTATTAAAGTACAATATCCTGCCACTTTCCGGTGGTTCAGTGCCAACGCGAACGCTATTACTTCAATGTCTGGTAGTACTTGGGGCCTCTAAACCGTTCCTAAACCCTCAGCGTCCCTCAGCCTTTTTTTGCAATGAATTTACAGTTTTGTCAGCATTCGGAGTCACTCTCAGGAAGAATTCCAGGCTTGGTTCCAGGGTATACAGGGTCGTGTAGCAAGCGACGGGACGGGAAAACAAAATTCCACCACATCACAAGTGGTGGAGATGAACGCAGCGAGTGAGAGAGAGTGAGTGAGTGTACGAGTGAGAGTGCGCGAATACAATGCCCCCGTGATGTGCAAAAGATGCTGGGAGGACCGAATTTCCCAGGCCATCTCCCAGGGAAGTTGTGCCGGAAAATCAGAGACCAAAACAAATTTTGCTCTCGCCCTTACCTCCCCCCCCAGAAATTGTGTACTTTAGTGAAACTGGGGATAGAGCGCAAGCCTGAGTCCATCAACAGTAGTTTTCAACAGCAGTTTTGTGAAATTCTTCAATACAATAGCAACAATACGTAATTGTGAAGCAACTAGGAATGCTTTTATGAGGAAGTTGTTGTAAAACCACAGAACCTGGAGATAACTCTTCGAAAAACTTGAAATTTGGAGGCTTCCTACTGTGATTTAGTTTCCTGATTTATCTAGTCCTATCCTTCTCACACCTCTCTCTTTCTCTCTTTTTCACTCCCTATCTATATATCTCTCTCTCTGTTGCTCAGACATACACACAACAAACATATATATAGTATACTAACTATATAGCATATATGAATTTATATAAATAAATATATATGTATATGTATATGTATGTATGTATGTATGTATGTATGTATGTATGTATGTATGTATGTATGTATGTATGTATTTATGTATGTATGTATGTATGTATGTATGTGTGTGTGTGTGTGTGTATGTATGTATGTATGTATGTACGTGTGTGTGTATGTATGTTTTTTTGTGTATATATGTATGTATGTATGTATGGATGTATGTATAACGTTGTAACTATATACAGATCACATTGTGCCTTCCTGTCTCGCTACAACTTCACAGAGTGCTAAATCGCCCAAATCCTCAATGGTATCCTTCACATTCACTCAATACCTGAACTTGGGGCAGTGTTCCCGTGATTCGCTTCGGGCTTGATTCTTCGCTTGAGTAAAGTTTGATCGAGGCGTTGATTGCGGGCCATACGGGACCACCCACGGGGCCGGCCGGAACACTCACACACACACACACACACACACACGCACCGTGGGGACCGGGAGGACGAAAACCACGGCAAAGCCCCGCTAAGGCACGTAAACGAGCGAAGACGGCGGTGTTTTTGCACGACTGGTAGGCCCTCCCTACTGCTGCAGAGAAGCACGACGAGCACGACCCGCGTACACAATTTCACACAAACAACAGACACACTGCACACTCGGGCGCCGCTGGTGCCTCTGGCGACTGGCGGCCGAGCTCCGAGAAACCGTTCCGTGTCACGCGCGTCAACGGGCACTAGCGTTACTGAGCGGTCCGTCGTGGTGGCGCGTTACGGCGAACCCCCGGTGGACGGGGCCCGCAAGTGCATCGAATTCCGGAGCCGAAAAAAAAAACACCCCAACACAACGAAACGACAACGAGACACGCTGACGGCTGCCGACCCGAGCGAGAGGGAGAGAGAGAGAGAGAGAGAGAGAGAGAGAGAGAGAGAGAGAGAGAGAGAGAGAGAGAGAGAGAGGGAGCGAGCGAACGAACGGGAAGCAGAGCGCAAGCGAGCGAGTGAGCGTGAAAACGAGAGAAGAAACTGATGCAGCGCAATAGAGTAGAGCACAGAAGGGGAAACGATGGGGTGCGGCGGCTGTTGTTTGTGCCAAGGTCTGAACCAGTGCAATAGAGAAAAAGGAAAAAGGCGAAAAAGGGAAAACACCTGAAAATACGCACGCGATTGCGCGTGTGTTTTGGAAAAAGCGAGCAGGATTACAGGAGAGAGAAAAAGATCGAGAGAGAGAGAGAGAGAAGGAGAGAAAAAAGGGCGAGCCGGGAGATTTGGCGGGGCGCGCGCACACAGTTTGTGGCGGTGCAAACTTCTTGAGGTGGAAATTTGTGATTTTCCGACCTGTGTGCGACGACGACGACGGATCTGCCAACACTGGTGTCCGGAAAAACAGGCTGGTGTCGTGTGGGTGAGAGAGCGCAAGCAGGAGCGTCTCCAGGCGCGCTTGGAAATGTTTATGCATGAGCACGCTAGCGAAAAAAGTGCGTCGGGGTTTTCCGGCTTCGCCTTCAACGCACAGCGAGTGTTCGTGTCCTTTTCGTGCACCCTTCCAGCGCGTATCTGGTTTCGCGTCCCGTAACGGCGTCGGCTCGTAAAGCGATCCCCTTTCCATTTGTGCCTTTGTGCCGTGCTGCTGCTGCCTATTGTGGTGAGAATTTTCCGAAACTGTAATCAACACCCCCATGATATGGGTTCGAAAATGTGTAACGCACGTCCGGAAAGGGGCTGGATGGAAAATGTGTGACTTACTGCTCGAGTCATGCACACTCTGGGACATACGCACACACACGCGCGAGCGAGAAAAGAAATGTTGGAGGGGTCGCTTTCCATGTGCGCACCACCAGCAGCATACCAGCACGGGCGCAAATGCTCATTTTTTGTTGTTGTGGGAAAACATTTTATGACCAGGCGGGCTGGCGGCTGCTGCAGGGTGTGTTCCGATCGCGCACGAAACCGATCTCCGCGGGTCTGGAATCATAACATTAAACATCTGACCGGCGGGAATGGGGGAATTTGATGGGAGAAACAAATGTGGCAAAACAACGCGTACATGATGCGGTTGGCAGCTTGATACGTTCTAATGGCTATCTCTTTGTATAGATCTCCATCGATCTATCTGGAGTTGCAGAACTCGCGTAAGGAATGAATTTAGGCTTCAAAATTGGCATTTCTGAGCTCCGAAGAACCTATTGCCATAAATAAAAGAAGCTAGCGCAAAACCCACTGCTAACAAGAACAAGGGCATGAGGTCTGTGTGTACATCAGCCTGCACTAATTTGCATTGCACGTCAAATCAAACGTGACTAATGGTTAGATCCGGGGTGGAAGATACGCACGTAACAGGCCCTTTTCGCCGAAGCCTACGCAACGGCGAGTCTCATTTACCAATGCGCACTTTCCCAGCACCCAGTTGATCAGAATCTATGCAACGACAGTTGGCAGAAGACGCAATACATACAGGCCAAACAATGGGCTGTGGGTATGGTAAGGATGAGGCGTATAAGTAAGGGGGTGCACGTGTAGCATAACTCACTCGCAGAACTCAAGCGTGCCACAACAGAGCACGGTCGTGTCACGGAGAGTAGCGCAAAACGCGCAATTTATTTTCGTTCCTTCAAAGGGACGACCACACTCACATACACACACACACACATTCTCCAGAAACATGTGGACGGGAGGTTATAATAATGCTGTTATCGTTTTGTCCAAAGGGATAGGCAAAAATTGCGTCGGATGCTAACATAAAACTGTAGGGGTAGAAAGCATAGAGCCACAGCACGAGAGTACAACGCAATAAGTTAGAAACTCCTTTTCCGTTACCATGTATTCTCTGTGCCGCGTGTTCTTTTTAGTGATGGGTAAGGTTGGTTGGGTAAGGTTGGCAAAATTCCAGAGTCGACTCCAATCCGGCTCCGATAATTTCGGAACCGATTCCGGAAGGTGATGATGATGATGATAATCGTCCAGAGTCGTCTGGAGTCGTCTAGAGCCGTCCGAAGTCGTCCTGAGTCGTCCTGAGTCGTTCTGAGCCTTCCGAAGTCATCCTGAGTCGTCTGGTGTCGTCCGGATTCGGAGTCGTTCGGAGTCGTCCGGAGTCGTCCGAAGTCTTAAGAGGTCCGGGGAATTACAAAGTTGGTAAAATCCCAGAGTCGACTTCGATCCGGCTCCAATAATTTCGGAACCGACTCCGGAAGGTTGGTCCACCCAGTATTATCCGGAGTCGTTCGAAATTGTCTGGAGCCGTGCGTTGAGTAGTCCAAAATCGTAGTCGTCAGGAGTCGGAATTGTCCAGAGCCGTCCTGAGTCGTCCGGAGTCATCCAAAGACGTCCAAAGTTGTCCTGAGTCGTTTGGAATTGGAGTCGTAAGGGGTCGTCCGAAGTCGTCCGGAGTCGTCCACAATTGCCCGGAGCCGCCCAGAGTCGTCCGGAGTCTACCTTCGAAACAAAGGCACATGAAGTGCACGCGCAAAGTAAAAGACTAAAAAAACACACACACACACACAACGAAATGGAATGCCAAAAGCACATTACACCGGACGGCTCCAGTCGGCTCGGATCAACACCGATTCCGATCGACTCTGGACGACACCGACTCTCAACGACTCTGGGCAACTCTGGACGACTGCAACTCCGGATCGAACTAGAGGTTTCCATTTGGCCGGAGTCGGACCGGAGTCGTGTGTGCGCTCCAGAGAGCACATCACTAGTTCTTTTGTAGTTGTAAAACAAATAAAAGCATAATGATTCAGGCCCATTGTGCTTTGACTACGAAAACCCGATGCAGAAGATTTGCAGATAAGTCTATAAGCGGCGCGTTACAGCAAACTCCTTCAAACCCAGCCGAAAGAGCCACTTGGATCGCCCCAGCCGTTGCAAGTGCGAGACGATGTTCTATGAGGTAGAGAATGTTGCGTAAAACTACACTTACCACACACAGACATACAGACACGCATACACCGCCACACCGGCCAGTTTAGCGTTTCGTGCCTCGCAATGAAAGAAGAAGCATGCACTTCATCGATGTCAGCCAAGTCACGATTCTTTCGAGTGGCCTGACGGGAAGCTTGATCTTCTTTAACAGCGACACCATATCCCCGTGCCCGGTTGAACGTTTTCCTTGTTCGGGTGGGCGCTATCGCTCTCCCAATATCTTTCCGTACGGTGATACTTCCAACACATTCCAACGTGTGACGCCAAGCCTGTTATTGGCTCAACTATTTGTAAATTTAGTTATTTCGCGCTTTGAAATAAACAGAACCTGCAGGTGGCTAATGCCGCTGTGTGTGTTAGGCATAACGATTTACTTATCAACAGGAGATAGCCCGATAGACTGTCTCGCAGGAAACCGTGTCGAAATGTTGGCTTGCAGTTGCAGCACGCGCCACGTTGCTCGATGTGTCTGCTAACACCAACTCCCCTCTCTGTACGCTTCCTTTCTCGTTGGCCCGCATCCCAACATTCATTCACGATTCAGTCATTGAGCACAACCCTGTACGCGTACGCGTACGAACCTGGCGGTGGGGGAAGCATTTCTACTGTTGATGAAGTATTATTGTCACTGCACCCGGGTTTAAAATCCGCATCATTGTTCCTGTCGCCTCCTCGAGCGTGATGAGCGGCTAAGAGGAAGTTCAAGAAACTGTAGACAACGGATGGGGCAGGGTGGGAAAGGGATAGCAAAACGGTTTTCAGCGCGACGATGCATCATGCACACGAATCGGGCTAGCATCAGGTCGGGAGTCTTCGGGCGAACGCTGCCTGCAGAAGCAAAGGAATAAAGGAAAGGCTGTAATGAGAGAGACAGAGAGAGAGAGAGAGAGAGAGAGAGAGAGAGAGAGAGTGTTTTATCCTGGAATAAAACATCCCTCATGCTCTAGTTATTCTGGTGTAAAGGTAGAAAGAAAGACACGCGACAAGTACCTAGGAATAATGCTTCGGAATATTTACGCAAAACAAACAACATGATTTAAATCAATGCTTTATATGTATATGTATATATATATATATTATCGTTTTTGTTACTGCTTAAAATTCTCAGATCGTTTCTTCAGTATTGTATTCTATCCAAAACAACACGCGTTATTTCGCTCGCTCGCTTCCGGGCACCGTATCAGTACATATCGTAAGATGATTTTAACAGACCAACGGCACAACAACGCAGAGCAAATCACTTTTCTGCAAGGATTTGTTCGTTCGCGATTTCATTCACGCTCTAAATTATTCTGTTCGTCTCAGTGTTTAAATTCAAATGATGTAGAACTAACAATTTGCCAAAATATTTAATAAAAAAGAACCCCCTAACACAAACCCCAGCAGCTTGCCGTACCATGTTTCGGGGGTTTTTTGGTTATTAATTAAGCATTAAAGTCATATCGCTAAACCGAAGCAAAAACGCACAATACATGACAATAAAGCAAAGAAATGTGAAAAGCATTTAGCTACTGATGGGCTTTCTCTCTCTCGCGTTCCGCGTCGTCCTCTTCTAACCGGCCGTTTTTGGAAAGAAATGAAGAAGCAACACCGGAACTGGAAACGACACAACGACTCACACACGCCCACCCGTACTCACGATACCCCTTGATTCTGATTCCTCTCGTAACTACATCTTTCGTTTCTTTTTAAAAACTAAATAAATTCAAACCACTGTGCCGCACTGTAGCGTACGTCACTAGAGATGGGATTAAAAATGTGTTCCACCTTCCTTTGCTTTGTTTTTGTTTTTGTTTTTATCAATATAAACTTTGAACAAACGATACACCAAAGCCCTTGCCAATCACAATGTCAATGAGCACTATATCACGCCAAGAGACCTCGATTCTACTGAAACAACAACAAAAATTGGAAACCAAAACACTACACGAAACGGAACTCAAAAAAAAATAATAATAATAATAAACTCATGGTACATTCTTGTTTCTCGGTGCGTCTGTGTGAGTGTTCTGCTGCTCGAACGAAACTCTGTTCTGTTGAGCTATAAAGCGTTAAGATAACCTGTCCACTAATTCCCGTTCATCACTTTAATCCTGCAACCACCACCACCACCGTCCCTGCGCGCGCTCATTGGCGGTCCAACACACAAATTACAAACCCCCACCGTTCGGTGGCCCCTTCGGTGCGGGCGACGAGTGGATGCAGCTCTGCCACAGCAACCCACCGCAGGCCATGCTCACGATCACGTAGATCACGAACAGCAGTATGGCGGCGACGAGAAAGTACATGCGCACGTTACGCCAGAACATGGTGCGGGCAAGATTGCGCGACGTTTGCCGGAATGTCACAGACTGCAAAGTGTGGACGGGGATAAAGGAGAGAGAGAGAGAGAGAGAGAGAGAAACAAAAAAGGGGTTTGTTAATAGGAAAAGCAATAATTGGGCGAAGCATACGCACATTGTTACGGAGATTTTCCGTCTGGTTGACGAGCAGCTCGAGTCGTTCGCCCCGGTTGGTGATGTTTTCGATGTTCTTCACCATAATGTCCTTCAGCTCGTCAATCTCGCCATTGACGCGGCTGATCGCGTCCTGCTCCTGGCCCTCGTTGAACTGGCGCATCTGTGCGGCGAGCGTACGGGCGAACTCGGTGTTCATCGCGTACGAAATCGCGGTCGCCACGGTCAGCCCGTACATGCAGATGAACCGCTCGTTGATGTCTTGCAGAAAGAGGAAGGCACGGGATCGATCGAAGCGCTGTCGAGGGAGAGCGGCAAAAGGGTTCGTTAGCAAATGTACGATTAAACAGGAACTTTTTTTTAATGAATGAAACTATTAGAATTGCGACAGCAACTTGTTTTTTTTTTTTTTTTTTTTGTAATTAATCTCAGATCGAGTGACTAACGTTATGTTACGATTAAATAGCTTCTATATCATGTGTTTTCCCTTAGGCTGTATTCTCTGTTGTATTGTAACTCGTTGCTTTTGGTGTTAAAAAAAATAAATTAAAACTGTTTAAACACGATTGGAACAAGGTTTTGTCAAGCTGTACATTCAAAATTCGATCGCATTTACATCAAATTAATGACGACCCCTTAAGAGAATTAAAGGGGGGGGGGGGGGGGGGGTTTAAAGGGTTAAAGAACCTTTTCTGGTTCAGAAACTGCACATGCCGGTCCTAAACATGGTATCTGAACATATGCCGATCCAGCGACCAATACTGAACCCAAACCGGTATAGAAACCAATACTGGTCATACCGGTCCAAGAACTGATCCTGGACCCATAGAATCTATCATGAACCCATACCTGTCCTGGAATTGCTCATGAGCTCATACCTGTCCTGGAACTGATAATGAACCCATACCGGTCCTGGAACTACTCATGAACCCATACCGGTGCTGGAACCTATCAAGAACCCATACCGGTCCTATAACTGCTCATGAACCCATACCGGTCCTGGAACTGCTCATGAACCTATACCAGTCTTGGAACTGCTCATGAATCCATACCGGTTCTAGAACCTATCATGAACCCATACTGGTCTTGGAACTGATACTGATTCCATACAGGACTTGGAACTGATACTGAACCTATACCAGACCTGGACTACTTATGAACCAACATCAGTCCTGGAACTGAAAGTAAACACATAAAGGACTTTGAATTGATGCGGAACCCATATCGATCCAGAACTAGTTCCCGATTTCATTTATTTTCGTGAACTGTACCTGGAACTGTTCTGAATGCTAATTCGGAACGATACTATATGGAAACATTAAAACGATACAATTCCAGTTCCAGTAAACAAACTATACCCGACAGTAAATGTGCAGCGTACGAATTAGCGTAGGTAATTTAGTAGAATTTGTATAGTGATGATTTTCTTTAAATAATTTTAAAACATATTCAATGAAGTCTGTTTGAGGTGAATGTTGAATGTTGACGTGAATTTTTATCTTAGTTAAAAAAAAAAATAATCAATGTGTCGCCATCCATGGAACCATAGAAATATGGCCCCTTTAGACCGGTAAATGAGATATTTTGAAAAACTGCAGTTCAAAAATTTCATCTTAGAGTTTTGAGCACCAAAAAGCATAGGCATCGAAGAATTCGGCTTTGAGAGAAATTGGTCCTTGTGAGACATTCAAATAAAAAATGTATGGAAAATGACAAGACTTCCCAATTGTTCACCTTAAACAAACAATTGATTTTGAAGAGGCAACACGTTGGGGAAAATTTACTATATTTACTTAATTTTTCATAGCAGAAAACTAAAGCAATTTACTTCAAAACTGGTAAACCATCGTTTATGATCCATTTTCCACTACGATTGTGATGTCGAGAACGACTGGTTTGAATCGATTCTGGGATCGTAAGGAAACGTAGACGATTTCATGCGTCAAACTCTAACACATGACGTGTTCCAATGTGAATCCTCGAAACTGCGCTGAGAAGCGAGATAGTTCAGCTAGAAAGTAACCCTGTTTACGTTAGCAATATTCAACTCCAGAGCTGTTACCAGGAGTCGCGATTTAAAAACCACGAAATCCGCGTCAAGCCATTTGAGATCAGCGCCAGTTACACAAATCCGCACCAATACGAAAGCAACGTACAGATTTCTTGAATACACGTGTCCCCCGAGATACGACTATATTTGGGACCGAAAAAAATGTCCCAAAGCAAGGCGTAAGTCGAATATCTGTGCATATAAAGTTTATAACCGAAGTTGAAGAGTTGGAATCTATGATATCGTGTATTTTATTTAAAATAATGTTGGGTAATGTATTAATTTTACTCCAAAAGCCGTATACACTATATAGATATTCAAGATCGGGTAGTTGTGGAATCTTTGGAAATGTGAATGTACCGGTTATCATCAGCCCAGAAATTCAACAAAAAAAAAAAAAATCAATCGGCCTCAGCACCATTTTTCGATCGAAAAAATTCGATAGGCGCTCACGTAAAACTGACAGTATAACTATTTCTTTCATACTCCTGCATAAAGTCGATTCCCATCGAGTTCAGTACTTAGTGTAGGCAAACCATTTTTTAAAATATTAAATTTAAATATAAATGTATTTAAGTATAAATGTTAAATATTAAAAATAAATATAAATGATTTTTTATCACCTAAAATATTGAAAAAGAACCAGAACAATTACCAACTTGCTTTTACATAACGTTTTTCAAAACCATTAACCTTGATTCATGGCATTTTTCTGCTATTCGAAAATTTCCGCAGCTCAATGAGTTGCGGATTTTTCGCCATACAAAGCGGAACGATCGAATTTTCGTAGCATAGTTCATTTTGCTCGTGAGTGTCATGGTATACCAGTTTCCAAAAAGACCAGTAAAATGAACACCTTGGCGGCGAAATGAGTGTCAAATGACACCAAAATGACAGCCGGATCGATCGAATTTTTTCGATCGAAAAATTGTGCTGAGGCCGAATATCTTCTCAATGACAACTATAAACTGTCAAAATCAAAATCGTCGTATCTGCGAATCGTCGTAACTCGAGGGGATCGTACCTCGGGGGACGCCTGTATTGATAGTTTTGATGGTGAAAAACAAAACTCAGTTATATGCAAAAATGGAAGCAAAGATAGAATGAGGGTTATATGGGGTGGACCGAATGTGGTAGAATGCTGACACCAGATTGTTTCCATATTAGTTCAATTCGGTGTTTCTTTACCGCGATCTGATCAACGACTGTCTTCCGCAGTTCGAGTTCGTTCATTTCTTCCTGTTCCAATACTAATCTGCCCCAAATCTTACAGATATAGAACAAAACCTATGGTCCTATAAACCTATGCTATAAATTAAAAATTTTTATGCTCGGCTAGAAAACTCAAAACAAAGTAACAATTTGAAAAAAAAAAAAATTAAAATTTTTGATATTTGATATTGGAATAAATGATTTGCAGTACATTGTTATGTTTTAATTTGGAATTTCTAAAGAGATCTATCCCGCTAATTCACGAATTCACAAAATTTTCCTCACAACTGTTTTGAAGAACTCCGTTTAATCTGTTCCAGTGACTCCCTTGTCATACGTAAAAGCTTGCCGGTATGTGGGAGGCTATTTACCACATGATTTGTATGAAAAATGAAATAATTGGTTCGAGAACCGCAAGGGAGCTACTAAAAAGGGCATATACGAAAATTTTTATATTCATTATCGAGAAGATATTTGTATTTCATTATCGTTATCGTCATTGATGTCAAAGTGATCGATTGGTTTAGTGTTTTCTATCATATTTTCCAAATTCATTGTTTCTAGAACATTATATTTTGGTTTGTGTCTAAGAAGATTTGGTTGTTCCGCAAATAGAACAAATAGAATAGATTTTTGTTTCAAGAATAAGCCAGTTTCATAAAAAATTAATATGTTTGAGGGTAATATTCTTCAGCACGAATAAGGTTTTAAAGATGCCGATTAATTGCCATCAAATCTACAACCCAGGTCAGTTTCAACGAGCTGGAATCCTCTTTTGTGAATCAGCCTGCTGTTTATTTTGGGCTCAAGATTTTGGTTGACTTTTGGGCCATGGTCTAAAGGAAGATTGGCAGCTTCAGGCCCTTCAACCATTTTCCGCAGAGGAAAATCAGCTGTTGTCGTGCCAAGATAAGCGGACTACAGATGGAAGAGCCAGCTTTCTCATTTCGCTCATTGAACCTTTGTTTCTTGTACTCAAAATGATACAGGGTGGCAGTCAAAGTTGGAGATAAATTAAACCCATCGCCCAGACAGTTATTTCGTATCGTTCGGCGAGTTAATGTAACAATTGTTATAACGAGAAGTTTATCAATTTTGAATCTGGGGTGTTTGACAAAATAATGACGATTTTATAAACGTTTTTCTTTTCATTCCGGCAAAATCCGCGCCAATGAAGAGTGCCAATGAAGAGTGCCAATGAAAAAGCGCGCGAAATCCGCGCCAAACGGAAAATCCGCGCTGGCTGTAACAGCCCTGCCACTCGACATCGAGACATTTTGACACCAAAAATAGAATATGCCCGAGTGTGCTGTGCAAAAAAACATAAATTACTAGAGTAAAACTTCAGTTTCAGAACGACCGATTTGTTGGAATACGAAATAGGACGTAAAACAAATCTTTGATTGCGATTGGCAATATATATAAAAAGAAACAGTTCTCTTTTATCTAGCAGTGTTTTGACCCTCTCTCTAATAAATTCTTTTATCGCTCTACCATCTATACAGAATAAATCTTCCATCTAACGAGTGACTTTATGAGGATCGTGCAGAAAGATTGTGAAAAGGTCACGTGTTGAACCGCATTTTAAGATACGTAGAATGTTGGCAACTTGTGCTTCAAACTTACGTCGTCCGTGATGCACATATAGATGACCCGGTTGTCGCAGATGTAATGTATCAGATAGTTGCCGTGCAAGTAGGTAAGCTTGTGATCGATCAGCTGTATCTTCGGGATGATTTGTTCGGTCACCTCGGTGAAATTACCGATACAGTCCGCGTACCGGGCCAGCACGGTTTGGCCCCGCGACACCATGCTGTACAGGATCGGCATTGTCGCTCAGGCGCAGTTCGGTGAACCGTTCCGTCTAATAGTAAGCTAAAACAAAAAAAGCGCTGTAACAAAAAACACACACACACACGATGTTAAACATTTTGCGATAACGGCGCGCCTGCCCAGCGTCGGCGGCAGCCCCTGCCGCATTATCTTGCTGCTAGGAGAGCAAAAGAGTTAAGTTGACAAACAAGAAATAATATAAATCCCCTTGCTGGACGTGCGATATACCGTGAAAGGGGGCTGTATCGCGTTGTTCAAACATTTTGCTTACGCAATGGTAGTGAGAGCGATCGTGATTATTAATCTAATTAACCTCACCTCAATACTGTGAGACTGCGGTTGCTGTCTGCTATCTGCCCCGGTTCTCCGAGGACAGTCCGTGGCCGGTCCACAAAAGCCCTAGCAATGCACCGGGTGACGGCCAGACGCACACGCCACACTCTCGGTGGATCAAATTACTGGCTGGTGCGCTGGGATCGTATCGGGGTGTAGAACGGCTAGTAGAACGACCGACTGTGTGTTTAGAAATCTGGCCCCTTCTTCAAAACACATACATGTGCGCACACCCACACACACACACACACTGTTGGGTATGACTAATGCTCTGCTGATGCGATGATACCGCTGGCGGTGTGTATGAGTTTTTCAGAGCCGATGCAACTGCAGCAAGATGGCAATCCTTCAGTTCCCTGCAAACAAACAAATAAAAACAAAATTAGAATTTGGTAGATTTGCTGCATGCTTTTTTCCTTCTTTCGCTCGGTGTGTTGAGTAAAGTGTGTGATTGCAAGTGCATTGATGTGCTCGCTTTCCTCTCCACTCCTTTGCGATGCAGATTGGGGCTCGAATGCAGGAAGCACTTATCTTTGCTCAATAGAAGCAAAACAAAGGGGCAGAATGTCGCAGCATGGGGACAAAGTTGAAAAATCAAAAACGCTGCTACTGTTTAATTCGTGGCTTTGTGTGTTTTGTTTTCTTCAGTTTTTCTATTTCCTTCCCTGGGTCATCGCACATAAATATGTATCAAAACAAAGAAAAAAATTTGAAGGCTTTTTACCCCTCTCAAGCGTAACCAAAGCTGTTTTTAGTTTCCTGAGCCAATTATCGTGTTATTTTTTTTACTTTCGTTCACTCGCAGTATCACACACCACAGTACAAGCACTAAGGTACAGCTTTCGAAGGGAAAATTGTTTTTCATTGTTATTGCTAGCGCATTCTGCTCCGTCACAAACAATACACACACACATCACATTCGTCTCCCTTTTTTTCTTTGCATCAATAGAAATCTTACAACCTTCGTTTCCTCCCATCCACTTGTTTACACCCAGCCAAATGACATCTTCTTTTTCGTGCACCACAACCACTGCCTTTAGTTTACAGATACGGAACTATCTCGCAGTGATACGACAACGGTGACGAACAAGTGCGTAAATTCGTACGTTTTTCCAGAACTAGAAGTGGAAGGGCGTGTGTACGTGTGTGTGTGTGTGTGTGTGTGTGTGTGTGTGTGTGTGTGTGTGTGTGTGTGTGTGTGTGTCATTCTTGTTTTGGAATGCGTCGCTCTGCTGTCAACAACAGCCGGGTTTGACAGCTCCCTTTTCGACAGCTGCTGTCAATCGCACACCTACGCTGTACCACACCAGTCAGTGTGGCCAGATTATTTTGGTGGTCATCGCTAGGAGCACCCACAATTTTATCGGTAGTGTTCGGTAGGAGATGCAGATTGCAAGTAGATGGATTATACTCGGTACTTAGTGTAGACCGAACGTAGGCCTTTCTGAAATATTGATCAGCAAATAATAATAGGAATTCTAAGCCAAAGAAGAATTGAGGTGCATATTTTCTTCTGAGCGCAAGTTGCTTTCTTCAGGGTTCCACGCAGTCGCTTAGGGCCGTGACAGTGATCGATCGGACGTGCTGTCAATCCATTTTCGATTAACTATTTGGATTGGGAATTTCGCAAATTCGTTTGAAATTGATGTTATTTTGATGAGTTTATAACTTAATGATAACAACAAAAAAATGTAAATTTGAGATTTTTTTCTACAAATCCAACATACAGTGGAGCGCCGTTTATTCGGGTACCCTTTATCCTGCTCTCTGTTTATCTGTGCTATTGAGAAATGACATATTGTCATAACAAAAAACGCTATAATTCTTAACACATTTCAAATATTCTCATTAAAAAAACATGAAGTTAATAAAAACTGGCTAAGTTTTACAGAAACGTAATATAAATTTCAATAAAAATGAAATGAAATGAGAATTCATCTGGAATTTGTGATGAAATACATACTTTGTTAATGACTGAAAATATCGTCAGGATTGGACACGCCCGCGGAAACACGCAATTTTTGAACAGCCTAATATACTGTAAATGTATTTTATAGAGCTAAATCATTTGAAATTTGTACCCAATTTCATTCCAACGTGCTCTATTTCCCAACCCGGGTGAGATTTTAAGTCATTTTGCATACTAGTTTGGCACTTGCGCCATCCTGGGTACCATGTGTACTGTTAACCTTTTTTTTGTTTCGTCGCACAACAAAGTCACAGGTACGACGCTATGTGTCAAGACACTTATACAATTATTATAGTAATTCCGATTACGGGCCGTATCTGTGCTCCATCACATACGATTTTATCGCACGTGCTGTGAAACGCTTTTTCGGTTCATATTGCGATTAAATGGATAATTTTAATAGTTTAACGATTATGCAACATTAATTTGAGGTTGTTATTCATAAACAATTATTTTGTCAGATAAAATCGGGTGCGGCGTCCGAAGAAATCCAAAATTTTTGATTCCGTCATACGACGAAAACGCACGTCCGATGTTATCTTTCAAATTCTATATAAAATTTTGACAGGGCTTCTAATAAAATCGCATCCAATGGAGCACAGTCTCGGGCTTAAATCGCATCTATTTAAATGCAGACACGGTTGTCACTGTTAAATTTCTTGTTCTCGTTGCTAGTGATTTCAATATCTTCATGAGGACTTTAATGCATACAATGTTTGAAAAAATGGTTTTATGATTTCGCGGTAGGTATTATGAAAAAAAATCTGTGATGGTCTGCATCAAAAATAAAAAATCGATAGTTTAAGAGTGTTCATTTGTGAACCGGTAGGCATACATATTTTAAATCGGTAGGAATAAAGAGCGTTTCTACATACACCGAGACTGCAGCTGAGAGATGGCTGTGAGAGAATTGACAACCGGTTTCTCACGCCGGTGTGTGTAGAAGCTCCGGAAAGCGCCGAGATGAGACTTTTAAAATGGTGTTGAAAAAATCCATTTGAATCACTAAAAGTTTCTTTTACCTTTTAGTAATATACATTTGAGCAAATGATTCACCCGTGCATAAAAAAAAACTGACTTTAACAAACATTGAAGTGGCCGCTTCTGTAGATGTGTGGTTTAACCGACCAAACTGACAGTTTTTTGTCTTTGTTCGATGCAAGTGAATTTTTAGTACAGGAAATTGGTGGCGTTTTCGGTATCTTGGTTATTTGGGGAGGAGATTTCTCTCACCGAAAATGCTTTCGCTGTCAAAGCATGATGTCAGTTATTTTCTCAGCTGCTTTCTCGGTGTATGTAGAAACGCTCACAGATAAATTGGTTGTCTGGTCACTCTACCACCAGCACGAGCGGGACAGTTTCAGATAACGCAATTTTTACAATTACAGCTGTTGATTGTACAATTATTGTTATGATTGCTCAACAATTTATATAAAATAATGAAAAGATAAATGTATCCTGAAGCTTTGCGTTTGTTTTTCAATGTTGTCTTTTGCATAAAGAAAAGTTATAAGCTCACCGGTATAGTATAATTATCTTGGTTTGATTGTACAATGTAGGCTCACCTCTTGTACCGACTTTGCTGCCATTGCTCAATGGTTGCTTTATTATAAACACTTTACTAAAAAAACTCATCGGTGTGCAGTGATAGTTTGTAATCACTAAACCAACACAGGTTTAAAATTTATAATTTTTAAGTAATAGGAATGTAAAATTGTTTGTGAAACAGCGCTGTACCGACCAGTTTTCTTCGGTAAGTATGTAAACAAAGCTGTATTGTTGTGTACAAATGTGGCGTCGCTTTTCTTGTGCGTGACAGTTAAGTTCAACCACCAACCGCCGATACCGCCGCAAGTAAGAGCGGGAAGGAAACATTGTGTGAAAATAGTAGTAAGAAGAAGAGAAGAAACTATCCAGCAAAATCCGTTCGATTGGATGTAAACAAACTCCGCTGTGAGAACGGGGGGAAGTGGTGAACAAAAGCAAAACCCGGTAAGCAGTCCCTCCGTCCGCCGAAAAGTGTGTAAAATGTCGTCCTTCACTCGCCCCTAAAACAACTAAAGTCTTCTTCGTTCTTATAGCATTTCGGCGTCATGCGGAGCAGTCTTTAGGGCAGCAGGCAGGCAATGCTCGTGCGCCTTGTCTTCGCGTTGTATTTGAGCTGCCCATTAACACCTTCTGCCGGAGCTGGCACGGGTCGTATCGCGGCGAGGTTTGATTAGCTGCTTCATTAGCGAACGGACAAAAAGGTAAGAAAAGCGTTATCAAACAGCACCCTCTTGTAGCAAGAGAGAAAGAGAGAGAGCGAGAGCGAGAGTAGGAGAGGGACGGAAGAGTTTCTTATCATCCACGACCATTGGGTTGTTGACAGTCGTTGATTAGATTCTTCTGTCAGCGGTTTGGGTCAAGTTTTGGGGCAGTGCTTCCTGCAAATACCACAATTTATCTGCTACCTTGCGGCGGGCAACGGTTCCCGCAACGAAAAATCGGCCTTCTTAATGATTGATTTCTGCTCGATACCGCTCACTTTCAGGCATCAGCGCAACGCGGACGGGCTGTCGGACGAGATGCTTTCCAGTAAGTTACAGCAGACACCTGTTCCCGGTTTTCCCTTTTTTTTATCGCTCATCGCATCGTGATCGCTCATCAAGTTCATCTTCATTTTCATGCCTTCCCAAAAACACGCCTGCTCCACAACAAACCGTCTTTAACAAGGAGTTTCTCTCGTGCATCTAGAGCTGCTGAACGATGGAGCGGGTGGCAAACCGACGGCCGGGCAGCTGTTGGCCGTCGCCGCCGGTGTCGGTGTGGCGACAGCGCTCGGGTACGGCGTGTACCGGCTGCTGCAGTACCGGGCGGCACAGCAACCCCCGTCCGAGTGGCACCGGGTCGGCGAGGTGTCCGATCTGTGGATCTATCCGATCAAATCGTGCGGCGCGGTCCGAGTCCGCCAGTTCCAGTGCTCGCCGATCGGGCCGCAGGTCGGGTTTCTGCGCGACCGCATCTTCATGGTGGTGAAGAGCGCGGACGGCAAGTTCATTACCGGCCGGTCCCATCCGACGCTCGTGCTGGTGCAGCCGGCGTTCGATGCGCAGTACGAGCGCATGACCCTGTCGGCGCCGGGCATGATGGACATCGGTGTGGACGTGAAGAAGCTGCTGGAGAGCAGCGCCCCGGGCAGTGCGGAGGTGTGGGACCAGCCGGTCACCGCGGTGGACTGTGGCGAGGAGGTGGCCCGCTGGCTGTCCCGCTTTCTGCTGAGCGAGGACTTTGGCCTGCGGCTGGTGTACTATCCGCTCGATCGGCCGACCCGCCCGGTGCGGGAGAAGAACCGCATCCACCGGCTGCTGACGGCGCGGGACTCGGGCGCGCTGCACGACGCCACCAGCTACATGCTCGTGTCGGAGGGCTCGGTCGCGGACGTGAACGCCCGGCTGGACAAACCGGTGCCGGCGCTCCAGTTCCGCGCCAACATACTGGTGAAGGGCCCGAGCGCGTTCGAGGAGGACGACTGGAAGTGGATCCGGATCGGGGACACGGTCTACCGGAACGTGAAACCGTGCACCAGGTAAGCAGCCGCTTGATCACCTGATCGACCCAATGCCTGTTATCGCTTATCGCTCATCCATCTTTCCGAACTTGTCTTTCCACACGGCAACGTGTCCTCGTGTCTCCGGGGTGATCGGTGGTGGACTCACGCACACGCACACGTTTATATTTCCATCTGCGCGGTAAATCGAAAGCATCTTATGCATTTGCTGCGTACTATTTGCTCATGCTTTTAGCTGTTATCTCCTTATCGTTTTGCAACCCCTCAACTCTCATCCGTGTTTTTTTTTGTCTGCGATAGCTTATCTTTGTAGCTGCAATTCTGTCTTTTTGTTGTTCCAGTATTGGGTAAATCTGATTCAGTTTAATGCAATGATTCACTGAATCTGAATCTCGGTTGCAAAGATTCATGGATCTCAAAGTTTCATGAATCTCTAAAGATTCATAAATGTCCAAATATTCATGAATCTCCAAAGATTCATGAATTTCAAAAGATTCTCGAATCTCCAAATATGTATGAATCTCCAAGGATTCATGAATCTCGAAAGATTCAAGAATCTCCAATGGTTCATGAATCTGGAAAGTTAAATGAATCTTCACAGATTAATGAATCTAAAAAATTCATAAATTCATTAAAATTCATAAAACTCCAGGGATTCATGAATCCATGAATAACAATCTCAAATAGTTATGAATCTTCAAAGATTCATGAATGTCGAAATATTCATATATGTCTAAAGATTTACGAATCACCAAATATGCATTAATCTCCAACGATTCATGAATCTCAAATAGTTATGAATCTCCAAAGACTCATGAATCTCGAAAGATTCTTATGTCTCGAAAGATTTACGAATCTATAGGAATTCATGAATCTCAAGGAATTCATACTTCTCCAAAGATTCATAGAGCTTGAGCTGCCCATTATTCGTATTCTTGGCACAGCAACCCACGTGGTTACGCCAGGCTATAAAGGCTTTCGGGACTTCTTGGCAAGTACTACGCAGCCCGATAGTTTGTTTTGTTACGAGGAGACGGTCGATGCGACACTTGGACCTGCAACGGGCATGTTACATCTACATCTCTAAAGATTCATGAATCCTTGGAGATGTATGAATCCTTGGAGATTCACGAATCTTCCGAGATTCATGAATTCTTGCAGATTCATAAATCTTTAAAGAGTCGTTTCGGCATTCGAATCACACATCACTCAAGATTCATATGATTGATTCTCAACAAAAAAAAAATGAAACCCAACACTAGTTTGTTCTAGTATTAATAGTAATTCCATTCGCTTTCCTAACCCTTTTTCTTTCTCTCTCTCTCTCTCTCTCTCTCTCTCTCTCTCTCTCTCTCTCTCTCTCTCGCTCTTCTCCCGTCTACAGGTGTCTGTTCACGAACGTTGACCCCGAAACGGGGGTCAGCAGCCCGGAGCAGGAACCGCTGACCACGCTGCGCAAGTATCGGCTGAAACCGGGCCTCGGCCAGTCGCCGGTCGTCGGCATGCAGATGGGCATCCGTACGCTCGGTGCGATCGGGCTGGGCGATGCCGTGTACGTCGGATGATTGTAAAAAAAGAAGAAAAAGGTAAAACACCCTCCCAGTCACCATGTGCATGCGACGGTTACTGTTGCGTTTGTATGCTTTTATTATGCTGGTATTATTTTAATTTGGAATATAAATGCAGTATTTGCTAAAATTAATCGTTTTTTTTGTTCTCCTTTAAAAAAAGAAAGAGGGACGGTAATGGGATGTTGTTTTTTTGAGGAAAGAAATCCCCCCGCGGCCCCTCGCTCACCTACTTTGCTGGTAGAAAGAAAAAAAATGCGATCAGGTTGAAAAAGGTAACGCCCCGTTGCGGTGGGAGCAGCTTAGGCGAAGTAAACTGGATCACCCAGCTTCACCTCACCGGCACGGCGCAGTCCGAGATGAATGCCGAACGCGGGTGACTCGCCGTACGATGGCAGCTGGCGGTACCTGGAAGCAGGAAATCGAAAAGCGCCCATTTAGTCGTTTTGCAGCCCTTTGTCCCCTGGCTTGGCGCCTAGCACTTACTGCTTGAGCGTACGCAGCGGCTCCTTGTCCGGATGGGCCACGCCGGACGCCGGATCGATCGTGGTGAAGATGCACCGCAGGCACGGCATCTCGTACCGGAACACGGCGTCCCCGATGCGGACCCAGCGCCACCGGTCCTCGCCGTACGGTTCCGGGCCGCGCACGACAAAGTTCGGCCGGAACTGCAGCACCGTCACCTTGTTCTCCAGCCGGCGGTTCAGATCGGTGACGCTCGCCTCGTTAAACAGCATGTAGCTCGTTTCGTCCTGCAGCGAGCCGGTGTCGCCGCCGTGCCGCCGGCGGCTCGTATACTTCAGCGGATAGTAGCGCAGCCGGTAGCCGTCCTCCTTGTCGAGCAGGTAGCGGGAAAACCACCGGGCCGCCTCGCTGCCACAGTCGACCGTGGGGACGGTTTCGCCCCAGACCGTGCTGCGCGTCGCGTCGGCCGCCCCGAGCGCACCCACCTCGATCCGCAGCTCGGGCATGCCGGGCGCGGTCAGGTACATGGTTTCGAACCGCTCGTCGAACCGGGGCTGCACCAGCACCATCTTCGGCTTCATGCGTGCCGTCACGAACTTGCCGTCGGCGTTGGTCACCATGAAGGTGCGGTCGCGCAGCAGGTTGCGCTGCGGCCCCAGATCGGCACAGTCCGCCTGCTGCAGCACGATCGGCGCACACGACTTGACCGGGTAGACGTACAGCTCGGTCAGCTCGCCCGCCTTGCGCCACTGCTTCGGCGGTGTGTTGTCGATGCGCCGCTTCACCAGGTAGCCACCGGCGGACAGGAGCGCCACGCTTCCGATGCCAGCTGCCACCAGCAGCGCCTTTTGTGACGCCGGCAGCTCGCCGAACTCGGCCACAAGCTCTGGAAGGAGAGAGGCTGTCGGATTAATTGCGTCGTTCGCGACCGAAGCTAGCGTATCGGCTTACTTGATAACATTTGTGAACAGCGGCTGTAGTATGAAAAATGTGAAAATCCTTTCGGCACGGAGCAGTAGGTTAAACCTTCACACCCCTCTACCTTCTTCAGTGGCTGCACAGTGAATGTGCGCTCGTAACCGAACCTCCCACTCCCAGTGCGCTCTAGCACTGCATCCGCACAGATAAACCGAATCTTTTTTACCTCCGCGAATCAGCTGACGGCGTGGTGTGGGTTTGCAATTGTGTTGGTGATGGTATTTATTTTGCGACCCCTTTGTTATTCTTTTTTTTCCTCTCCTTCTATTGGTGAGAGTGACCATCCGCACATACTGACGAACGCTCTCGGCGATGGGCCGCGACGCTGCGACGAAGAATAGACGGCTTCTATCTTATCGAAACGGACGGATTTGTTGGTGGATCGTTGCCTTAGTTCGGTTTGTTGTGTGTTGCGGGGTCGCGACGATTCAATTGAGGTTAAACAATCGCCGTCTGTATGCTGCGCTATGTTTGTGCGCGCGTCCGTGCTATCTGCCAAAACACAGACACACACACACGCAAACACGACGAGAGAGGCTGCCTCGAATACGTTCTAATATTTGCGTTTCAATTAAAAACAAGGGACAGAAATTCGGATGCAGATTAAAACATTTGGTTTACGTTGGAAATGATACCCTTTTGATACATATTCTCAAACTCTTAGTTGGTGACTAACTTCCAGGTGAGCTCTTTCTCTGGAATTAAGCTTCTCGTTTATTTCCTTAGAATTTGAAGATTTGAAGACTTACTCAAGAACTTCTATTACAAGTTGCATTGCGACATAAAACTGATTTATCTACAGTGGGCTTAGGAGTATCTATATATATATATATATATATATATATATATATATATATATATATATATATATATATTTTAAGAAAACGAATCAATGTGGCTAGGATACAGGGCTATGCAACGGTGTTCCCAAATGCCATTGCATTCAAGTTGCACTTCAAAAGATACTTCTTCTGATTAGGTCCTGGAACAAACATTGATCGCATGATAGTCCTGGAGCTGATCACGAATCCATAAAGGTACTGACATTGGTTACCAATCCATGCTAGTCTTGGAAGCAAAGTCATACAGGTCCTAGAGTTGATACCGAACCCAAACTGGTCTTGGAACTGATACTAAACTCATACCGGTACTATAACTCATACTAAAACTCATACTGGTTTTTAAACTGATATTGGACCCATACAGGTCCTCGAACAAATATTGATCACATACCAGTCCTGGAACTAATCACCATATCGGTACCGGAATTGACACTGAACCCATGCCGTTACTCTGATCAATCGCTAACCCTACTGCTCCTGGATCTGATATTGAAGTCCAACCGGTACTGGATCTGATCCCGAACCGACAATGGTCCTGGAATTGTTGAAAAATCCTTTTCTCTCTTAAAAAGGATATCAGGTGCTGGAATGGAGAGCAACTGAGAAACTGGGAACTGATACTTAATTCATGCCGGTCCTGAAACTGATCACGAATCCCTATCTGTCTTGGAATGGATAATGATCCAATACGAATTCTGGAACAGTTAGCACCAACTCGTACCAGTCCTTGAATTGATACTGGACTTGTGATGTGCTCTCTGGAGCGCACCCACGACTCCGATCTGGCTCCGAGTATTGTTAGTCCGATTCCGACGCCGTCAAAATGGAACCACTAGATCCGCCTGGAGTCGTTCGGAGTCGTTCGGAGTCGTTCGGAGTCGTCCGGAGTCGTCCGCAGTCGTTCGGAATCGTCCGGAGTCGACTGGAGTCCATTGGAGTCGGAGTCATTCGGAGTCGTCTAAAGTCTATCGGAATCGGCATCGATCGGAGTCCGTGATCGAACAGGAACCGTGTGGTTTAATGTGCTTGGCATCAGGCATTTCATTTCGTTGCGTTTTTTGTCTTTCACTTTGCGTGTGCACTTCGTATAAAGGCCTTTGTTTCGAAGGCCGACACCGGATGACTCTGGATGACTCCGAATGACTCCAGGCGACTCTGGACGACCCCTTGGATGACTCTGGACGATTCCGGACGACTCCGGATAATGCAGGGCGGACTTAGCTTCCGGAGTCGACTCCGAATTTTCAACTCCGGATTTTGTGCTAACTTTAACCATCACTATACTGGACCCATATCAGTCCTGGTATTGATTCTGAAACTGATCTAAAATTCAAAGCTGTCTTGGAATTGATTGATTCCTCTGTTGTTGCACGACGCGCAAATACATAGCCTGTGCTTCCAAATACATAGCGCAGGTCTTTCTTCATAAATTTATTTATTTAATACCCGATTTCATAAGTGTGTTCAGAATTGGTAAACCATGGGAGAAGAATGCTAGCTGCACAGGAAAGATCCGTAATATTGGGTGATATATTTAGAGCACCAAAGACAAGAATATGTAACACAGCGCATTTAAATAATTTCATTTTTTTTATTTAATTTGTTCGCTTCCTTCTTTCCGCCTTTCCATAAGAACTAAAAATTGTCCGCCATTACAACATACATACGTAAATAATATAGTATTGATAGTTATGCTTTTTTCAAAAGTTGTTGCTTTCCTTCTTCCTTAGTGTTTTTGTTTTTTTTGTTCAGTAATAAAAAATAATCACTTTATTTTTCTAGATCGTAATAGCGCGTAGAAGGCTGAAGGCATTTGCTAGACAAAAACAAATAGCAGAAACAATAGAACAGGGCTAGTCTGGTGACGTTAAAAGGGACTGAAAGAAAGGTAACCTAGCGATACTTTCCACGCCACATGCGCGTGACGTGGATGTTGCTGTTTCTGTGACTGAATTTCTAATGGAAGCCTTTGCTTTAGCGTTATTGAGCAATAAGTGTAACCTAACAAGGTGAGAGAAAGAAAAATACACGATTCCAAGGAAAACCCTACACAATCTCAGTTGAATAATAGTGTCACCTTCATCCAAAAAATAATAATAAAAATAAAATAAAAATTCATTACATTATTCCTTGCCTACAATTCCACAAACAAACGCCTAGTATGATACATTTCCGTAAATTTGATTTCATTTTATTTAATGTGGATGATCGAAGAAGACATAGAGCATAGAGCATATAGAGATAAAGTAAAGAAAGTAGAGAACAGTAGAAATAGAGTGATAGAGTAAAAAACAGAAAACCAAAGGGTGGAAATAGTTCACAACGAGAAGAAAAACAAGTGAAGATGCTTTGTTTACCTCAGAAGAGTGAATAAATTACTAGCGAGGAAAGTGTTTTGCCAAGTATAAACAAACGAATGTGTCGAACGAGCAAAGAGAAAGAACAGAAAAATAGACAGTTTAGGAAAACAGTTACAGCACAGTGAAGGAAGATGATGGTAAGAAAGGATGGAGAAATGTGGAAAGAAAGTAAGAAAAAAGAGAAATAGAATATGAAGAGAATAGAAAAATGAAGAGATGAAAATTGACAAATATTTACAAAAGGCACTGATGCGGCGCACTAAAACCTACATGCTTAGAGCCGTCGCATTTCGTGATATGGTGGTTGATGTGTATGAATTGAAAATATCTAAGAAATTATCCTGTTTTGCTCCTTTGCCGGAAAGTTAATCCTGTCAACACACACACAAACAATATACTTAGTACATCCTCCCCTGCGATGTTGATGTGTGTTCCTGACCAAACCCTTGATGCCTTACGTGAAGCTGTACACCATCTTGGGCCGGCTCTGCTTGTTCGTCCTAGGACTTTGCGATTGGTAGTGATTGGTAGTAGCAGTGTCGTCTGCAACTGATGTAGTCACCATACATCAAGCATCAAATACAGAACAAAGCGAAGCGAGTATCTCACCGAACCGGGGACTCACTTCGCTCTCAGCAAATCAAACACTCAACGATGCACTAGAATCCAAAAATAGACGTCAGTGAGAAGGGCGCCGGTTCGTCTGGTTGGGAGGGCGGCGGTGTGCTCTGCTCTTTGAGTTTGTCCGGCTTGCCATCCGACACGGTCGTCGGTGTTGTTGGCTGCTCAGGCGGGGGAATCACACCAAAGCCCGACGACACCAGACTTTGCAGTCCGGGCGCCAGCCCAATGTCGATCGGTGCTGCCAACGTTTTCAGCACCGCGACTTCCTTCTGCAGCTCGTTCGCAATTGCTTGCGTATCGTTGGTGATTTCATTCGAAATGCCCGTCATTGTGCCCGAGATGTCAAGGGGCGGCAGCGTCGGTAGGGCGGGACTGCTCGCCTCGAACAGCATCGGCTGCAGATACATATTTTGACAAGCATATGCTGAGACTGAGACCACAAATTTTGATGGAGCAATCTGTCTAGGGTTACAGATTGTCTTCTTGGGTTGTTAAAAAAATAATTGAAAATTGAAAAACCTAAAAGCAACGCTTAGGTTTCGTTGCCTTACGTTGACTGACATTGCGACAAGTGATGAGTGTTGGTGGCGACCACACGGCACTGACGATCTTGCAAGAGGAGTTTTATGGGTGCGTTCTTGTTTTGCTACCAACAAATAGGACGTAACGATGAGAGGGAATAACGGTATGCGATGTGCGCTTGAGGAGAAACTATATGATCAGGATGAAGGGAACATTCCCCGGGTTTGGGGGTAGGCGCTAACAGTTTGGACGGACTAAGCTGCACGCTTTGTCAGGCAGAACAGTTCCACCATTGCAAGGAAGATGACAAGGGATATCCCAGTGGTTGGGGAAGATGCCTGATGTAAGGTTACTAAGATGTTGGATAGGTTGGTGGATGTTTTTGTTTGTTCTCTTTTTCCGGCAATGATGATGATCAGGTCACGAAAAGGAGCTAGGATGAAGAGGAGCTAGTAGGGAGTAAGTGTCGGTGAACAGGAGTCGGGAAGGCAATTGTGGACGCTGAAGAATGGTAGATCCTTCTCCCCGTTTTGGCCATCCGCTAACACAACCACCCACACACACTTGGAAACCATCTTAGATGAGTGACGTAATTAGGCGTGCTTTAAAGTTAACCACTCGTTCACTGGTTTGTGCGATTCGCTGTGAAAGAAAAAGAAAGGGGAGGCACAAACATGGGAATGTAAGGTGATTGCACGATGAGTGTGAGGGTGTGATGCCGTGTAGAGCGGGGGCAGGTCGTGACGCAGTAGCGGACGGCTGTTGGAGCTTACCAGAATCAGATCCTGGATCAGGTTGGAGAGACCACGGTTGGCCAGCACGAACAGGCGCGTCACCGGTCCGGGAATGCCCTCGGTGTAGCCGTCTCCCTTGCCGAGGTCGTGGTCGTCCGGGGAGTGAGCCTTCTCGTCGCTCTGTTCCGTGCCGGAGCTGCCCGAGACAAGCTGCAACGTGAGCGGATCGTGAAGAAGGAATCAGTGAAGGCCGTGCAGTGAGGGTGAACGTGTCAAAAGGATCTCTAGCTTAGCTAATAGAATGATGTAACATGGCGTTGGTTCGGATCGCGCTTGGTTGAACGCAAATGAAGCAATGAGATGGATTAAGAGTCAGAGAAATCGAGAGGGAGAGAGAATGAAAGAGAAGAATGACAGACAAGAGAGAGAGAGAGAGAGAGAGAGAGAGAGAAAGAAAGAGAGAGAGAGAGAAGGGGAATTCGGCACGATGATGGAAATTAGTGGGAGTGTGGGCACAGTATGGATTAGTAAGAAGAAGAGAAAGCTAGTACAGGGGCAAGATTTAGTGTCTCACGCGCAACAGAAAAGCGCCTGGAGGAGCAATGACAGTGGTGTTAATGGGAGCGAGTCGAAGACCTCCTTATTGAACGTAAGCTTTTTTGTATATACAATTACATGCGCAGGTGTGCTGATGGTCATTTAGAAACAGGGCATTATATCGATTGTACGGTCACTGGTAGGAAACCCGTTCTATCAGGAATGCTACCAGACTACTAAGCGAAAAACATACCACGCAAACGTTAATACATCCACACATTCAGCCACATGCCTATAAACATTCACACTAACTCATACACACACACGGAACATTCTTACACAAATAATTTGAAATCCTCAACAATTCATGTGAGCGAAAGGATAAGGGAAATGTAGTGCGTGAAACATTGTGAAGGCCACTATAGTTGTACTATTTGCTAAGGTTACGCATTATCCGCTTCGGGGCTGCAATTTTTTGGGGACAGGCAGGACTGCTCTATTTGGTTTTCGCGCTTTGTCTTACGAAGATATCCAGTAGGTTGACGTAAGGTTGAGGAATGCGTGTTTTTTTTCTCTCTCGTTCGTTCGGCATACACTTCACCGGCGCAGTAATGGTGGTCAAAGTCATGTATCATGAAAGGAGCTCAAAACGGCTACTGATTTGGACGGGCGCGCTTGGCAATATTCTTCCATATTTTGGGTTCGTTTCGATAGTCTGTTGGGAATCGTTTGCGACAGGATTTGGGGGAACAGGGTAAACGGGTCTAGGAGTTTGGGAAGATTTGGGAACATAGGAAGGTGGGACATAGATGGGACATAGAGGGTGAAAAGTGGCGATAGCACGTAAAAACAGTATCGTATTTCACGGCAGGCACTGGATTAATTTGGTTACAGGTGTGCAATGGTAACTGAATGAGTTGGTAAGGGAATTACATCGGTACAGAGAGAGAGAGATAGAGAGAGAGAGAGACAGAGAGAGAGAGAGAGGGAGAGCTGTAAAGCTAAGTCGAGTAGGCAGATAGAGTGTTGTATGCTCGGGCGATTAAGATAACAAGCTCGTAAGATATCTGGAAAACGGAAATCGGAGCAGCAAGAGTTTCTTAAGGATTAGTATAGATATTAGAGGGATTGTTTATGGTAGCTTAGTACAAAAGAATAGTGAGAGGGAATGTAAAGCAGAGACAATGGAACAATGTAGAACATCTAGTAAAAGCTCAAAACACAGTACCGGGTAATAGAGGATGAAACAAATTTGAGTAACTGAACATGAGTTAAACTTGATGATGTGATTGAGAATAATTAGTAAACCTGTGACAATACTATGACAGAGGATCATTCCACAGCGTGCCGTGTAAAGAAGCAGTTTTTGCAAACGGCGAGAAGAGAGAAAAGGAAGTGAAAAGATAAAGAGAGAGAGATAGAGATGGCCGGATAGAGAGATAGAGGGAGAGAAAAAGCATCCACTTGAGATTGTTTTCAATAAAATAGATTATATTTTTTATGTTTAAAATCTAAAACGTTACAATGGAGAGATAGAGAGAGAGAGAGAGAGATCGAGAAAGAGAGTGAAAGAGAAAATGGAATTGAGGGGAAAGGAATAGAGGGACGGCACTGAAGATAGTTTTATGTACAACTGTGAGCGGCATGAGTATGACATGAGGTACAAAATTTAGTCCTTCGAACCGGATCGGTCTGACCAAACACGGAACAGGTACGAAAACGCGTTAAAACATGAAGCGTGAGCACAAGTACCGAAAGGAAGGGAAGAAGGCTTTACAGTAATGATTAATTGAGAGGATCTGAGGATGGGAGGGGAAAAGGGAGGGAAAAGTCAGATAGCTTTTCGCGGAGTGCAAATGGTTAAACAAGAACGGAAACGTTGAAGTTGGACTTTGTTTTTTTTTGTATACCGTTTGGAAAGTAAAGAAAGGGTCTTTGGAAGGAGGGGGTTTAGAGGGATGGAAATTGGGCGGGATTTTGAAGGGGACGGGTGGTTGCTTTCTTTTTTGTTGTTGTTGTATTGGTTTTGTTCTTTTGATGGTATTAATTGAAGGGTCTAATTACCGGAGAGTGGCTATGAGAGGTGGCAGAAGAGGAAGTGGAATGTCCATCGTCATTACTGTCGTCGGTCTCTAGCGCGGTCGTCAGCGATTCGGTGCCGGCCACGACCCGATACACGGTTCCGGCGGCACGCGCGGCACGGTCCGCTGCCCGCTGGTGTTGGAATATGCGAGTGGATGCGTTCAGTTCAGTTTTTGCAGATGCTACAAAGTTTAGCATTTTGTTTGTTTGTTTGTTTGTTTTTTTTTTATGTTTTGTTCCTTTCGCTTTGCTACTGTACTGCCATTTCAAATGCGAACCAGATTGAACAAGCGAGACGTCACACCACAGCACCTTTTATAGCTTATGTTTTTTTGTTTGTTTTTTTCCTATCTTTGGTTTTCCCCATCGACACCACCATCAGCATCCATCGTGCATTGATGACAACGCGATCGGTCTTTAATTTTATGTAGTCAATTTTGCCGTGTTGTGAGTAAAGGGAGGGGGATGGAAAGGCGGGGGGGGGGGGGGGGCGTTAGGGGTGGAGAGAGAGAGAGAAAGAGATAGAGAGAGGAGTTCAAATGATTCTGTCAAAATTGGAGGCGAGCATTCTAAGCAGAATAGTAGAATCCCGATGCGTTCCTATGCGATAGATGTGTGATGCTGCGATGGCAGTAGTGGTAGAGAGAGGTGGTCATAGGTAATAATGGATTACAGGAGATGAAGAAGTAGAGCAGTTGCGGGGGTTGTTGAAGAGAAGGAATGGGGTTGAGACAGAATTGCTGGTGAAGGTGGTACACCCATTACTAGAAGTGCGTTGTTGTACGTGCGTGCAATTGTTGATGTCTCCTGTACTGTCTTGGGAATGATATTGTCGTGTAATTAGGGTAACATTTGAATCAGGTAGGAAGGTTGGCACTCTAATGTCTAAGGTCTGAGGTACTGAGATACACAGCTGTGAGTAAGAGCGTGAGAAAAACTGAAAAGGTGACGGGAGATGTTTGGAGAAGCTTCTCCAGGCACTCACGCACTATTTCAATTTTTCCTGTACTTCTGTCTCGCCACACTTCACGGTTGGCCTGTGGTTCTCATCCTCGCTTGACGTTTGGTACTACCATCATCCAGCTGAATGTGTTTGTTTCTAAGTGCAAGTGTACCGGGTAACGGGCAGTGTTATACAGTGCACGGAGAGACTCCGTCGGAGGACGTACATCGTACGCGTTTACGTACGGAGTACTCCAATACTAAAGACTTTACCACGCGAGTACTTACACGGATGATATCGAACAGGAAGTTGCCGGAACCGCCGCCGCCGCTGCTACCTCCGAAAGACAGGAATCTGTTAGGTTTGGAAGAGTTAAAAAAAAAAAACAAAAAACAAACAGATATAAACATCAAAACGGTTCTGCAGCGGAGTGCCCTACCCTTATCCTACCTCTTGTTGCGATCTTCATCGTTACCCTCGGAGTCAAGCGTCAGCTCGTCCAGGCTGGAGCTGTTGGCGGACGATTCGGCTGCGTTCTGGTCGTTGGACGAGGCCGCCTTCTCTTCGCCGGTGGCGCGGGCTACCCGGATCGCATTCAGCGTGTCGCTCAGGCCGGCCAGATCGAGCCCCTCGAGCGTGTTGGCGTTCTCGTTAGTCGTGATCTGCCGTGATTCGCACAAGTCGCACGCAGAGTGTCACAAGGCGGCGGACGTGAACGTTCGGTGTGGTGGGAGTGTGTTTTACATTTGTTTGGTTTGTTGTTGGTTGTTGGATGAGGACAAGGAAGGAGATACAGCGCCGTACAACAGTTTCATGCCCAATGATGGTGAGTATTATGGGTGAGGGGGAGTTGGTTTTTTTTAACGGTTGAGTGTTTTAGTTCGATGATGTTGGTAATGTTGCATTTTACATGTTTTTTTGTTTTGTTTTCAAGGCGTGTGGCGTACAGTTGGCCGGGGGCAACGGTTTCGATCCATAGGCGGTGGCGAATAACACACAGAATACACACACGCATACACACACACGCCCACAGCGACACGACAGGATGGAAGAGATGAAGAGATGGATATGGCGTTAATGATAGGGAATTTGATAGGTTCATTGCATGCAAAAACAAAAATGAAAGACGCTGTGATAAGGTTTTACAACGTAACTAATGTAATACATATAGATATATATGCATGTACATGTATACATATATGTATATATTTGTTGAATAGCCTGTACATCGTCTCTGTATACCCCTCCTATCTGCTGGTACTACGCAAAATACTTAAGTAGGCTACTACAAACAAAAAAATGCCGCCAGAGGGCCAAACACTAATGACTACGATACGGTTTTCTTTTTTAAGTTTTGGAATGGTGATCATGAGTTCGTAACACAGAGTAGACAGAAGATAAAAATGAGCTGATGAATAGGATTTTGTGTAGATAGAGAGAGAGAGAGAGAGAGTGCGAAACAGAGAAAATAAAGTGGGCTACATAGAACAAAAAGGAGTCCAGGAATGTGTAGGAATAGCGTACTGCAAACTGATGATGTGACAAAGTGAGGTAAAACCGAGTGCAAGAGGGTGAAACGTGAAAGCCAAATGCGTTCAAAACAGTTGAGCAGACCACGGCGTAGTCTGGAATAGTAGTTACCAACACCTTTCCCATTGCAAACGGGAAACACTCATGCTGTCTACCTTTGCTGAAATTGATAATAATAGTAGCTAAATGCAGAAAACAGTGCACCGATGATACTATGAACGAGAACGAAAGAATCGTGGATTTGGAAGAACCGCCAAGTTGTAGGCTATGATTGATGGAGATGGTTTAGGTCAACAGAAGAAGATAGGGAGCAAAAGGAAAACAGAGAGAATGAGCGAGAGACAGAGAAGGATGCGAAAGAGCTTCGCAAGAGCGTGGATGAGTGAAAGAGAAAACGACAAACAGTGGGTAAGAAAGAACCTATGCTTCACAGCGTAGGCGATGAGAATGCTATGAACAGAAGCACGTCCTGGGGATTAGACTTAACCTATAGAAAAGTGGTACAGTAACCTATCAACCAAAATATTCAAAGAAAGAGAGAGAGAGAGAGTGAGAGTGACAGAAATAGATTAAAGAAACGATTTATGGATGACAGAAAACCTCCTCCACACGGTAGACGACTCCATCGCGTTGGAGGTGACGAAGAATTCACTTCCTGCCGGGTTGTAAGATACCGAAGTAGTAGACCATCCTCAGATGCGATTTACGATGCCAAATTTCCCTAGACTGGTCGACAGAGCACTGGACCCTGTGTTTGGTTTTTATGCCCGGAGCTCGCATCGAATGCGTACAGAGATATAGAGACAGAGAGTGAGAGTGAGGGTAGCTAGAAGCTAAATGCTAAAAGTACTCTGTTAGCTACGCACTAAGGTATAAGAGCGGCCATATGAATTTAGAATGGAAGGATAGAAGGAAGAGCCATGTAGAGATACTACAGCCCAGCTAAGGTCTACCAGCTGTATTGCACCTCTTTGCTAAGTAAATGGGAGCTGAGATGGGGCGGGTTGATTTGTTTTTGCTTTGCGTTTGCCTTCCCAGCAAGGCTTCCCGTTCCCGCGTGGAAGCCGAAGAGAAACGGGGCCGCATTCGGGCACCGTTTCTGCCACTCATCGCACTCATACCAGATTGGACTCGGTGGCGCTGGTCGTGGTCGGTGCCGCTGTCGTCGGCGCTGCGTCCGCCGCCGGTTCGCCCGTGCTCGTCGCCTCGCCGAACTGTCCTGCAAGCAGGTCGATCCGGTCGTTGGCCGACTCGGTCGCGGTCGCCGCAGTGACGGTGGCCCGCTTGCGCACCTCGTTCCGGTCGTCGCTGTCGCCGAGCCGCAGGGAGGGTGCACCGGTCGTCGCCTGATCGTCGGTATCGTCCGAGGGCGGGAAGGTCGGCAGGGAGATGCTCACCTTCGGCTTGCCGCTGTCCTTGCCGCTGTCCTCGCTGTCGTCGTCGTCGTCGAAGTCGAAATCGTCGTCGTCGTCGCCCGAGCTGGAGCCACCATTGTTGTTCCCGCCGCCGGTGCCGCCGCTCAGGCCGAGCCCGCTGCGCAACAGTATCGGGCCGATCGTGCGGAACAGGTAGGACGTGATCATCTGTATCTTTTGGTCCAGAATCTTTAGTGCCCACGTCGCACGGGTCAGTACGTGAAGCGGCCGAAGTTTGTGCGTATGTTTCCCCGAGGTACAGCAAGCGCGCGCGCGTGTGGTTGGGAAGGCATATTGGGTTTGGAGGACTTTAATTAACTTTCTGATACACTTGTGCTATTTGCGAGATTGGTCGGGCTGCGGGTTTTGTACTTGTACTACTCGTGTGTCGTGCGCCAGAATGCTCTGCTGATTGTTTTAAAATTTAACCAAACCTCATTCGGCACGCAATGTCTGTCGTGTGTTTACTACAATCTTGCCAATCTTGAAGTTGGCAGGTTTTTGTTCCGAAATGTTTCGAGATAGCTCTAACAAGAAAACAAAACCCCCTAAGGTCAATCCGATGGGCAGTAGACGCTAAGTCAAAGGTACTATGATGAAGAATGAGTTATTGTACGTGATGAGAAACGGAGACAGAGATGTCCCGGTTTGCAAGCAAACAAGCTTTGGAGTACGAGGGGTCTCGCGCGAAGAAACGCTAAGATGATTGCCAGAGTTCTGATACTGTTCCGGGTGTCCGGGATGGATGGCGTGTAGATGTGATGACGGTTTTAAGTGCGAACGATGAGCTACAACTTTTGTTTACTGGTTGGTTTGGATGTCGAATGACAGATGGCGCCTACTGGAGGATGACGGATGATGGTTCATGGATAATGGTGACGACTCGGTCGGTGGCGCTGATGTATGAAATGAGTATGAGGCACGATCCCGATATCAATGAGGCATCGATCGGTGGACTGGCGGAAGTTGCTGGAACCGGTGGATCGGTTGTAGTATCTGTAATGCTTCATCGTGGAGAGATCTTCTCGGGGTTATTTTCGCTTCTAGCCACTTTTCCTTCGTTGGTGTTATTTCTGTTACCCGTTCTTGGTGAGATCTGTGTACTTGGTCGGTTTTAGAGAACAAATGAAGGGTCTGGAGAAGGTCCCACACTCGAGGGCAGAGAATTGGGCCACTCGTGATATGCAACCAGATTATTAGATTGCGCCGCTTATGATGACAGTGTCGAAGGTACACGCATTACAGAGAGATAGGGAGAGGGGGCGAGAGAAAGAGAGCTACGCCAACTCGCCAGCCAGAGATGGCTGCTGGCCGAGCCGGTTCCACTCCCGAGGCGAAGTCGGCACCGTTCTCAGGGGTTGGACTGTTGGACTTGTAAAAATGAAAGTAGTTTTACTACTGCAGCCCGGCCCGTCGACGCCATCGGCTGGTTATTGCGGCCCGGTTGACGGAGCATGGAGCGCCCCAAGTTCCCCCTCCATCCCCCTCCGCTCACTACGTACGGACGGCTTCCAGTAAGCCTGCTGTCCTTCGACCAAACCGCTGCTGCTACGGACGGGCGGAAGAGGGAGCGGAAGGGTTTGCCGAAGGTGGCTCAGAAGCAGTTCCTTTGCATCCGCCGGGTGGGGAGGGGCAACCAAATGGACGAAAAATGAAAAAAACAACAACAACAACAGCAGCAGCAGCAGCAACAAACCCGATACACAGTACCACCCAGTGGGAGGAAAAACCCAACCCCCATGGGCCGGATAGGAAGATTGATCTCGAACCTGCGGTACACGTTGGTGTTAGTGATGCCTTCGCACGCCCGTTTGCACTGCAACCGGCCGATACGAACGTTTGATGGGGCCCCCGCTGCAACTTCAATGCGATGGAAGAAGCCAACCTTCTTGCAAACGGCGGGGAATGCTCATGTGTCCGACACCGAAGACGTACAACGCCGAATGCTTCCTCTTTCCAAGTGATGTGGACAATCGTAACACCATCAGGCAATAGCAGTGGAGCGCAGCGATTCTCAACGTTTTTGTTTGTTTGTCGATCGAATTACCCAATTCCGCTTCCGCAATACCTCTAACAGCAGACCAAAGAAGGCTGGACTGAATGCTGCAGAATATCAGGCTGTAATCATTTCAACTTTTTCAACACAAGAGCTGAGAAAAAACATGTAAACCCCGTACAGTCTCGCAATGTCCTTAAAATATGGTTCAATTCTGATTGGAATGATTGCTCGAAACGAAGCAAAAATTGTTTATCCAAATTGGAAAGCTATGCTTGAACATACAGACTCGCCGTAGCGAAACCACTGGGTGCAAGGATTGTGCCACGTGCGCTTATTGCTTTGTTTTGTATCATCCGGAGAGTTTGTCCAACGGGGTGTACTAAGGTGCCTACCGTGACGCAAAGCTAGGCGGGTGATCGGTGATTCCCAGTTTTGCTTAAAGGCGACAACATGAGTGTGAATGGGGGGAGGTGGGGTGGTAAGATGCATTCATGAGGCTAATGGATGAAGTGGAACGATTCTTTTAGCAGGCAGATACAACAAAAGCGAGCCACTGCTATTCGCATGGTGGAATAGGATCAAAGTGCTGCTAGCTTGTAATGTGAGGACTTTGTACTTGTTCTCTTTTCTTTTTGATTAATTTTAGTGAAAGGGATCTACGCTGTCAGTGGAGTGGGAGGTGGAAGTTTGTGGGATGATGGGGGTGGCAGGTGAATGGCAATTTACAATTGAGCCAGATGAACATTTGGGTTTCGTTGTTGGGGAGCGTAAAGAGTGATAGAATCGTCAGAAGCTTGGGTACTGTACTGCTTGTTTATCTTTGCATCAAAACTCGACGAACTAGTAGTTACTATTAGCTACAACAAGGAAGGAAGGCTCGTTTGAATCCTTCCCTCCCCTCCTCTAGATCTAGTTTGGAGTCTGACCCTAAACAAAAATATTTTTGTATGTATGCGTGTGTACGTGTTTTCTCTGTACAATCATCTGTGTTTGATAATAACAAAAAAAAAAAACAAAAAAAAACCCTGATAGCCATTTCATACCTGAGAGATTGTTGGGAAGAGCTCCCGCAGGATGCCAATGGTACGTTTGTTGCGTTCGTTGATTTTCTGATCCTCCGAGTTGACTAGGGTAATGACGTCCAGCTCCTATGAAGTGCAGAGAAAAGGGTGCAGAAGAAAAGAAAAAGTCAAACATTTTGGGTAAAAATAAACACGAACAAAAGTGCCTGCTACGCGCAACCATTACATCATCCTGCTCTAGCAGTACCGGGGCCGTACCGTGCGCGCATAGAGAAGACTCCTATTTGTCACAAACAGAGCTTCATAGCTCTTTTTTTACTCTTCTCTCTTATGTTGACAGCTGTGCGAGTCGACGACAGACAACGTCAACGACGTCAACGGATTTTTAATTTGCTTTATGTGATATAACCCATTGGAAGGAGCGGTTGACCACACATGTTACGTTTCACCCCAAAAGAGGACCCCGGCTCTGGAATGCGACCGTTTTGGCATAGTAATCACATTGCCCTTGGTATTAAAAGCATGGCCAGGTCCAATAATTGACATCCTGCTGGAAAGTGGCGAGCCGGCACTCTGATGATGGTTTATGAAAGTGTAGCGCTCGCACGTTGGATGGATTATGTATGCAAACTTGGCGCAAACACTGAGCCAGGCAGATTGACCAAAATTATTCATCATAATTCCACAGAAAGTTCTCACTTTTTCTAGGTCTTTCCCTTTCCTTTTGGTGGAGCCATTGCGACTCCAAAACGATCGCTCACACAGATCTGCCAGTGTTACGCCTATCTGATGTCCTACTTTGTTTGTTTTTTTGTTGTTGTTGTTGTTACCATCGCTACCTCTTCATCCCACAATGCCATCACGGCTCTCTGTGTGTCTTGGTGTTGGTGCGTTATGAAATGCGTTACGAGCTGGTGCGCAGACATTTCGTTTCGCCCGTTCATTAGCTAATGTGAGTGTTATCACCCTGTGTATTGAGGTGTCCTAAAAAAAAAGACGCCCTCGTTGGTTACACGACAGCTTATGCACAAACCAAGGCACAGCCAGTGATAATCCATCCAAGCACGAGCTGACAGAAAGAAGGAGGGGGGAAAGCGAGCGAGCAGGCAAGGAGAAAATGGTTCCAATGCTGACCTTTTCAACTGCAGCCGATCGAAGAGTGGGAAGAGAAACGAAATTTCACTGGTTCACGATAAGTTTATAGATACACGGTTTGAGGTTTAAGTTTCTCCCTTCTCTCTGCTCGCCTGCTTGTAGCCGATTGTGTCACACTATTTTTTTTTTTTGGAAAGTCACCCTCATACCATCCCGCTCGCTCGTGCTCGCTCTCTCTCACTGCCTACTACTGAGTCACTTAAAAATTTGAATAATCGAAGGCGTTTCAGTTTTAAAAATGGTCACAGTTGAACAGCCAAACGAGCTTGTTAATCTTGCTGCTCTTTGTTTATTTTTTAAAGTTTTCCTTTCCTTTACCTAAGGCTAGCCAAGGTTAGTGGAGCGATGCAAATGTCTATCCACTATTTGGAGCAGGTCGGAAACCTTTCCGTGCTGACTTGATTGACTTGCTTGACCTTCGTTCGGTGTACTACCTTCATTCTTGTTTTTTTGTTTTTACCATGTGTGTTCCCTTTCCGATTTTAGCGGGTTCTCGACAGCTAACAGCACCTACAGCAACTAAAGCTACTCCAAAAGCTCCTTTTCAGTAAAGTAAAAGCAGCTCCAATAAGTCACCCAAGCCCCAAACTCGTTAAGTACACCCGCTAATGGTCGACGCCGATTCCACACTCCCGGGACTGGGAGGCTGCGAGATGAGATCATCGTAGAGATACCGCAAACGGTTCACTTTCGTACCGGCAAGCAACAAGCACAAACCTCTAAACGCATCTCAGCGACCTTCGGGAGTGTTGATTCGCGTGCCGACCGTGTCTGGCCCTCGCGGGACACCGCTAGGTTCTCAGCATTGTGCTGCGCTGCCACGTGCAGTTGGGAACATCTTCGCAGCGCGCGATTGAAACGCACAGATACTCGCACCCCCCTGCGCTCCCCCTCGCTCGTCTCGCCGTGCTGGGCAACGTGAAGGACTGGCCGGCCACAGCTTACCCCGGACTCGGTCCCGCACTCGGTCGGCAATATGTTTGCGCACTTGCTACTTGTGGAGTGGAGTGTTTGATCGGGCACCTGGCCCGGCGGGCCGATAAAGCAAAACACGTGCGAGGACGCAGCGGCGGCTGGTTCGTGCACGTCACGATAGCGATCATTTCCGCGATCGCGACCGCATCACCGCCGGCGAAATAGGTTTTCGAAGCGTTCGCTGCACTCCAAACACTTTGTGGGGAGGATGGCATTCGGTGAAAAATTAAAAGTTTTCAAACATACCATACACAACCGTGTAGGGAAATTGGTTTCCGCATCTTTTGTAAAGATCACGCGTGTACCGTGCAAGGCAAGACCGTTTGACCGAAATGCGGCCCCGACAGTGTATTTGCATGTGGCAATAGTAATTGGGTGCATTCGATTCGATAATTTCTAAATTGGACACGCTAACCTTCGCGCCACAGCTTTCAGAGCGTCCTTCTGTGGCCGCGCTATAATTTGTTTTTAGACGCACGCACGCGCGGCTCGAATGCGCTTCGACCTCGCAGGGCTGCTGGCGGCAAAATCGAGCCGCCGTCGCCACCACCACGACCACCCATGGATGATGTGGTCTTCGATATTCCCCTTGGTTCCCCGTTGGTCGTGCCTTACCTTATCGCCGTCGAGTGGGATCTTCATCAGCTCGATGTCTGTCTTTGGTTGGGGTGCCGGTTCCGGTGCGGGATCCGGATTGGCCGCCGGTACCGGCACACCTAACGTCAGCGCCAGAGCACCGCATATCACAGCCGTCACTAGTAAGAACTTCATCGCTGCTGGTGGTAGTGGTGGTGCTGCAAACGAAAAGAGAGCAATTCGAAAATAGGAAAAACCATAAAACGACAATTCATACGCGATGGGGTTGGGAACGGCCGGTGACCGAGGCCGAGTCGGCCGAAAGTGACGGGGTGCATTTGGATGGCAGCATATTTTTTTTTGGAGTACGATCGCGATCGATCGCAGCAGCAGTAGTGCACTGGCACAACGACAAGGACGCCCTGTTTTGTCCCTCCCTGGCCGTTGTTTGCGAAAGGGACAACACATTCGGCCCGGATGTAGTGGGCTTTCCCTTTTTTTTCCTTTCTAAAAACCTACAACCGCCGCAGCGTGTACTGGTTCGGCTACTGCGAACGTCCGCCAAGCTGCAGCCGTTTTCCTCTAGAGCCGTGTGGTCATCTTTTTTGTTCGTCGCTGTGTGTTATTGAAAATGTGAATGCGTGAGCAGTGGCTGGCATTACGATGTGCTGTGCATACGACAATTATGTACGCACCAAGACCATTAACGCCTGGACAGCAATTGACCGCGCGAGGGTCGTCAGAAATTGGAGATTTACTTCTTTTTTTGTGTGTAATGTTTCGTTTGCCTGCGTGCTAGTGTTGTTTCAATAGCAATTAAAAAGCAAAATTGATCGTTTCTTGCTACCAGGCTTTGTTTACCTTCCGCGTCGTTTGTGTCAAAATTCCTCCTCCTTGCTTCAAAAATGCATTCGCCCGAAACCCCAACGCCAATGCTATCGGCTCCACGCGTAAAGCACCCGCCCGTCGACCGGCTCAATGCCATTGGGTTGCCGCGAACCAGTCTTGTCCCGGTCGTGTTTCGGGACAAAAGACGCAAAGCGAGTTTCCACAGAGGCCGGAAAGATTGCTGCGTGTACGGCGAATGTGGATCTCGATCCCGGGAATCAGGAAGTGGGATCGGAGCGGCCCGATATGTGGCAACGACCTCGCCGGCACCGAGTTTGCACACAATGCAGAGGAGGGGAAAGGGGGGGGGGGAGGAGGTCCGTTTGAAGGACGAAACCGGGACACTACTGGGTAGCGCACCGGCGGAGGAGACCCGCTGGCGGCCTCCAAAATTAGAGCAGTTGACTGGCGGCACCTTTCGAAAACAGGAAGCCCGTCGGGTCGTGTGGAAGGATTTCGCGTCGAATCCTTTGGTGGTGGAAAGTGAAAGGTACCTAGGACCGACACAAAGTAACCCAACACAATGGGGAATAAAAACGGTCGAAGAAAAAAGAAGAAGAAGAAGAAGAGGAACACAAAAGCAAAACAAAAATATCGTTTGAGTTCAACAAACGGTTCAGGGTTCGTCGCTTGCAAAACTCTGTGCGCGCGAGCGTTGAAGTTGTTTCCTTTCTGCAAAGCGAACCCGAGGTCGTGTTGTTGCCATTCATTCTGCCGGGATTGGGCTAAGTCACCGATAGCAAATGATGTGCTGCGCCTGCCATTAGTCAAACAAGAGCAAATGGCGCGAGAAAGAAAAAACAAATGGATATCAAACCGGCCACCGAGGTTTGCAAATAATGGCACCAACGCCATTTTGCCTTGCCACCGCACAACAGGGGTATTGCCCAGCGCGCAGGAGGCGTGTTATGCAATACGCCATCATACGTGTATTATTGTCATAATGTCAACCCCGTTCGGAGGACAGTGAAAGTCCTTCATCGGCACGTTACCGACACCCACACACACACACACATACACACAGAGACACATGCAATCGCTCTTGTAATGAGTAATCGAGCTTTGCACGCTGCGGTTTTGCCACTCTCCCTCGGGCTGTGCCTTTGCTTCCTCTAGGCGGTTTTGTTCCTCCTTTGCAGCTCCATTGTGCCGTTGGTTCCTTTTCCTCCTCTTACCCAGACCGGCCCCGGGGGAGCTTCAACAAGGGTGGCCAAGTGAAAGCAACCGCAAAGGCGACAGCACCCTTTTTCGGGGTGACGATGGCGGCATTCCAAGCCAAGGCAAACCGTCCATTCGGCGGTACAACACGCTCGCATACAAATTATGCTGGGTGCGGGGTGTAGAATGAACGCAAGAAACGCATACAGCGCGAATGGAAAGGGGTTTTTTTTGTGTGTGTGTGATGCGAAACGATATCAAGGTGATACCGGAGGGTCTTGCGCTGTTGATGTGATTTCCCTGCAAACAAAAGTAGCTTCCAGAGTGGCAGCCGTCCACTAGATGCTTGCAAAAGAGAAAACTAAACCTGTGCGTACAATCTCCGGAACCGTAAAGCCTCAGGTCGCTAGCAAAGCTTCAGCATTGCGGTCGGCCTAAACGGGCCGCTACTGATCCGGCAATCCGTAACGGCTTGCCCGAGTCGCACCGGATCGAATAGAGGGGAGGGGGGGGGGACAAGGGGAAAAATGGGCGGCCGTTTACGTTACTCAATCGGTGGCACGGAGAGCCGTCTGGAGGACCCGCCGCAGAGAAGGAGGCCAAACGCATTGAACGGCACAAAACACTCCGAACACCACCGACCGAGCTGGCAGATGCCCGACCCCTGTTGTCACCGCTTACCGCTCCTCCTCCTCCTCCTCCCTTCCCAAACCAGTACGATAACCGGTTGGGAGCGAAAAATGAATGTCACTAAACCGCGCGGGAGTCCAGGCGCATGACTTTTGCTTTTTTTTTTTTTTTTTGGTGGACGTGGTAGTGAGTCACCCCGCTGTACATACAAGCGGAAGATCTCCAGATCACCATCAACAACAACAAAAAAAGGGGAGAAATGAAGGATCAACCGCAACTGCACACGAATCTTGTTTGAGATTGAGTAAGAGCAGTAGCAGCAGCAGCAGCAGCAAACGAGTCCGTGCCGCGTACAATGGGGCGCGACCTTGATTGGGGCGCGACTGGTCAGGCACCCGGTTTCCGATGGCGTAATCTGGCGGGACACACACACACACACACACGCACGCACGCACACACTGTCCCTCGGGTGGATCACTTTTCCTCATTTGCTCGCTGCTGTCAGGCTATGAGTGTGTGTGTGTGTGTGTGTGTGTGTGTGTGTGTGTGTGTGTGTGTGTGTGTGTGTGTGTGTGTGTGTGTGTGTTTGTGAATGTATTTGTGTGTCTGCACAGCAAATGTACATCACCGCGCGTTACGTGAGCACCGTGAGGCTCCCCTGCCGCCCCCCCCCACTCTCCCAACCCCTCTGTCTGGTTCCTCTTTCCATGCTTCTGCGTTTTACGCCCTCCCACCAAGGCGAGCTTGTGCCATATTGCGCGGTGTTGCGAGGAAAGTATTACAACCATTTCCAAGCGAACCACCGTTTCGAGCAGCTGATCATAACGCTAACGCCAGCCCGCGGAAAGAAAAGCGAGCGTTTCGAGCAGCAAAATAACACTTTCCCTTTTCGGGGGTTGCCCCTCTAGCCAACCTAGACGGAAACGAAACCCCCCACCCCCCCATGGGAAAAGGAATTTTGAGAGAGAGAGAGAGAGAGAGAGAGAACGAGAGAGAGAGAGCAGAAAGAAAAATCAATGCTAAGCTGCAGTCGATCACTCCCTTAGTTTCCTTTTTTTTCTACGATAGACCACACACACACATACACACCGCACACACACACACATAGAGTCACACAAACACAGCGCGCGAAGGCTTTTTTCACCTCACCTTCTGCACACCGTCGCGAACGCAACGCGCGAGGAAGCAGAGGATGGAATAAGGGCCTCACCTTTCGCTCACCTTTCGCTCGGTCGGCGCCGCTTTGCTTGGCCGCTTGATTGCTGCTGCTCACGTCGAACCCTGTCGGTTGCAACAACAACAACAACAACAAAACTATACACTAACGCACTTCGGTAACGCTGTTGGGCTAGTGCCGGGGCCGCGTTTCAGTAGCTTGTGCAGGCGGATGGCGGGCGATGCTGTTGTTGCGATCGGTGTCTTGAGCGCACTGGCTGGTGCTGCACTGCAACCCTAGGCGACCGTTCTCGGCCGCTGAGTCCTCGTGCGATTATTGGTCGCGGTGGTGGGGGTGGTGGTGGTGGTGGTGGTGGTGGTGGTGGTGTTGCTGGGTGGGAGGCGATTCAAAGTCGCGCACACCAACTCTTTCTCCCTCTGCCCTCTGCTCTTTTTTTTTTTAATCTTTTTCTATCTCCCTTTTTGATACGTATATATCTATCTCTCTCTCCCTCTAAATATCCCTCTCGCTCGCTCTCTCTCTCTCTATCAGCGAACGAGAAATCACTCACGCAAGATAACCAGATATCAGTGACAGAAGCAAAAACAAAGAAACAAAACTTCAACCGATTTTCCGAAAAAAAAACAAACAACCAAACAGTAACTGAAACCAAAATCACACACACGGTCAAAACGGTGGCTGATGTATCACTGGGAAGGATATTGTTGGTTGATAGTTGAAGCGCCTTGCTGCTGCTGCTGCTGCTGTTGCGGCGACTCCTCTTACTAAGGATCACTTATTACTACTGTGCGGTGTAGAACACGCGTGCTTACAGGGGAGCCGATGGTCAAGCTATGGTTGGGCGGTGACGTGCGTGCACCGCTTTTAAACTACACACCTTTTTTTTGTCTGTGATTGCCTTTTGTTTTTTTCTTCTGTTGTTGTTGTGTTATTTCGGGACGGACGGGTTTGGTCGGGCTGCCGATTTTGCTGCTGGTCGCTCGAGCTCTAATGTACCGCACTCGCCAGCACGTCGATATCGAATGTTAGCTGCGAATGTAAAACGCCCGAAACTAATAGTTTTGTAAACACACGAGCGCACCACTATATAGTATAGTTTCGTGCCCGCGTTGTGCCCGCAGTGCGCGGGATGGGGGGGGGGGGCCGGTGGCCCCGTGATTCGGGCCCGCTCTCTCGACAGGGAGGTGGGGAGGTTCGCGCCGTCGTGCTTCGAGTTTGCCGTATCGCCCCGGCCGGATGGTGGGGTCGCTTGCCGATGCTGCTGGTGTTTCCTCCCCTCCGGGCGCGCACCACGCAGCAGGCCAGTTCGGAGCGCTTCGTCAATCTTCGTGCGCACCCGGGAGGGTAGCGAGAGATAGAGAGAGAGAGATGGTAAGCGGGCAAGGGAGGCGGAAAATCGCAGTGGTGAAACGGTTTTCCACCACACGCAAAGGAGATCCGGTGGGGGCGCCGACGGATTTGGGCTCAAACGGATCAAATTCACCACCACCCCCAGCCACTCCACGTACCCTTGTCCCTCCTGAACCGTTTCCTCCACCTCCGATTGCATACTGCTCGCACCAATCCGGGCAATGATGGAAGATGAAAAAAAAAAAAAAAATAAACCCCGTACAATGTCTCCGTGTGTTTGTGTTGAAGCTTTGCTTGAGTTTTCTATTATCACCCACACCCCGATCCTCTGCCTGGGGCTGCCGTCGTCTTCCTCTGCAAACCCACTGAGGTCAGGCAGCAGGCCGTTCGGTTCCACCGGTGTGAATCTTTCCAAAATTACAAATTAAAAAGAAAGAAAAAAAAACGAGACAACACAACAAAAAAAAAGCCAACTCCAAATTAAACGCCCCCTTGTCGGGGGGGAAATCCCACTGCAGCCAATTCCGCGAGCGAAACCTGGTGAAAACATGCATGATTCGAAGAAAAAGTTAGCTTAACACATGCAGCACACACACACACACACACACACATACATACACACCCTTACCGTCCTTGAGACGTCTTTGGACGCAGTTGGATAATAGCAACTTTTTCGTTAAACATCGAAAATTAAGAATCCATCACAGATGTAAAGCAATCAAGAGGATAGGGGTGGGGGGGGGGGGGGGAGGAGTAGCTAGCGAATGTGAAATGGACCAACTGTGTTGTTTAATCAACCCCCTTCGCCCGTTGTGCTTGGCTTCGGGTTAATTGGGGCCATCTCTTGGCATCGCTTGATGATGAGTCAGGAAGAAATCGCTCACAATTTAATAATAATCGCTTACAAGTACCGGTCTCAATAGGCAATTGATATTTTCGAACACGGATTATCGTGAATTCGAACTGATTCCCCAGAAACTGGTGCTGCACCAGTTTAAGGAAGTTGTAGAACAATCGTTTCTTCTGGTTATAATATTTCCGGGAAATAACGTTTCTTATCGTTATTATTAAGCTATGTACCGTTATGTTTCCAATTAAGGACAGCCTCAAACTGTACTTTTAATTTTTTAAATGATTGCCATGATGTACTAGAAACAAACTAAAAATGTGTTTGATCCCTAATACGCCCTGATGCCACAGTAAATACATATTTTCCGTCTGCTGGTTCACCACCGGAGGTATTCTTGGTAGTTTTCTCATTTCCTCTCAATTTGGTCCAGATGCATTAAAGTACATCGTTACCTGTTTTAGAAGTATTCATCAACGTGATAACAACAGTGTTTTAACATTTGTGCCCTGAATTTTATTAAAACACGTATTTAATACTGTCCGGATCTCGAAGCAAGATGTTATCTTGTGTTTCATTCTGGACAGCCGAAGTAAATTTTGATAAATTGCATAAAAATATGGTTTTAGGCAGTGCTAACTACAAGAATAAAGGTTTAGTTATGCTCTATTAAATAAAGGTTTAGTTATGCTCTTTTCGAGAATAGATGTGATAAATGCCTTAATGATCCTACAGCGAATATAGTCGAATTTCGTAGCAGCACTCAATGCGGTTCAATGCATCTACGAGTACAAGAAAGAAAAAGCACCCAAACCCCGTTGTCAATAAGACCGTCTTCTTGACGGTCCAGAAGGACACTGACCTTCAGAATTGGGTGTTTGGACAACATAAGAAGTGTACAATTTAAAATGTGTACTATTTACGTGAATGTTAAAAGGATAGACGACATTTTGAGGTTATCCGGAATTTTCATCAAAACGCCCGTAACGTGAAATATGAAGTCGAACCTATCCGGAATATGAATCAAAATGTTTCGAGTGAAATTATTGAAAATCTTGTTTTTCTCAAATGAGGTTTCTTAAAAGGTTACTGAGCTATACAGTGTTATGGTCGACTCAATTTAAATAAGTAAGAAAATATTCCATGCCGAAAATGGCTTAAGTGTTCGTATTTCGTAGCTATTCTATACCAAAAAAGCCGAAATTTTACAAAATAACAAAGCACAAAATGTGCCTACGTTCTTCATCAGAAACTCAATTAAATCAATGTAAAATTAACTCAACGCCGCCGCCCATCGATAGAAGAAAGTCTAATTTCATGCATCCACAACATCTTGACCCTTTCAACACAGCTGATCACACACAAATTGACAAATTCGGGCATCATTATAGCAGATCACGGATTAGAAAAAATAGAGCAACGCAACGGCTACTACTAGAGCGTTACTAATGACCTTTTACTTGGGTACTATTTCTAGCACTCCCTTCATCGCGAGTGCGACTGCTCGTCGAGGGCGAACAATTTTACTTCGTACTTAGTACCTTCACCGATACAAACGCAAACAAAACATTGATTGAAGCTATTGATAATTTCCATTGAACTTGAGTTTAATAAGAAACAAAAAAAAACTCCATGTTGTGGTGCAAATTACCACCCTGATGCTTTGTGATAGGGGAGGGTGGGTGAAAAACATGAAAAGACGAGTCTGTTTGCAAACCAGACCATTAGGCAGAGCGTTTTGCACGTCAGAACTGCGTGTTTGTTGCAGAACGGCATTAAAACTGATAAATAATTAAAACAAAGTACGCTAAGCGGCGAACCTCGAATTGGGTATGTGCGTTCGGCGAAGGTTGTAAACGGGGCCGGGTTGAGATTAATTTGAAAAAAAAAACAAACCCTTGCATAGTATTGTTCCGTTTTGGCACGTTTCTTAGCCACACGCCAAGGGAGGGGGGGGGGGGGTGGAGGAATGAGAGGAAGAAGGTTATCACCTAGCCGGCAATGTACTAGCTACTGATTACAGCCATAATGATATTTCCGTGCACTTTTAGTGCTAACTAGATGCGGTGTTTTACGTTTGTTCGAGGCTTTGCGTTATTCATGATTAGCGGATTGAACTTGATGGGGGGAGCGTGCAGAAAAGTAATGAAGTTAACAATAGCGACTAACCTCTAAACATGTTGTTCCAAAAACCCTTGTATCTGGAAAGGTCGTGCATTGAAGGGAGAGAGAGAGAAAACAAAACAAGATGCATCCGAAAACTAGATCAATCGACAAAAACGGAAGCGTACAAAATGTGATAATGATGTACAGTGTTCGTACTGCTGTCGTGGCACACAATTAGGAGCGAGGTTAGGCAACCATTTTTTTAAGGATCGAGTCGTTGTAAGGGTGAGGAAGAAATGAGGTTTTTTGTCTACTTAAATAAGTCACATCCAGTGTGTGAGCAATGTTCAAGGTGTCTTGGAGGAGATGTTTTGTGTGGAAGGTACTACAAGTTGCTTCAAACGTTAACGACTTTGGAACAGTTTAAGCTGCCCGAATGGGCATTAAACATTTGCGCGTCAGGGTTAGCAGTCTTAGGAATTACAGACAAATTAGGCTTTCCCAAACCATTGCTCAGAGCATTCCTCAGATGCTAGCGTTGCTTTCCGAAGCATTTGCTTATTTATTTACTCCAATAATTGCATCTGGCTTCCGTAGCCTGCATAGAATACTTAAACCTAGACCTTCATCTATACTTATCCAGGGCACCAAAACTCACGCAGAACTTTCAAACATCTAGGAAGACTAAAGAACAGATCGACAACACTAAAGCTATCATTGGCCACTTTTCTTCGATTCTCCAAAGTATAAAGCTCTAACAATACAGGGTTTCCCACGATTTATTGGTTGGTTCCCATCAATTTTTGGTGGGTTCCCATGTTTGTTTGGTGCGTTCCCACGATTTTTTGGTCGTTTCCCAGAATTTTTTGGTGCAATTGTATTGATATCCAATCGGAAAATACCAATAAATTATGGGAACAAACCAAAAATCTATGGGATACGACCAAAAAATCGTGGGAACGCACCAAAAAATCATGGGAACTGACCAATAAATCGTGGGAAACCCTGTAAGCAGCGCAACGTGAACCATCGAATCTCAAATCGATTTCTTAATGGCAGCCTACTTATTCCAGTGACATTTCTTGGGCAAAAATTTCAATAACATTTGTTTTATTTTTTTATATCCTATCGATTTAAGTAATCTGTGTAATCATTGATCGGACGAACAAAACAACAATAGTTGCACTCGGAGTAACAACAGTAGTTGATTGGACCTCGGATCGGACCTAAGTATGAAGCCTAAAGTTCGATTTCCTTTGGTAATAATAGCATCAAAATGTTGATCTAAGATTAGAGTCCAATAGAATACCTAAATCTAATACTAAATCAGAACGAGGAAGTGTGTCGTTCATAAGTGTATCATTGTGTTTTACAGGGCTCTTGCCGCGAAAAAAAAGTCATTTACTGACGTTGATAGATAACATATTCACAAAATACCAACATTGGAACAGGGAGACAGAGTACAGCAGTTTTAAAAAGTCACTACTGTTTCTAGTTGCAGAGCACATTTGTAAACCGTCAGCATATAATAATATTAAACATTTCGGTACCGCCAATACTACGTCATTGATAAAGATATTAAACAATAACGGACCCAGAATGCTTTTTTGAGGAACATCTGCGACATTTGAGTAATCTTGCAGGATGCTTTCTCCTATCTTGACGACCAAGGTACGATGGTATAGGTAAGAGACAATCGATTTGACTAAGTCACATCGGAGGCCAAGTCTGAAAAGCTTCTGTCTCAACGCAAAATGATCAACGCGATCAAGGGCCGCATTGAGATCGGTATAAATAGCATCAACCTGAGTGCCTTTATCAATGTGCGAGTAGCTGTACTGCTGTAATCTCACGACATTAGTAGCTGTAGATCGGCCAGGGTAGAAGCCATGTTGAAGTGGAGTGCGCTCAGATGTATGTACTCAGGCAAATAATGTAGTAGTGCTAGGACCAATAGTTCGAATACCACCTTCAATTTTCAAACATTCCTATCGTAGAATCTAACACACTAAAGAGGGACAGGGCCGGGGGGGGGGGGGGGGGGTGGTAGTTTGTTTTTTATGAGGTCCCAATCAAGCATTGCGGAGCATTCTAAATGGTTGAATGCCGAAACCGACGCCGAATGCCGTTCGAGCAGGGCAGCGTTACGTGTGTGGAATAATTGCCGATCCAAGCACTGGACCGCCGCCGTTCTGATAGCTGACCGGAAAGCTTCATTATGCCGCTCAACGCTTTAACGCTTCCCACCCCCCCCAGACTCAAGGATAACGAGCGATACTGCTAGCTTGGGTCATTCGCGAGGGGGCGGCGTGGCGTGTCTGCCCACTGTGACGGAGCTTGGCGAGGCGGCACAGGCAGCGCCTTGCAGCGTTATATCGAGCGTCAATAGCTTCTTTGTTTCGCTCCCGGGCAAGGGTGAGCACATTAAAGCTAGCCACCGACCAACCTCCCCCTCCCGTTATGAGGTACCATAAACGTACGTGAAGCGGGAAGTCGAAGTGTTCGAATCGTGGCGGCATAATGCAAATATCGATGCGTATCGCTATTCCATTTTGGTTCTCTTTGGTCCACCACCTCCCCCATCGCTCGTAGCCGATTGAGGCTGTTTGGGGTGGTTAGGGACAGGCTCGCGGTGGTGGGCGTGCGGGAGATTGGGAGAGGTTGGCCGTTCGGTGGCTTATCAACAGCTTATGCAAGGTTGTTTGCAATATCGTGCGTATTGTGCGTTAGATTGTAGACGGGTTCGCAAAAAAAGCGTTCGCACAAACGGAGCTAATGAGCCGATAGCGTAAGTTGGTTCGGTTTTGGGTGAGTAGGGGAGGGAAGGGAGCTATGAGGCGTCGGAGATGGGGCGGGCGATGGATTATGAACCTTTCAGCTCGATAACGATCACTCAACAAAACGATTGGGACTAGATCAACACTACCACTGCACAAGATCTTTCCAGAAGTTTAATGTCATAACGTTTGCAGTAAAAAAATGGATTTATTTTCGACTGGCTGTAGAAAAACAAACTATACGAGATAATTTTTTTACATCATTTGAAAGGTATATATTTAAGCTTACTATCAAACATAAATCTACGACCTTGTGAGCTGCTAGTCGTCAGTTATCCGGAATTTTCGCCATGGCGGACGAAGACATGCGTGCAGGTATGTTTTTAAGATCTACTTTCGATTTTTATCAATTTCTCCTCAGTTTTTGCAACAAAATTGTTGGAGTAGCGCTTTTGCACCATGTTGGTCCTAAAATTCTCGATGGGACGCTGGATGGGAGTTGTTTGATTGGTTTGCTTAATAGGGTGTCAGCCGAAATTCGTTTGAAATGATCGAATTGAGTTTTGGCGTCATTGCTTGCCACTGCGAAGCCTGTTGACGCGATTCTGCTTCCTGATATGTTTTTTATGTTTCCGAGGTACTACTTCACTGTTCACTGTACTGTACTTCACTGTGTGTTCACTGGCCAGTTGCATCGACCTCCTGGCTAAGCGAACGCAGTGTTGAAACGATTTTTGCTTCTGTCTTCATTTTCAGCAGCATTTGGAGCTTGTTGTCATTCAGGGTCGTCGGGAATTCGGATGTGGGCTTTCTTTCGATGCTTTGATTGTTATCTAATAGCGACAAGATGTTGTAGATATTGAAATGGGCTTATACGACGTGCACAAATTTTCACACGGAGTCAATTTAGACGCTACGGGGTGTCGTTCTTTGATCACGCACGGTTCTAAACAAAGTGGCTTCACTTTTTTGGCCATCACGATTAGAGTTCGATTCACATAGGTGTCAAATTATGTTTGCTGACTCCTGGTATACCATTATTGGAAGTGCAATCAACGTTTCCTTAGTGCGGGTGTAGATAAACCCATGAAAAATGACAATTTTGTCCATTTTTTTAAATGTAAAACTTATTGCCAACTACAATGAAACTTTTTCGATTTTTTGTGATACGAAGGATACGAATATGGCAACGCACGAACAAGCGAAAAGCATTTGCATTAATGTAGGACTCTTGGTTCTGTAAAGGTCTCACTATTCAAGCCACTATATAACAATGCAGTTACTCTTATCGTATCGTACTCTCCGTAGACTTACATCACTTGGTGCCTTTTTCATTCCTTCTTTCTTCCTACTGTCTAACCCATTACCCTAATGCATGCGAGACAAGCATTACCTTAATTCGATTTTTACTTTAATTACTCTCTTTTTCATTTTATTCAACCCTAGTCTACTACATAATGTACAGAGCGCTGCGCACTGGACCAACCGGTGGGAAAGGAGTTATGTTCCCGAAAAAAAAAAACAATAAAAAGCAACATTCCGGGAAACGCATTCAAACACTTTTACAACAAGCGTTTTGCGTGCACATTACGCCAGGTGACGATAGTACACGAAATGGCCAGTTACGACATGATCGTAATCGAGGCAAATTTCGGCCCCCATGATGTCATTCACTTATGCACACGAGGCTGTGTACGGTTCGTCGCTACCGCGTCTTGTCGCCCGTGAAGTCTCCGATGCGCGGCGTCTCGTAGCAACAGCAAGCGGCGGCACTGACAGATGTTTCTGAGTGTGTGAGTTTATCGCTACCCTATTTGCCGTTGTCCCAGCAGTTGAGAGATTCGCCAGTACGCACGGCTAGTGGTTGCACGGATGAAATTTTGAATGGCGTGGAACAAACAACAAAAACAAAATGGTGTACCACCAATTAGAACGAGCGGTACGCGCGCGAATGGTACCTGCGAAACGATCCGTCGGGTTCCATTAGTGGAGTTTTTGTTGCTGTTGATAAGCTGAGCGGATTTTTTTGTTGTTGTGTCCGGTCGCTTTGTGCCCGGCAAGGAGCAGACATGTTCGAGTGGGACTACTTCACGCTGAAGTGTTTGATTGCGGGCTGAAGGATTGCGATGGAATTAGGAACGACTTGTGGCACGGAGGTTTACAAGAGGTTGACGCTAAATTTTAGCTGTTAGGCATACATTTTTGCCTCCAACGCTCCTGTTTTTGATTGAAAGTCATCAATTCTCGTCTCTAGTGGGAATAGCGACAAAATTAATGCCTTAAAGACAAACATTCATGACGATGAAGGCAACAAATTGAGCTTTAGAGTCCAACATTGAGACAATCTGTCAAAAAATGATACCTTGAAGACAGACATTGGTAACTAACAGGCAATAATTAGTCACGGCGATTGATTTTTACTGATAGACACTAGAATCATTAAAATGGCACAATAAATATGCGTATTAATAAGCGATTACAAGACATAATCGAACAAATGCCAGGTTTTTTGGATTTCATAGTAATTATTTTGGGTTTTGGAGATTTTGTTAGTGAGTGACATAAATAAAAGTAAATTATTTTCATGAAAACATTACTTAAAATGGGTACTGTTTTTGTTTTCGTTCACCTGTTGCAATCACCAAACCAGCACCATTGCTCCGTCTGCCAACAAAACCAACAGCTTAATTATCTTTACATTTTTAATCACAAGCTCGCAATCTCGTAACCATGTGCTCTGCGTAACAGGAAAAATAAAATTCAGTGAAAAAGGGAAGAGCCTTAAATGAGACCAACGGAGCAATTCGTTCCACCAGCGAAAAAATGCGTCACCAGCAGCAGCACTGGTGCAACTGTCCGTGTTACCCAGGGCTGCGTAAGTACGCCGAATTAATTTGTGACACTCTATTACAGCCTACGGCGGCTAGCGGGGGATAGAGACGGTGTGACGAAAGGCAAATCTTAAATCCCGAATCGAAAACAGCAACAGGGAATGGCAGGGAACCAAACGACGGCCAAAACAAGAGGGTTTTATTTCGGGTCTCAAACTCTCTTTCACTATGTTGATGATCTAGCTTGGTTGTGCGGTAGTGGTTGCAGCGGTAGGAGGAGGAGGAGGAAAAAGGAGGAAAGTGAGATAGTTTCCATACATCTCCGTTTCAGCGGGAATCTGACGAAACTCACCGCAACACCAGAAATGTGATCGCGTAAGACGCGTGTGTTTTGTGCAGTTTTTCCTCAATTTGTAGCTGTAGGTTGCCCTGTTGTGTGTGATTCGGTTTCGCTATTAAAGGGTTTGGTATACATCCATGCCTTGTTTTTGGTGAAGCGTTGTAGTAGCATACATTTGCCCCTCATCGGCGATCGCGTCACGCTAATGATGAAAGAGTGTGTGTTTTTTTTTGCTGTTGCTGTTCGCTTTACTAGTTTGTCGCAACTGGCACGAGACGCACAGAAGCTCATCAGCGCGAAGTCGGAACGAATCCGTGCCGTGCCAGACAGGCGCACCGTTGCGTTGCGATCTTTTACTCCTAATTTGTTCGATTTGCAAGAGAAAGATTGCCACCGCCGCCGCCGCCGGAGGGATGCTGATTGAATTAGGCACTGGCAAGCAAACGCGCTGGGCAGGGAAGCGCCGTCGCCTTTGTCCATTGCCTAATGCCGTTGCGGTTGCGAAATGTATATGTAGGCTAGAGATCGCCCCTGGAGTTGATTGATTTTTAAAATCAGTGAGAGTGCTTGTGCCAGCGTCTTTACTTTCGCCCGTGGTCAAAGATCCGCTCGGTTCGATGCACTCGCCTGTTCCGCTCAGGGACATTCTGCACTCATCGCAAGCGAATTGAGCGAAGAAGAGTAGCAGCAGCAAAGGAGAAAAAAAGGCACGTAATTATGTCAGATCACATACGTGCGCACGTGGCCAATTCTTCCAAATGATGCAGCAGACGGAGGGGACCTCTGATCTGCTCCGATCAGCTTGGATTCAAAATTAACTTTGAGCAACCAATAATGAACTGCAACCGAATCGAGGTGTGAATGATTTATGGACTTTTGTTGAACGACATGGCAAAAAACGGTAGCACACAGCAGCAGCATTAGTAGAAGCTTTTCAACAAACCGTTCGGTAATTTAAGGTACAAACGAGTTGCGCCACACAGCACAGCCATTATAATTCACGCCCGTTAAGCAGTGGAGGACTTAAACGGATCAAACACGACACTACGGATACCTCATCAGATTTTTCCGTGGCTGTATGTTAATTTGGCAAACACAGGTTGCATTCGATGCAGAGGTAGAGGCATGGCGTGACGATTTGATGTTGGTGTAAATATCGATTGCTTAAGAAAAGGGTGGGGGGGGGGGCACCGAAAGGGGAAATATATTAAGCTATTTGTCTAATTATGTAATGCTTCGATTTGGAGAATGATTTCATAAAGAAATATCACTTATTTAAGTATCACAGGACTATACATAAATTCGTGAGCTTTTAGGAAAGGTGTCAATAACTTATTTTTCTGTGGTGGAATGAAAAAAAACGCAGTCATTTAGAAACATCATCTTAGGCTTTCCACTACTAGTAATTTTACCATGCAACAGATCTTAGAGAAGATGGCTTTATACAGACACGATACATAGCATCTCTTCATGGACTGCAAAACCGCATACGATAGCATAGCCAGGGTAAAACTGTACGATGCTATGAGCTCTTTTGGAATCCCAGCCAAACTGATAAGGTTAGCAAGAATGACTATGACTAACATCACTTGTCAGGTGAAGGTGGATGGAAAACTCTCAGGACTTTTTGCTACCACCAAAGGTCTGTCCCAGCGGACAGACCTATTCTGTCTCCTATTCAACTTGGAGCTAGAGAGGGTCATCCGGAACTGGAGAGTGGAGACTTCAAGAATCATCTTCTATAAGTCAACCCAGATCTTGGCATACGCTAATGATATATCCATCATTGGTCTGCGGCTCTCCAAGGGATCGAGCAGGCGGCAGAGAACCTCGGATTGCAGATAAACGAGGCAAAGACCAAACTGATGGTGGCAACATCAGCGGGCCTACCAATAACAAATCCAAACTGACGTAGGGGTGACGTACACATAAATGAATGCACTTTTGAAGACGTCCCAAAATTCACCTATCTCGGGTCAAAGGTCAGCAACGACAACAGGCTGGCTGTCAACCGGTCATTCTACAGCCTGAAAAATCAGTTCACCTCAAAGAACCTGTTGCGACGGACGAAGCTGGTGCTATATAGTACCTATATAGTACCGGTACTCACATACACCTCTGAGACATGGACACTGTCCAAATCTGACGAAACCCTCTTAGCCGCGTTCGAGAGGAAGATGCGCAGAAGGATACTTGGCCTCGTATGTGTGGAAGGACAATGGAGGAGCCACTATAATGACGAGCTATACGAGATGTACGGCGACCTCACTGTCGTGCAGCGTATCAAGCACGCCAGGCTCCGGTGGGTAAAGTCTTTTTAGGCCGTCCACAAGGACAGAGGAGGCGTGGTAGGCCCAAGCTAAGGTGGCAAGATGGCGTGGAGGCGTCCGCCATTAAGGCCGGGATAACGGACTGGCAGACGAAGGCGTGAGACCGTGAGCGGTTTCGGACACTCCTGAGGCAGGCCAAGACCACAAAGCGGTTGTAGCGCCGGATAAGTAGGTAAGTAAGTTTTTTCACTACGGTGGATGTAACATTGTAATTGTAACAGCTCCAAACATGGTATCTTTGAAGCATAAAGTGTTTGTTTTTGTGGGGAGCTTTGTTTCATTATTTAAAATGTGGAGAAAATCCCGAAGGGGCCTATTTGACACACTTCAGGTTCTTCTTCTTCTTCTATTTGGCGTAATGTCCTATGCGGACATATAAGCATACATAGGCTTTTTAGCACAGTTTTTTCAGCACCACGCAGCCCAATAGTCAGTTCTTGCTAAGGAGGTCGGAGACTTGTACGAATTGACGATTGTTCCATGGGACACTTCAAGTATATAAGCAAGTAATTTCCCATCGCTTAAGCAAGCATAGCTATCAGAAAGATGGAGGACTGGGTCTCATATGGGAACACGCCAGCAAGCGACGAACCCCGCTATTTCACTTTTGAGGAACTGCTCCAATGGCAAAAAAGTACTAAGAAACACTGAAAATGGTAGATTTATCTCCACCGCTGTGTAGCCTGGATATGGAACCTTTAGATTATTGTCTGTTGTAGTCGTTGGAACATGATCTGGCTGACCAGCACGTATCCAATTATAATAAGGTAAACACGAACGAACTTATTTATGGTCCAAATGTAAAGAATCCCGTGGTACAGTCGTCAACTCGAACGACAAAAGGGTACAGTCGTCCACTCGATCGACATGGGTTCAAGTCTAGAAAGTCCGTCCCTCCGTATCAAGGATTGACTATCCGGCTGCGTGGTATTGAATTAAGTCTCGAAAGCCTTATAGGCCGGCATGTCCGGATAGCACGTTATACCTAAAAGAAGAAGTGTAAAGAATAAAAAAGTATCAATGAAATTAAATGAAAAAAAAAAACACACACTTCCAGATTAAATAAGATCTAATTTTGTACAAAAACTAGCGAGATGCTTGATTTTCTGCAATAAATTTTCATTCAAACTTTTAATTCAACAGTTTTAATTTAACATTTTCATATAATGATGTAACAGAATAAGATATGAAGTAGAGCATTTTAGTTGTTCGTTGAACTGTAACAGATAATTGATCAGTATGTCGACTAATTTCACCTTAAATTAACAAAAAAATAGTTAATTGCCTTAGTTGCGTCACACTGAATCGCACTTTTACCCTATCTTTTCATTCTTACTGCCGCATAGAACATGACTCTATTATCATTGAGATTGATCGGAAAGATTCAGATCTGTTTTGCTATTTTTTGTTAGTTTTGTTAGCAAACAATCTTGTCGTGGAAATGGAATAATGTTCTATTTAGCAGAAAGAATAGAAGAAAAAACATCATTAACGCATTTTTTTTACTGACGTCATCAAACACTGCACAGCACGTGGCGAGCGCAAATGATCTCTTTTGGACAGCTAGACACCGAGATCGCTGCCACTGCAGCCATATACGCAGCTCGCTGCGATACGATTTCCGATCAATTCTCCGTCGGAAAACTCTCTCGCTGCTGCTACATTCCACGTAGCTGCGTTAATAATAGCTCCATCGCATACAACCGAGGCAGCGGGGGGTCCCAGCTGCCGCTACTGCTGCTTTGTGCCAATTAGCCGCACTATCTGACAGTTAATTGCTGTCCGATCGGCTGATGATACGTACGGGACGGTACGGAGCGATGGCATGGGGTAGGAGAAACGTGCCCTTAGATCTTGTTCTGATAGTGCTAGCGAAGGCAAAAAATGAGTTGGGGCGAGCTACAGTTCGTTAATACGCACTTGATGGGGGCAATTTCAGTATGCAAAAGTGTGCTGTTTGATTGTTTGCCGGGTGCATGCGGGAGAACCGGGCACAACGGGGCATTCTAGCAGCGGAACGTAGATTAAATGTTGCACTTCTCATGTGTGCGATACAATGAAGTAGCCTTTAACAAGGCTTGCAGGTCAGAAATTGTCAGGATGCATTATTAGGTTTTTCAGTTTTTAGTATCAATATTTTCGTTGAAAGCATTTACTCCTCAATAATAAAGTTGGAGCACAAGTTAGTAGAGTCGAAAACAATTCCAAGCCATTCTAAGAAATCCTAAGGTGCTATGATCATGTAGCCCGTTCATACCGTTTTGCTACAGTTTCACATGGCGTTGACGCAGTGTGGGAGATGCAGCAAAGTCGCCCAGTTCCTACAACATCATCAGTATCGTAGTTAGACGCTAATGTAGCATTTGTAGATCTTTCCACACTCCACTCACACTGCTTCTCTTCCACCCTGCAACCCCTATGGGGGAGTTAGTAATTATAACGAAAATACTTGTTTCTAACTTCTGCGAGAACTACTGGCCAGCGCATAGCTGGTCGACTTCTACCACTTTTATTGCCCTTAGGTGTGTATCCAGTGTGTAGGGCTTTACATAATAAATTAGTCATCACGGGTTTCCCCGCACCCGTTACAGCCCCTTTCGTCAGGTGTGGTTCTTACTCCCTTGCCGTAACGCTATCGAGGGAAAAAAAAATGAAATAAACGCCACTCGGCCACCGATAGAACAACGTGCAGGGTGACGTGGTAGCGCGTACCCTGCCGTAGTGTAGTGCGCATACACAAAAGGCCACCGTGAAGGTGATGGACATCTGCAGCAGTTGCGCGAGCCCCCACAGCCTCACCTCAGGGTCAGGTGGCTAAGGTCAGGCAGAATCGAACGGCGATCGGTGGCAAGCAGGTGTTTGCATACGGCTGCCAGAGAGTGCAATGCTAGATGTAGGAGAGGGTGGTGGCGGGGGGTGGGGGGGGGGGTGGGGATTGTATTAGAGAGAAGGCAAAGAGCAAGAAGCACATCGCACGACGCTCGAGAAGAATCATCTCTGGTTTTATCTCGAGCTCGCACGGATTGAGGTTAATTGTGCGACGCCATGTGTGTGTGTGTGCGTTCGCATGTGCTTCGTGGCCATTTTATGAGCGCTAGTTTTTTTTTTACAACTAAGTTTAGATCAAGCGATCCCGGCCGCCGTCCCACTTCCTTCTCGTACTCCCCCGTTCCTTCTGATTACCTCTCTCTCTCTCTCTCTCTCTCTCTCTCTCTCTCTATCTCTCTGTTTAATAGATAGGCTGCAATCAGGTCTATCAAATGGCGCCATTACCGACCCTCTGGTGGCAAAAAGTGGAAAGGCAAAATTGAAAAGCAAAAGCTGTTTAGCGGTGCATTAGTCGCTAGCAGGAAAACATGCGCGCAGGCAGCGGTACACCTAGCACCCAATGTTTGATTGTGTACCGATTGGCAAATTAGGAGAAATGTCTTTAATGTCTTTCTAAATTGCTGTCCGGCGCAGAGGCTTTCAGGTCGGGCCAGGTCGGTTCATTTCACCCGGACCCGTGGCTCGTTCAGGCTTGCAGGCTGTTTTCAAACGTTTGGCTACAACCTACAAAAAGGCAAGAAGGCGGGTTGGTGTTCTGTGGCCATAATTACAATCATTAGCAGGGGGCGATTCGGTGACGCTGACTATTCGGCTTTTCACTCAAACCAATTTGGGTGTGGAGGTGTGGTGGGGTTGAACACACGCAAACAAAGCCAATTGATCCAACGAAACAAAACCATTGACAGGTACCGACACCGACGGCACTGACATTTATACTTTATCCGCTTTGAATGTGTTTACAGACAATTTCAACATTCCGGTAAGCTTCTGTTTACGGTCAGCTTGACAAATAAGCAATTTCAGGCCCCGTTCTCTTTCTCTCTCTTTTGCTTCTTCTCTTTGATGCACACACTCTCCCTTTCGCTCTATGCCGAAATTGGTTTGCTAATAGACACTGGTTGGCGGCGTGAAAGCATTGCGCTCGACGATCAAAAACGATGAACGGTTGGAATGATAGCCATGACAGCCAAGAAGACAACTCACAAAACAAACGAACAGTAGCGCTCGTCCACCCAAAAACTGAAAGAAGAAAAAAAAGGCCACTATCGAGAGCAGTCGGAAAGCTGCGCGGCCGAGCCAGCGTATATTGGGAGATAGCCCGAATAACCCATCAATCTTACGTAATTCGATTAACTCAACAGCGCTGCATAGAAGCGAAGCGAACAAAAGCGTACGAAACAAAACAACCGAAAACACATAAACACACACACAAACATATACGGTAGTGTAGGACAGGTGAAAAGTGAACAAGAAAAAAATGGGCAAACTGCTCCATACTGCGTGCTGCTTTCGTGTTACAGATAGTCCGGTCACTGAGGTGTGATAACGTGCATACGGTTGCATGTGTTAGTAGCACTGTACAATGGGGAAGCTGGGCGTAAGACGTTCGTTCCGCTTGAATCGTCACCAACCAACCAGGCTGTCACTTTCATTTTACTTACTTAGCCTGGAAGCCTGTTGGAACGGCAATTTATGGAAAAATGCCCTTTTTGTCAAATATCGACTACAAGGTGAAAATGCAGTGATTGTAGTGTGCTAAAGTATGTGTATATTTCATTAATCAAAATTCGTTGACTTTTACACTACTTCATGAATTTTCCGAATTATCATCATGCCGTTATATATTAAGAAAATAGACATAATTCTTTAGTGATTACCGTCATAAAATCAGTAAAAACATTAGCTGATTTTGTTGAAACCTTCAATGAACTTTTTAAGGAAAATGTTGATCACTTAAAATGAGCTACAGTTATTTATTAAAACTATGACGTGTAAGATCACAGCAACACATATCTAACAAGCTAAAAAAGATCCAATATAATCATATACAGCTTTTTCAAGGTTTTATTCACTACAATCACTATAGGAGCACAATTCATCAATAAGGGGAAAATAACGCAGCAGTTGGAACAAAAATATGTATTCGTAAATTTTCTGTGTTTAATAATATAAATGGTTGTAGGGTAAGTGTACCAATTATGGCTATTAATATGTCATCAAGATACCGATTTTACCCCTGTAAAAATAAGTACTGAGAAAAATACCAAAAGTCTTTATGTTTTCTTGTAGCCTACTATGTGTAGAACATGAGAGTATTTTTTTATTTTCACTCAGTGTTTATCAAAATGCGTGAAAAATTCAATTATAAATTGCATCTCAAGGTACCAATTATGGCTATAGTGTTCCTAGAAATTCGCCATAGCTGTACCAATTGTGGATGTATGCTTAAACTCGTGGAAATTAACACAAAAAATTACTTTGTGACATTGTTTAAACTCAAATCAAGGAAAAAGATGTTCACTGCACCAGTATAAGTATATAACCACCATTACCAATACCTAAAATTAACAATTTAAAATATCCGCTTTCTATCACTGGTTGTATTGATAACCACGCTGAATTAATCACACAATTGATGGGGCTAATCCTTCACACATTTTAATTTCTTACATCTTTCTGATGACACCGTACTTGGACACTCTTCACCTGATATCACCTGACATTCCTTCACCTGGAAGCTACACCGAAACCAGCTACCGTTTCAGCGCGATACTATTTGAATTTGTTTAAGTGAAGAATCGTAGCCATAGTTCAACTATCTTCTGGTCAAGATACTTCCGGTCAACACTAGCACTAACTATCGATCAGGGAAGAACAATAGCGCATTTGGCAATATGGAGACACGAGCAGCTTCAGATTTCACTGACTTCGTATGAAAGACTTTCAAAACTGCATTATTTTGGTGAAACTGGTTCGATTACATTCTTCTGATTATTCCACTGATTCGAACACTTTACAAAGAAACGATGCTTAAAACACAAAATAACACTTTATATTGCGAAAATAACAACGAGAAACCCCGATTTGTTCACTTATAAACTACGCGCTACGACCAAAACGACAGTTGTCAACAAAGCATCCATAGTATACTGCGATATTTGGTGCATCAAAGGATAGTTGTACCAATAATGAACATACGGAAAAAAGACATATTTTCGTTGAAATAATGGTAAATTTTGATTAGAAATCGTTAAATAACTAATATTTTGCACCAAAATGATGATTTTGAGATAAAATTATGGTTAGGTGCTTGAAAATTGCTAATATCCCACAGTGCGGCTCTTAGCAAAATGGTAAGCGATACCAAAAATCTTGGCAACACAATTTAAAAGGGTGATATTTAACAAACCGAAGTGAGCAGTACGGAACTAATGAAGCACAAATATGTTAAAATGTTCATATTTGAAATGAAAAATCCTTCCGTGGTTTTAGAATGCAAATAGACTGTTTTAGAACGAAAATAGTGATCGTTATAGCCATAATTGGAGCTATAGCCACAATTGGTACGCTTACCCTATTTTTGGGGAAAAACGTTTTAGGGGACCGAACATTGGACTTCTAATAAACACATGATAAAAGTAATTAATATCAATCATTCAACAACGTAGCATCCCAACTGAAGATGTGACAACACTTTAGATAATATGTTTGGTATGATATCTTCAAAATTTGTAAAATTTATGAGCAAAACAAATTATCGATCGTTCGATCCCTTGTAGATCTAATTAGCTTACTACAGATATTAAGCTCTATAACTTGCATTGTTTATATCTTCATCTTCTTCTTCTTCTTTTGGCTCAACAACCGATGTCGGTCAAGGCCTGCCTGTACCCACTTGTGGGGTTAGCTTTCAGTGACTTTTTTGGATTACCCCCCATAGCAGGATAGTCACTCCTACGTATATATCTTCATCACTTTTTATTAAATAAATGAGTTTTCGTGATTATTGATCAAAAACCGGTGAAAGAACGAGCATCAAAGCAATAGAAATAATTGTTTTCTGGAGGTAAACCTCCAGCATCCTGTCACCGAAGCGGGAAAGATGGATAAAGAATTTATTGATCTATTTTACATCTTATATCAATTGGGAATGAAAAGATTTCACCAAATACCTTAAATAAGGGTATGAGGAAGGTTAAACCATCCAGCAACTAGAGAAAGAATTGACATAAGAGAGAATGATGCTATACACCGGAGCGGTCCCGTGGTTTAGTCGTCAGATCGAACGACTCAATAACATGCCCGTAATGGGTTCAAGCCTAAAATGGACTGTCCCCCCGTTACAAGGATCAACTATCTGGCTGTGCGTGGTTAATGAATTAAGTCTCGAAAGCCTGTATAGGCCGGCATGTCCACCTAGGACGTTACGCCAAATAGAAGAAGAGGAAGCTGCTGATTAGGCACTTCCCGGAACCCAATATCTTGCCACGACTTGGACTACTTCAATCAACAAAAAGAAGATATTTTTATACGACATCATTCAGAAATAGATAAGATAATCTATGGGATTACACGATCAAAAAGTTGAATCCTGAAAAAAGGCCTGACGAATCTATTAACAAGTCCACCAAACTTACTGGAGTTGTGGACTTGACAAATTTCCTAACAGGATGTCCTATAATGTGATTTAGTAAGCTGGAGCAACGCCAACTATTAGTTCCCAACATTTGAATAATACCTTAGATTCTGCATTCAAGCAGTGGCGCCTTGCAGCTTGCAATGGCGCCTACAATTCCTAAATTCATGGCTCAAGGAACTGTCGTTGCAATTTGCCAAGAATTTGTTTATGTACGTACCAGGACGTGAAAAGCAATAGGTAATGGTAAAATATAGAAAACTACTTCTACTTTCTACATTTTCTATATGTGTCCATCTCACCCTTCATAGTGTTCCCATGTTAGGTGTCCGTCTTACCTAAAATTCGCATTCCTTTACCTTCTTCACACTTTACGTTCATTGAAGCATATCAGTACCACTACAACCCGTACAAATATTCGTAGATTTAGCCTGCATGCATGTTTGTAAAGGTCATTTTTAAGTAAACGATAGGCAAACGAGATCATATTGTTTTTATTTTCCATAATTTTGAATATACTGTACATCTATAATACAATCTAAAATGCACCAACCAGTATCCCATTTTTCATAGAGGCGATCTGTTGGAGGGGTTTCCTTTCCAATCCGTGTACAGCTCGGTAATAAAAACGGGCAATGCGCACTTCAATCATCGCAACAAACTCTTCAAGCATGCTGTACACCAACCATCACATTCTCTTGCGCCAAAGTGAACTTTGCACAAACCGTGACATTCACTTGCATGCGCAATGATGGGAGTTTGCTATGTGCCATCTGACACCTTTGATGCAGGCAGTGCGCTACATCCCCGGATGATCGCCGGACGAGCCGCTGCTGCCGGCCGATGAGGCCCCGGACGCATCGGCCGACCCCTGAGAGGATCCGCCGGACGAGCCGAGCGATGCATTCAGCACGAGGCTGGTGATTCCTCCCACGACCGATGACACGATATTTCCGATAAAGGCGAACAGATCGGAACCGCCCTTGTGCTGGCAACACTGCTCCGCATCCGCGTTCGGATCCGTCTTGCGTTTGGCTTCCTCCAGCCCGGTGAAGAAGTTTTCCACGAACAGTTTCGGCCGCAGGGGTAGATTATCATCCTCCGGGTCCTGGTTGGAGTTGGAAGAAGTATGTGAAAAAACAGGCAAGAGCGTAAGGAATAAGAGTAGGAAGATGCAAGAAGCGATTGCATAAATTGTTGAGATTAGCGCGAAAGGCGCGTGTCATAAATCGTTGATGCGATGAGTCTAAGCAAAGCCCCACAAAACAATTTTCCCCCGTTTTCCCCTGAGCCGCTTGTAATTAAGCTTCACGCATTGTCCGGCGCAGCGCAGCACCAGCTCGCAAACGATAAAATGGAGTAATTGGCAGTGATCATGTCTCGAGTGCGTCCCGTTCGCTGTAGCACCTGACCGAGCTGACCATTAGCAACGTACGTACGTCAGCATCGTCAACAACGCACTCATTGTTCATCATTACCGGCCTATGACCACACCTGCCATCCTCAACCCGGTGGGAGCGGCGCCGACAAGTGGCAGTAACGGCTGCCCTATTGCTGCAGTTTCATAATTTAATCGTAAATAATAAGCATTTGTCTTCCGTGTGATGCGAAACACACCAAACGGTTGGCGGAGGGGGGGGGGGGGGGGGGCAGGAGGTGCAAGGCGGTTGGTTTGGTTGTTAAGTTTTGCGACCCGCTCCCACCGCTTCCCACCGCTCGCTGCGCTCCTCAGCGGGTCGACCAATATCCACCGCACGGCTGATGTACGATCTAACGACGCATCGGTGATGGAGCGTGTCATTCCGCAGCAGCATTGCGTTTAGGCTTTGCGTTTGCGGTACACGCGATGCAACACATGTTTCTGGCGGTGTGTGCGGAAGGCACCAAGGCGGGGGAAAGTGAGTCGAGTGGCTCATTACCGTACCGGCCGACCTTTTTGCACACCGAGCGCCGAGGCTGTGAGCGGCGAACGCAACAATGTCTTTTTGTGCGAATCGAAATGGCAATACGCTCAACATCTCGACGGACGGACGTGTGATGGGACACCCTTGCTTGCTCAATCGAGATCTGGCATGATGGGTCTGCGGTTTTGTGCGAGGCGCTGTAGAACGGCGACGGAGTCGGAGATTTGGCTGGATAGATGATACTTACCGAGCTGAGGGCAGCGATAAGTGCACCGAGAAAGTTGCCAAAGAACGCACCGTTCATGTCCTAGGGAAGTGGGAGGGAACGTTTAGGTTGAGTTGGCTTAAAAAAAAAAGATCCGTAACTGACGGGAGGATCTACCTACCGCACCACCACCGGAGAGACCCTCAATTGCAATGCCGACGTAACTGCCGAGTACCTTGCCGAAATTGTCATCGCCCTGCAAGACGAACAACGTGCCAAAGGGTGAAAACTCACAATGCCACTGTGCAAAAGGCAAAGAGCGTACTTACACCGAGCAGGCCGGCAATCAGCGAAGTGCCCGTTCCAAGCAGTCCCGGCACATCCAAACCGCCAGGCTGTTTGAATAAAAAAAAAGCAAAAATCATATACATTCAAGTGCTTGATGGCTTTTTTTGTTTAAAAAACTTTTGGAAAATGATTCATACCCCGAAAAGGTTTGTGACGACGGCGGACAGGGAACCGATCAGGGCACCGACATCCGAGCCTTCGTCACCCCCGCTCAGGCTCGCAATCAGTCCAACCAGTCCGCCCGGACCTTCCTCCTCCTCGGACTCCATGGACTCGGACGCGTCTGGTGACGCATCGACTGATACCGCGATCTCGTTCGTGTCCGGTGCCTTCTCGTCCTGTCGCGTCTGCCGGCGCAGAATACTCTCCGCATGGTGCTTCAGCCCGCCTGCCACGAGCTCCTCGAACCGGACGGGCTTCGGGAGTGCCTGAAGCAGCAGCCGCTGTATCAGCTCATTGCCCAGTGAGGTGGCCAGGTTCGTCGCCAGGAGGCTGTGCGAGTCGCCAAGATTGCGCACAATCCGCTTGAGCCGGACGGCAAGCTGGCGGCGCATCACCGCCAGCTGCTGATCGACCTGCCGCTTGACGTGCCCTGACGCATCGGTGGAATTGTTGTGACTGGCCGGATTCACACCGCTCCGTGCCGTCAGCCCCGTTGACAGTATTTCCTGATTAGGGGGGGGAAACGAGAAGCTTTACCATACCCATTTTGCTGAAGTGTGTAAGGTCGTGCGGCGGAGGAGGCGGATAAGAAGAAGGGAAGAATGGAAGCAGGATGGGGATGGAGGGGCTGGGGCACCTTTCAAACAAACGCACAATTGCAACACACATAAAACGGCGTGTCGTTATGGTGAGGTTGTAATAGCAAGCGAAAACGAAAGACTTAACCGCCGGCTAAAGCGACGAACGCTCCCACTAGTCGTGCGGTTTGATTTTTTTTTTCGATTCGACCTGCTCATCACTATTGATAGCGATACAGGGTTTCCATCATATTTTACGGTAGCTTGTAATGTACCCTGTTACACCACACTGGCAAGATTTAACACTACAACAAACAACGCAAACCACAGCAGCTATTGTCCTCGACAAAACCTCACAATTACACAGTTCCCCTCTTACCTGGGTGCGTGCGTCCAGCTCCCGTCTAAAGTAACCGAGCGACACGTCTGGCTGGCGGGAGGCGGCCAGCTCTAGCCCCGTGCCAAGAATTTCCAGCGCAATCTCACCCCGCTGCAACGTCCCGGCGATGGTACGCTCCAGCCGTTCCCGCTGTCCTGCCGGTGACTCGGCCAGCTCGCGCATTAGCCGCTCAAGGCGTCGTTCTATCGCGGCCTCCGCTTCGATGGCACCGAAAAGGATACCGAGCGTGCCGAGCGTGCGCAGGGCCGGTGAACCTGCGGCCGGTTGATTGAAGCGCGCCCGCCGGAGTTCGGTTGAAGGATGAGCTGCTGCAAACGGGATCAGTAGCAGCAAAAGTGCAGAGAGCGCAAAGCAACAAGCACGGAATGACATTTCCACGGATAGAGGGTCAACCACCGACTCGTACGAAGAAGAACTACCGTGCGTTCTGGCATTGTTGAAGGGTTTTGTATGATTGCTACCACCTCGGCAAAGCTGGTGCATTGCTGCAATTCTCCCTGTTTCGGGTTAATTGATGGGTAGTGTCCGGCTGGTGACATCGATCGATCGATAGTGCTGTTGCAAGCGGACTAGTCGCTCGATACGCACCAAGTGGCACGCAAAATCTTTGGCGCAGTCGATGGGTCAGTGCGTACGGGGATGGTTAGGTTTTGCTCACCGGGTCTGTCGATACTTTCTTTACATTGTTAAGGCCTGGATGCAAGGCAAAAAAAGTGTGCAACATCGCAATTTGGTGCCGCATTATAGGTAGTACATGTATTGAGTATTTTAATATTAAAACTCAATCTTATATGTAATACAACAGCCCAGTATCACCGAAAAGGCTCGAATAAGTGTGCCGATAAAGTTATGATATTGTTCACGACTTTTGCAAAACTGAGACGTTTACTTTGTATTAATAGATTTCAAACTAATGGTGTGCCTTCTGGAGCGTATCCACGACTCCAATCCAATTACGGTTATTGCTAATCCGATTCCGGCAAAATCAGAATCATCCGGAGTCATCTGAAGTCGTCCAGAGTCATCTGAGGTCGTCCAAAGTCATCTGGAGTCGGCTAGAGTCGGAGTCGTCCGAAGTCGGAGTCATGCGGAGTCGGACTCGTCCGTAGTCGTCCGGAGTCATGTTGAGTTATTCACAGTCGTCCGGAGCTGTCCGGAGTCATCTGGAGTCGTCCGGAGTCGTCCGGAGTCGTCCGGAGTCATTCTGAGTTATCCAGAGTCGCCCGGAGTCATCCGAAGTCGTCCGGAGTCGTCCGAAGTCGTCTTGTATGCCGGAGCCATCCGGAGTCGGAGTTGTCCAGAGACATCTGTTGTCGTCCGGAGGCAGCTGGAGTCATTCTTAGTCGTCCGGAGTCTTTGCGTTATCTAGAGTCGTCTGGAGTCGTCCGGAATAATCCGAACTCGTCCGGAGTCGTCCGGAATAGGTCAGAGTCACCTGGAGATGTTTGGAGTAGTCCGGAGTTGGCTGCAGTCGGAGTCACAATGTGTTTATGGTCAGGCATTTAATTTCGTGGCGTTTTTTTTCTTTTTCGCTTTGTGCGTGTACTTCTTAATCAGGTTTCTCTCACATATTAGCGGTTTGAGTCGACCGGAGTAAATTGGAGTCCAAAACATTGCACCGGCCGTCTTCATCCAACTCCAGCCGTCTCTGGATGATTGCGACTCCTGGCGATTCTGAAAAGTAAATGACGGAAAATGCTGAAATTAATTATATTGTCGGAGTCGGATCGAAGCCGACTCCGGATTTTTGCCAACTTTACCCATCACTATTTCAAACACTTTCGAGGGTGAGTTTTGAATGGCGCGCTTTGTTCGGATCGCATTTATTGAATCAAACTGTTTTAACATTAAGGCATGCAATCACCCCATTACTTAAACAAATACGCTTTCCATTCCATTTCCCATCCAAGCAAATACTGGATACCGAGGCGAGGCTTCACGCCGATGCATTTAAAAGGTATATAAAAATTTCACACGTCCTACACTGTGACCCAACACGCTGGCAATGGATCAGATAGCCCCCGATAGCCCCACAGACGTCGTAAAGCGCGCGCCCGAAACCAGTCGGTGTGTCGCGTGTTTTTCTTTTTCTTTTTTTTTGTTTTTGTTCAACTGATTAACCTCACCAACCATGACCTGCCAGGCGGTGCGGGCCTGTTCGGAGGTGTGATACTAATACGATACGACAGCTCCCACCATCAAATGAACACGATCAATTGATAACCCACGGGATGAAGCTGAACCACGGACGGGCACAATAATACCTTGCTTAGACAAACTAGGCCTGCTCGGATGGTGGTAGCGCCCAAAGGTTAAGGATGTGAACTACTCTGCTTAGAGATGGCACACTCTCCGTCACCGCTCCAACTGTCCAGGGTGGGCTGGGTCAGCGTACACAAGAAGCGATTGCGTAACACACAAATACCCACATAGTTCATCCGCTGCGTTCGACGGCTGCAAACGCAGGCACATTGTACGGTGGCAGCACGCAAATGCAATAACTTGTTCTATGGGTGAGCGGTCAACCCGCCTAGAACCGGTTGGCTTTCGGTCTCTGTCGCCCTGGCGCGCCCTGGGACCGCTCGCCCAGCAGCAGAACCTGAAACCCGCCGTCTTGGACGCGTTTTATCAAGCCACTTGCCACTTGGGGTGGGGCGCTTTGCGGCTACTCTGAACTACTAAAACTCGAGCAAATGCAAATAGGGCACAGAGTATGGTGGCCGCCGAGAAGACGAAGCGTGAAAGATGGCGAAACGGTTCCCCGTGGGCGTACGGTCGGTCGCTGCACTGGTGACATTTCGTCTGAACCGTTCGTATAAAATTGCAAAATTTGCTCACGCACACACACATTGATTGTAATGGATGCGCTTCACTGCCGACCTTTCAATAGAAAACATGATGTCTTGCTGTCGAACGCGTCTTGCCATCGACTCTGTCCGTCATTGCTTCTTTGGAAAAAAAAATCGTTCTTGAAAGTGTTGTCGATGAGTCAAGCTCAGCTTTCTCTTCACTTGTTTTATCCTGCTTAAAATTTCTTGGGAACACTGCAGTCGGCATGTGTCATGCGAACTCTCGGCGAGAAGCTAGTTTTGACTTACAAATGACATTTGTCGCGCACGTTCGGGGGGGATAGGTAGGGGTAAACAAAAAGAATACTCAAACGTGGCCCCCGCTCCAAGCGAGTCACAATCTCCGAACGCCAAGGACAAGGCTCTTGGGCAGCTAAAAATAAACGCCTCACGGCTGGTGGCAGCAGCCCGAGAAGGAAACTGACCATTCTGCTTATCGCGCGCAACCCTCCGTTATGCTAGTGCGCTCCGAACGGGAGTTCACTTTCACTTTCTGCGAAACAGCCGCGTGACAATCGGCGTTCATAAGTGTGTTGCTTAAATCGCCACCGCGAAACTGCAATCGATCATGCGCGACACGCCCTTTGCTTCCTTTTGCTGCTTTTGGAACAGTTTAAAGTCATGTTTTTGTGCTGCCAACTTCTCAAAAGTTTAATCTGTTCAACGCAACTGTAGGGCAAACTTAGAGGAAGGTAGGTAAAGACGGACACATTAAGGAAAACGTTAAACATCTAGGGATATATAAATATAGTGATCATGAAAATGTGCATCCCTTATATGTTTTGTCAGAAAATGTGTTGAAACTTGTAAGTTTCTATCAAATTTTATGTTTTTCTTCATGAAATAAAAACATGGTTTTCTTACTTGCGGTATGTTCGGGTAAGAAGGACATCTGTACTAGGTAAGATGGACACTTTGGAATTGTAAGAGCCGATTGAAGCTCACCGTTGAATCTAAGGTATTATTGTAATATCGGGAACTAATAGTTCACGCTGATCCAGCATACTAAATCACATTCAAGGATATTCAAGTCCCAGCAAGTTTGGTGGACTTCTTAATAGGTCCTTGAGGCAAATTTTCACCAAGTCAGAATTCTATTCTGGCTACAAACCGGATTACAAACTATTTGATCTTTGTAATCCCATAAATTCTCTCATATATTTTTGAATGATGTCGTATCAATGTCTCTTGTTTTTGTTGATTAAAGTAGTCCAAGTCGTGGCAAGATATTGGGTTTCGGGAAGTACCTAATCAGCATGGAGTGTGTAATAGCTGATGTAAATGTTAAAGTCGAAACAATCCGAAACAGTGTTGAAAACAGCCGACATGCGGGACATAAGGTCAGACCGACCAGCGTTGGAACGGGGTTGAGCGAGCCGTAGAGTCTTTCTAGACCTAAGTGTTCGGGATGGTGCATCGATATCAACTCGATGCAACAAAGGTGATGAGTCGATAGAGCCATTTAGCAAACCAGCGATGAAAGAGCAATGTGCATTGCGTCTTCTTACCGAAAGAGGTTCAAGGCCTAGAAGACGGCACCGCGCAGCATACGGAGGAAGATTATCCTTCCTTCCTGCGATCCTGCCAGGGAAGTAGGCGTAGGGCATATCGCGTGAGAATTTTTGCAGTATTGAATTGAAGAAGCAGTAGTCGGGCTCCAGACTACACACGAATATTCCAGAACCGAACGAACGATACTGTTGTAGACAGCTTGGATGCACATGGGGTTGCGGAATCCATTAGTTGTCCGGATAACCACGCCAAGTAGTTGGTTTCCTTTGGCTACAACGTCATCGATAAGCTGTTTAAAGTTCAAACTTGAATCAAGAAGAACGCCTAGGTCTTTGGCATAATTTTGTCGATTAACTGCAGTGCCGTCTATGAAGCAGGTACCAGCATTTGGGCATCATCAATAGATATAAGATGTAAAATAGATCAACTAATTCTGTGTCCATCGTTCCCTGCGACAGAGTGTCCGTCTTTTTCCGCTTTGGTGTCAGGATACTTAAAGCACCGGAAAACAAGTGTTTTTATTGCTTTCATGCTTGTTATTATGCTAGTTTTTTGCTCTATAATCACGAAAACTCATTGATTTCATAAAACTGACGATAATATAAAAAAAAGCTAGTTACAGAGCTTAAGATCCGCAGTAGTCTATTTAGAACCACGAGGCACCGCACTTATAGTTTGTTGTATTCATAAATTTAACCATTTTTGAAGATAACATGCCAAACATGTTATCAAATGTGTTGTCATACTTTCAGTTTGTTGTCATCATACTACGTAGTTGAATGATTTAATGATTATTTTTGTTTTTTTTTTTTTTTGTATTTATGAGAAGTGTCTATCTTACCCGCAGTGTCCTTTTTTACATATCTTTCCCATATACGGTCTCGGTTCACTCCTGTGGAAGCGTTTCGGAACACTGAATTCAATGCACTTTGGAGCATTGTTGTGGGGTGTATGCAACCAATCAGGCCCAACGTGTATCAATACGAAAAAAAAAGAACGTAAACAACAGCAAACTTTTGCTAACACACACGTTTGCCGCCACCCTTGCACACATTTTAAACTTAAAAGCGAACGGGTAATTCGGACCGCAATGTCCGGTTTTGTTTTTTTGCAGGTTTGAAGGGGACCGCTCACGTCCTTGTCGATCAATCGCTCATTCGTAGCGGGCCGATTGTTAAACAGCCGAACAATTGACGAGAAAGAAAAAAAAAAACAAGCACGAAATTTGCATCACAAATCACAACCGGCGAAAGAACAAAGTCAAAAAAAGTTTGGTAACTGAGTAACTTCATTTACAATTTCGATTGGCAGCGATTGGCACAGGGCAGGCTAGAATGGGAAGGGAACATTTGCGGATTTGCGTACGTGCGCCTGTGCGTCTCCACACGCCGGGGTTCGCCGTCTACTTTCTCTTTTCGCTTCCATGCGGGGTGGCGGCCTTGTTGTCGTACTGCGCACGGTGGCAAGCGGGTTTATAATTGCTTTTATCAAATTGATGATCTTTTTTTTGTAATATCGAGCTAAACATTATCCCCCATCTGTGCGAGAAAATGAGACCCAAAAGCGAGACAGGGAAAATCGTTTTTAATTTAATTATAATCTTTCATTTTTAATCGCATATCTTTCCCTTTCCCGCGCCCAATTGGTGCAGGCCTCATTTCAGGGCCATAAAAAAATGCCTCACTATCTCGAAAGCCACCGTTTTTGGAATGTCAGCCCGCTTCTTCAGTGCTGTTGCTTCTTGTCCACTCTTGTCGCTCTGTCGCTGCTCTCTTATTTGCTCTCACTTAATAATCCCTTTTTTTTCAAAGGTGTCTGCTTTCACTCCCTTCGCAAACGAAAAGATGTTCATACCTACGTTGTGTATGTGTGTGTGTGTATGTCTATAGTTGCCTTCACACCTTGCCGCACCCCTCAAAAAGACACATGCACCCACGTCGGGGTTTGTCGCGTTTGGGGGAAAGGCTGTCCCGCTCTGGCCGGGACCGAACAGGGCGGCCATTTACGGACATCCGGACGGTGTATCGCTGGCTGGCTGGCTTGGCCGCTGCCCGGACGTAGACTCTCGGACCGGGACCCCATCTCAGTGTCCGCCGGGACTGTGACGTGATCGGTGTTGCGTTCGTCTTGCTGTTTTTAGTGTTGTCTTTGGTTTGTTTGTTTGTTTTTTTTCTCTCTCTCTCTCTCCCTTTCCCTTCTTTCCGTCCGTGTGCGTTTGCAGCGTTTGCCACTCACGGTCCCGCTCGGTGCAACCAAAAATTGCAAATTCGCTATGCAGCTGTAGCAAGCGCAATGCGTCGTCTTCTATCAACAGGTTCGCGTACGGGCCATCCTCGGCGAAAGGCAGCGCGAAAGCTTGACGTAATCTCGTAATCCGTGCGCCTGGTTGGAAAGTGCTTGGGAGGCAAACCTCTTTCTCGCCAAACAGATCCGCGCAATCAAGCCGCAACAAAGCAACTGCTGGCTAACAATCAACGGGATCCGTGGCTCGCTATCGCTCGCTGCTTCTTGTTTGAGGGAAAACCGAACGCTTGTTTGAAACAAAAACAACCGGTGGTGCCGCTGGTAAGCGAAACGGTTTCTTTTTTTTTTGGTGTTTTGTGTGTGTTTTCCTTTATTTTTGGCGATCACGGTTTTTCACGTGGGTTTTTTTTCGATTAGTGCTCCCGTTACACGGGTCGGCACTATTACGAGCTGTGAGTGTGTTTGTGTGTGTAGCTTCTCCAATACGCGCGTACGTTGACGAAATTGTAACCGAATGCCCAAACAGCCGTACCGAACTGTGTGAACTGAAAGCGCTAAACAAGAGAGAGAGAGAGAGAGAGAGAGAGAGAGAGAGAAGAAAAAAAGGAAAAAACTAATCCAAATTGAACGCTTTCCCAAGTGTGTGTAGATAAATGTTTGTGTGCGTGTGTGGTGATTAATTTTGTAAAGTGTTACGGTTTTCGTATTGCTAGTGACGATTACGCTTCCCCCGAGACGTGCGGAACACGCGGAAATTACTGACAGAGAGAGAGAGAGAGAGAGAGAGAGAGAGAGAGAGAGAGAGAGAGAGAGAGAGAAAGAGAGAAAACAACAACTACAGCCCCCCAACAAAAACACCACAGGTAAGAGAAAAAAGGTGCGAAAGTGATTTGAAATTAATTTTTAACCACCGCCGAAACAACAACTGCCATCCGTCAAGCGTTAAGCTCCATTTGCTAACACTTCATTACGCTTGCTTCCTTCCGGGGCTGCCGGCGGGCGAGCCAGACTGTGCAGGGCAACAAGCGAGCGGGGAGGGATGCAGCTACAAGAAAACAAAAACTGCAAATAACAAACATGAAAATGGGGCAGCCGGCAAACGCGCGGTGGGATGCTTCCTGCTAAGGCCGTAACGTAACGGCCATACTGTTAACACCTCTTGAAGAATGTGTTGAAGGGGTTCAAACAAGCGCGAGTAGCGAAGGGAAAGGCGGCATAATGCTGTTTTGCTGTAAAGGCCACTGCTAAGGGCTTTGAAGGATTATGTTTTGTTTTTCTTCTTCTCATATCAAACGCTTCCGCCTGCGCGTCTTGTTACGTGTAGCTAAAAGCCCCCAAGATCGTCAACCTAAAAAGTGGATCCTTGAGCTTTTAAACAGAGAGAGAGAGAGAAAAAAAAGAAGACCTGCAGGATCATAGCCACTCCCCAGCACTGTGCTCCCAAGGACTTTGCTATGAAATACAAAATAAAGAAATATTTTGGCATTGCCGGTTAGCAACGAAAACGAAAAGAAAAACAAAAACGTTATAACCTCGCTACGGGGTTCGTCGCTTGGTGCACGCTTTGCAGCAATGTTCCCTCATCTCTCATCGCCCGCCTCTTTCCGTGCGTTCCATTTCACTCGCGATTGTGCTTTATTTTCCCCTTTTTTAGCACACAATAATCCCCAATCCTTTCACTTTGCTGCCCGCACGGCGGAAGGTTGCGCCGGCCCGGTACTTGGGAAAAGCAATATTCCCGTCAAGGTAATATTGTTGGCGGGGCCGAAAGAAAAGAAACAACACCAACAGCAGGACGACGACAACCTATCTGGATCTAGACTTCTTTTCTTCTCACTTTCGATGTTGCGCTTGTGTTGCAACGAATTACAAATCTATGGCCAATGTATGGCTCCCGGACTTTTGTTGCGGGTTTTGTGGTTTTCTTTTCGTCATCGGCGGCGTCCCCTTTCGATGCGGACGGGGCGCGCTATTACGTCAGGGTGTTGAACTTTCGGTGCGCGCGCGGGAGATGGGGTGCTTGCAGCCTCGAGTCTCCATCTCCCCCCCACTAGTTCCGACTTCCTTGGGGCGCAGTCCTCCCGCTGTGTTATCAAGGCACGGTCGCGTCGTTTGTTCGTTTGCGGTTTTTTCGGTCGAAATTTAAGGCAAGCGGTTCAAATGCGAGCTCGAACCGCTCTGATGTCACCGCTGCGTGATGATCACGCAACACGGGCAACTTGGGCCGGTTATGTGCCACGAAGCGTTTGATAGCGTTGCATCTGCGTTTTGTGATAATGGAAGGATGGGGATGAGCGGTTGGTGTAAAGTCGGATTCTATTGCCTGGTTACACGGAGCCACGGTGCGACAGTTTTGGCGATGACATCTCCAGCATGTTACGTGCAAGGTCAGAGCCTGATTGTTGTCCTACTAAAGATACTTTGCGTTTTGGAGCGGTAGTGCTGTTTGGGTGTTGGGAAATCGAGCTGCCATCGAGAAGCAAACAAAAGCAAACTAGTGATGGATAAAGTGGGCGAAAATCTCGAGTCGGTCCCGATGCGACTCTGATAATTTGGGAACAGACTCTTGAAGATAGGTCCGTGCAGCATTATCCGGAGTCGTTAGGATTAGTCTGAAGTTGTCTGGAATTTTCTTGAGTCGTCTAGAGTCGTCCTGAGTAGTCCGGAGTCGGAGTCGTGCGGAGTCGGAGTCGTCCGCAGTTGTTCTGAGTCGTATAAAGTCTTCCGAAGTCGTCCTAAGTCGTCTGGAGTCGTCCTGAGTAGTCCGGAGTCGGAGTCGTCCAGAGTCGTCCTGAGTCGTCCGAAGTCGGTCTGAAATGTCCAGAGTCGTCCGGAGTCGTTCTGAGTCGTTCGGAGTTGTCCTAAGTCGTCAAGACTCGAAGTCGTCCAGGTTATCGACAGTCGGTCTCCTAAATAAAGATCTGTATACGAAATGTACGTGCAACATGAAAGACAAAAAATAAACACAACGAAATGAAATCACAAGCACAAGCACATTGCATCGGACGACTTCAATTGACTCCGAATGGCTCCAATTCCAGTCGACTCTGGACAACTCCGAGTGATTCTGAACAACGCAAGACGACCCAGGACGACTCAGGACAACTCCAGACGACTCCGAATCCGAACGACTTCAGGCGACTCCGTACGACTCCAACTCCGCGCGGAACTAGTGGTTCCCATTTTGCCGGAGTCGGAATCAGGCTAACAATAGTCGAAGTCGGATCAGAGTCGTGGATGCGCTCCAGAGAGCACCTCGCAAGTCTAAACGCTAGTCATTAAGGGAGATATTAGATGTCTGTGCCTCACAAGCTGAACGCTTCTGTTGTACAACCCGGGACACAGTGGAGGAGATTGAACCGCTCATTTGACATCTTGATGAGCTTTTTCTTCTCGTTCCTTTTTCGCATGTTGATCGAATCGCCACCGATCGGGTCTCCTTCTTTTCAAAAGACTTCACAGCGTGGTTCTTGTACCGTCATCTTTCTTCTCTCCCCCACACGTAAGCCTAAACTACCCCTCTCTCCTCCTCTATTGCTCACCCTCTCTCTCTTTCACACTCTCTGTTACACCCTCTCTCTCTCTATCCCTCTTTGTATCTCTCTCGTTCGCGCGCGCATCATCCAAATCGATCAGTATTGTTGGCGCCTCGTATTTGCCATCTAGAGCTTGGAAGTTGTTTTTTTTTGGAGATTGATCTATCACACACTACCCCCTCCCCCCTTTTCTCACTCTCTCTCTCTCTCGCTCCCTTTCTTTCTGCACCACAAGCCCTTCGCATGCACCCTTTCGTTGTGCGAATGCGAAACAAGATGCAACCGAGATGGCGGGAGCAGCGGCAGAGTGTGTGAGTTTGTTGGGAAGGACGTGCGGCGTTCTGCAATAAGCCAAGACGGTGTGTGTGTGTGTGCGTGTGTGTGTCTGCGGGTGTGTGTTTAGCTACCCGCGCGCTCCTAGCGCAACGGAAAGACCGGCTTCGAAAGAGTAGAAATACGGGCGTCCACTTTAGCAAGGCAATCATTTACCACTGTGCGGCGCCAGCGACTAACACACAGCTCGACAGACGAACAGACGGGCAAGGCGTGCCAATTAGTTCGATCTAACAGCGGCAAGAACGAGTTCTGACCTTTTTGTTGTTGTTGTTGTTGTTGTTGCTGTTGCTGTTTGTTTACGTTCGTGTCCTGCGATCCCGATAGTGGAAGCCCCTTCCAATCCCGCACGCAAAGGGTAAGTTTAGGCGAAATAGGTCGTACGCCCGCAGTGGCAATCATGTACGCGCTACATTCGGAGATAAATTGACCGATTCCCGTTCCCGATCAAAGCACACACAAGAGCCGACAAGGTCTCCCCGCCAAGGTCTCCCCACCCCAACGTACCGGTGCTGCCGTGGTGAATTTGGCCGTGGTGAAATGCACAAAACTCGTCCGGGCATCGGCATTCGGCTGCCAAGATCGGGCGTTGCATTAGATTGGATGGAAGGGAGAGCTAGTTTTTCACGAGTGTCGGTGGGCTGTCGGTGGAAAAGCGCCATCGCTGTGTGTGCAGGTGAAGACAGCAAATCCCCCAACGGGTGGGGTGTACGAAACCGTAATCAAGCCCTTGCCACTAATCGGGCGGTAGGCTTCGGCTTCGGGGTTTAGTATTTTCTTCATCGGTGTTTTTGTTGTTGTTGTTGTAGCGCTTTCTGGCCACACACACACACATACACACGAGAATCAAAGGTTTTGGGTGGTTGGGCTGCCCCCACTCCCTCCTCCAGGTGTTTGTTGGACCCCGTTGGGCTAGTAGTGGCGACGGTGCGTGCGTGTGGGGCTACCGGTGAAGGTCTTTCGGAAGGAGACTTCGGGCGTCGCGAAATACACCTCGGTGATAGCGAGCGAGAGCGACAGAGAGAGAGAGAGATAAAAAGAGGGGGAGGGAGAGAAAGAGAGAGAGGGAGAGAGAGACAGTGAAAGAGAGCGTGTGTTTGGCGCCCGATTCCGTCCATCACGTGGCTGGCGTGGGCTTCTTGGGGGGCACCCGAGCACGCGCAGAGCAAAACACCAGCCACCCGATCGAACCGTGATCATTTGAGTGTTTGGAGCTGTTAGAGTCACTTGCATCTGCGCAGTGTAGCGTCGCAGACACGGCTGCCATAGTACACCGCCCGATCGACGCAACCATCGCAATCCACGAGCCCCAGGGTAAACGCGTCCAGAGTGGCATTAGTTTGTTTGTTTGGAATTTTGCTGTGTGGAGTTTATTAGCTCAACTTTTAGCAACCACAGTAGAACGTTTTATCATCTAGTCACTCTCACTCTCTCTTTCTTGGCCTAGAATATCCTAATCTAATTCTTTTTTGTTCCTTCAACCTTTCCGCTTATTGCTCTCTACTTGCATGTGCTCCTGGGGGGAATTTGTTCCGGAATGTCCACCACAAAACAAAATCCCCAAAAAAAAAAACAACAACAACCTGCGCAGAAAGCCTCCGGAACAGGAATCAGCAATCAATCCAGCCGTACAGCAGCCACCAACAGCAGCTGATCGCGATGAAGCCGTTTCACAGCTGGAGCAGTGCGGTGACGATCCTCACCCTCGCCCTGTGCGCCGGTGTGGCGCTCGCCGCCCCGAACGTGCGCGTCAAGCGCGGCGACGAGGTGGAAGTCATCGCGGACGCCGAATCCGCCGTCAACCCGCTAGCGTCCCAGGTTAGTGCCACAATTCCTTGTCCGTTCTGGTCCACATGGCATGGTGATACAGATACACACACACATACATTTCACAATACACACACACACACACACACACACACACACACACACACACACACACACACACAAGCGTTGCTCATCCCTTGGTGGGATTCGTTTTTGGGCAACAAAAAGGAGAAGGAAATTCATCGTCAACGTTGTGGTGGTGCAATTTGGTCAATAGAAAAGTGTGTCTGTGTGTGCGCGTGTTTAAGTGCATCTGTACGTGTGCTGAAGGTGCGATAAGTTACATACATCGCATCATCTTCTCGCATTTGACCTCCCCTAACTGACCCCCACCGCTCGATTGCCTCATTGTTTATGCGTGACCACACGGCACAGTGCAGCGCATCCTCGGCGCTGTGCTGTGGAGGTTTTCTCACGGCGCCTAACCTCAACCGGGAGCGCCATTGCTCAATGTCAGCTGTTTGCAGGGTTGCAGGGGGAGGGCGTTCTGCTCTATCATTCGATTGCCAGTGCCGGAGCTCCGAAGTTCTCCCTAACCTATCCCAACCATATGCCAGCGCAGCTGCTCCAAACTCCAAACTCCAGCAGAAACACGCTTGTGTTTGGGTTTGGGAGCGCGAAATTCTTGCACTGCTCAGGCAGCGCGCAGTTGCCTAATCTCCTTCCAGGCTGGCTCGAATGTGCGAGCGGGGGTTAGGTTTGGCTCCGTTTGCTCAATCAATGGCTGCCGCTGCAGGTCCGTTTTCGATCGGTCCCCTCCCCGCCTCTTTCAAACCGGTTCCTTTTTTATGCCATCAGCTGTGGCGGCCTCAAAGCATGGGTTTTGAGGGCGACTCGGCGGTCATAGGCAGCCTAGCCTGCGTGACTTACGTCTTTGGCGCGGTATCGGTATGGGTAGAAACGGATTCCGCATTGATCGGTTGCGGCTGGGTGAGACTTTGAATTTTGTTATTAAAATAGCAAATAATAGCAAATTGGCAATTGGAGAGCTATTGGCAACGGAATAGTCCTTGTTCGCAGTACGCAGAAAAACGAGTTGGCGAGTCCTGTACCCTTGCTACCAAGCGTACACTTGCATGTGAAGCAATCGGTGCAATTGCATTGCTGCCCAATTGGCCCCCCGTTTGGCACATATTGATTTCAGCATTTTCATTTCTTTTTTGCATAAACCAACCCCATGCACACCCGCAATACCCCTGCAGCATGTGCTCCAGCACGGCTAGAACACGGTCGCGGCCTCCCTTCCCCAGCGCATTTTTGAAGTTTGCATTGCGTTTGCGCCTTTTCCTTTGCTTTAGCGCTTCCACGTTGGTTGCAATATTCGCGCAGCTCCTTTTGCTTTCCAGCCTCTCGTGCACTACGGGCGGATCGAGTTCTTTGGGTGTGTACCACTCAATGCACTGTAGCAAGCGGCGAAGGCAACGAGCAAGCAAGCAAGCAAGCAGGCAAGCAAAAAAGAAAACCTTGCACACCCAAATGCAACGCAACGCCGTGTGGCGAGCTGTGAATGGAAAAAAGCGATTATTTCGCTATCCGAACACACACACATGAGGTCACTACAAAACGCCGTGTGTGTGTGTGTGTGCTCCGAAGGCAAACAAATAGAGGGCAAAAAAACATAAAATCGACCCATGCATTCATTAGAATGTTGCTGTAATAATGCTCCTTGCGGTCGTCGCCTTTTCCCTGCCACCCAATGGAGTTGTCTTTCTTTCTCATTACCCCCACCCCTCCCCATTGCCTCATTGGCCGTGTCGAACAGGTTTTGGATTTGCAAAACTGTTGCATCGATCATACGACACCTTCCACACACACACACACACACCCACTGGCTCACTCACAGCAAGCAACGGGGCTCGAGACACCCACTGCCTGCTTGAACCACCAGCGGAAAGTGAAGCGAAAAGGCGCCGTTTGCCCAGTTGGAGGCTGTGAAAGTAACAGAACCGAAACGGGACCGCTATGCACCGCTTTCGTGACCGATTTGCCTGTTCGCGGTTCCTTTCGGAGTAGCGTATCGGCTCAACACAGCTTCCACGGCGCGAGGAGTGATTTTGGGGTTGCGTCGCGTTCGTCATAAATCAGCACCCTCCAAAAATGGAGGACAAACAAAAAACCCCCACAACAACGCAGAACCAGTATGTTAACCCTGAAATGAAGCACGTGAAAGTGAAATGAAACCGTAACCCATAGGCCCACAAAAAAGGGGGGAAAAAACTGCACGCCACGCGTGAGCGCGCCCATTGCATAATGTGAAGCGAGCACGACGTTTTATCTTAAAGTTGGGCGTCTTGCTCGCTTCTTTTCTCTGCACTCTCTCTCTCTCTCTCCTCTTTTTGCGGACCACTTTTCGTGTGCGCTATCCGGCTCGAGGTGAGCAAGACATTGCTCAGATCTGTTACAAGAGCAGCAGCAGCAGCAGTGACAGACGATGACGAAAACACCTGTTCCACGAAAACACGGCAGAGCATCCCGAACGCACGCGCGTTTGTGTCTCTGTGTGTGTGTGTAGGGGAAAGTATGCTTCCTGCGTTAGTTGAAGGTCACACTTGGAACGGAGAGGGGGGAAATGGGGATTCAGGTCGGCCAATGAACTCGATCGCAGTGCGTTTTGCGTAACCTGGACGGTCTTCGTTAGCTTCTGCGATGCAAGCGACGAACCCGAGAAGCGATCTGATAAGCGAGGCTAGGCTTTCCTTTTGGATCACTGGGTCGCTTTTGGGCGCCATGGTCACAACGACACGACCCAGCACCTTACATCAGCGTGGCCGCGCTGCCGGATTGCTTCATGTCGCTCGTGGTCGGTGGACAACAGCTCTCTTCAGCCACCTGAGCAACTCTTCCATTTGGATTGGCGCAGACAGTTTTCGTGCACAGCTTGCTAAGTGTACCCTGTAGCCAACAACAACAAAAAAGCAGCCATAAATTTCCTTTCCCCCTTTGCGCGTGTGTAGTACAGAGTGCGATGGTTTACCTCCGTGCAGTACCGTGCTGTACCAGAAGTGATGTAAAAGGATCCGACGTAAGCGGACTCAAGCCGGCACAAAAGCACTGTGCACCGTGGTTGGAGTGGCTCTGTCGGCCAGTTACCGTCCAACACATCGTCGCCACTTGGCCGCACGTGTACTTCAGTCCTGGAAGGGGGGAAAACCATTAAAAAAAAAACTGCATCCGCTAGAAGGGTGACATCATGATTGGAATGATTTAGTCATTTGCTGGAACCTACCAAAATGCGCTTTGATTTTGCGAAAGGAAGCGAGGGGGAAAGGCCAACCAAAAAACATTGTTGCGTCATACGCAGACTGTTCTTCCACTTATCAAACATTGCCAAACGAATGGTGAAGAAGCAACACGCTTGCAGATCGTTTATCACACATTTATAGATCTCTCCAGCCAGCCGATGACAACAAAACACCTCCAATTATCTCATTAGGCAGTCGCACACACACACACACACCCAAGCATCGGCACGAGGGTGCTCGAAACAGGTTTGCTGTTGGGCAAAACTAAAAGCCCCCGACACCGATGCGCATCCCAGACTGTTCGCTCCTCCCTTTCGCTTTCGATGTGTGAAATCGAGCGCTGCGGTCAGCGTATACAACAACCGGGCCTGACGTAACGGCCCGAGTAACGGGTGCCCCAAATCCGTGCGATGCCGTAACGGAATCGGCGTGCGTGTGGATCTTCTTCGTCTACCGCGGCCCATCCTCGATCACACTTCCTCATGCTTCGCACACTCACGTACACGCACAAGCTCGTTCGCGCGCGCGCTCTCTCTCTCTCTCTTCCTGCGTTCGTCGCCATCTTCGTTACACTTTTGCACGTGCTTTCTCCTTGAGCTGTTTTTCCTTTGTGTGATGTTTATTTTTGTGTCGGACAAGCGGTGCCAAGCTGACCTAATTGGGTGCGCTTCACTCTCACTCTTCGCTCACTCTTCGCTCGCGCTGAAGGGATTGCGTTACGTGGGCCGTGCTTGTGCTTGAGTGTTACTGCATACTTTGCACTTTCACGCGCGCCCATCTGCTTCCCGAATACTTGCGCACTATTCCATTTGGTGCAGTTTCTCGCTTGCTGTTTTTATTGTGCGTGTGTTGTTTTTACGCATTTCACCGCTCGCTGCTTCGACGCTATTGACGCTACAGGTGTTGCGTGCGGGTAGTTCACTAATACTGTACCACTTAGCTTAGTATACCGCTCGTGAGAGAGCGCATGCAGTCAGGTGTGCACTCATTTTCATCGCTGTAGTTTCTACACTCTTCGCTCGCTCCTTCCTGTGTGCGGTGGCGCTTCGCAACACACCTTTTTACTGCTCGCCTCGTCCTCTCGCCTTATACGCAATGTTTGTTTCTTCCTTTCTTTTTTTTCGTTTCTCTTCGCTTTCTCCCGGCCTCTTCCATACAGGATGCGGTAGCCATCGGCGACGACCTTGACCGTGACAAGCGCAAAGTTCCCGACCCGAAGTACGAGACCAAGAACGCCATCCTAGGATTCGTGTTTGGAGTGAGTACATGCATTAGCTGAAATACCTCTCATTAGTAGCTTCACAACTCCTGGTTCCCTCTTTCCCGCTCAGTTTTTGTTGTTGTTGTTTTTGTTACTAATCATCAGTTTGTAGCTCTGTGGGTAGTGCAGGCACTGGTTTCTAATGGTGGTTGGTGTCTTTAATTTATATCCTTTAACCACACGGAGATGCTGTACGCTGACAATTGTAACACGTATGCCCCTATACTGTCTACATTCCCTCGACTGCAACAAACAACCTCTCTGGTACTGTAAAGGCTCCCCAACCAAGCGCTACATCCGATTACGGGCGCTGAGCTTCGCTTCCTGGCAAAGCGAGCCTCTATTTTAATTCCTAGTAGTTACAAAACTGGTACGCAACCGACACTAGACAAGAAAAGACACCAGCTGGCCTTCAAGCGGTCAGTATCGCTAACCAGATTGCAACGGTGGTGGCGAGCAACGACGCCAAATGGTGGAACATTGGGCAGATGCAGGAAAACCCTTACATGTGCCTGGTCCACATTCCAGTTTGACGAGATTTTGCAGCACCAAATCCATGCCCCTCTTCCCGCTCCAGCCTTCTGTATCGGCCTATCTATTTATCTTAGTCTCACTCCTTTTCCCCTTGTTGTTTTGCTGCTCAACAAACAGAGGGTTGATTTAATGAGTGGTTTGTGTGTGTTTTTTTTTATTAATGCAACCGTTAGAACGCTCTATTTCTTTGTGAACGCGCAGTACGTTTCACTTTCTATTTCGCCACACTGTACGTATGCGCCGTATACACCAGGGACGACCTTCGCTAGCGTTTAGTAACTGTTGGGCTTCGTACACTCGCGACACGCATCGAAAGACTGCAAGCGACGAACCCGCTGATTGATTAATGAATCATTCATGGATTAATGAAGGCAAAGTGGAGCAGCAAAGATTCAAATTTTCACAAAAAAAGAAACCCTTACAATACAAGCTCACCTATAGATAAACGCAACCCACAACAAACATTAGAGTCATTGAAGTGTCAGGCTACAGGCAGCAAGCAAGCTTCGACGGAGGTTGCCGTTTTCATTTTTGTTGGTCATTTCATTTGGTCACCAACCGGCTAAGGCTTACCCGTCCCTCCCTTCCTCTTTAGTCTTTATTCCCATTAGCACATTAGAAACCGCCCATGGCTGGGTCGTGCGGCCACGCTCGGAAACTGTCTCAGTCGGTCAGTAAGCTGTGCGTGATTTTTCGGTTAAGGCCGTTAAGTTGAGCTCCCCGCTTGGCCCGGGTAGGTTGCAACTGACCGTAGGACGGGCAGGATGAAAGTAGTTGACCCCAGCTTAGTAACCGCATTTGAGAGCTCAGTTTTTTTTTTCTTTTTTTTTGTGTCAACGCTACTCGAAGATTAGATACCGACGGTCGGTGTGGTTGTTTTGAGAAATCGAGCGCATTCAATTTTCAAGTTCAACGAGATTTTAAACTGTAAACAAAAAAGAAACACGTACCTATGTAGGCTCCATTATATAAAGGTTCCATTGCAAGACAATAGGTTTTTGGACGCTGGAAAGCTGTAACAAAACAGACTTGGACTGTTGCTGGATACTGATACTGAATACGACCATCACACACTGCGCCCCTTAACTCCTCCATCAGCCTTGAGGGGCTGTAAAACAGACTCCTTTTTTACCCTTTCCCATTTCCCTATGCACTTCTTAATGTACATCTTACTATTTTCCATGGCTTGGTGTACAGAAGCATCTCCAAAGGTACTGGGCAGACACTGTATCTCAGATTCATAGGCCGATGAAGTTCACCCAATAGTTCCTTCCTCTGAGGGCACTTCGTTTCGTACGAAATTCCATTTGGCCAGACTACAATTGAATCTCTTTATAGTCAAAGTTGTCGGTTTTATTTTGATATTTTGTGCCACTCTTCCTATTCCTTCTGTAAACGACGAAACTTCACGATACCGTGTCTGTCTCGTTCCTGGTGTACATTTTAAACTGGTGACAAGGTTTGATGTCGCTTCCTCTCTCTCTCTCTTTCTTTCTACCCGTTTGCTACCACTAATAACATATCTCCCGTCCACCCTGTATCTTACCTTCACCTCTCCACCTGCTCTGCTGGAATGCGCCATCCCGTCAATCAAAATGCGTGCAACACCACCAACCAAACCAAAACCCGAACCCGAAAAAAAAAAAACAAAACGAAACAAAACGAAAATCGAGTAGAAAATCAACTCGTTCATCGACGCGAAGACGCGCTTCATTGACAAGCTGGACCACGCGAACATTGAGAAGAACAAGCAGCACCACATCGAGCCGCCGAAGCCGGTGCCCGACTTCCAGTCGCTGATCTCGTCCGTCATCACGCCGAAGGTGCAGTTCATCACGTCCAAGATCGGTTCGCTCAGCGGCAGCTTCCTGGGCGGCTCGTCCGGCGGCCACGGCAGCGACGACGACCATCACGGCAACGGCGGCGGTGGCGGTGCGCCCCAGCTCGGCAACATCGTCTCGTCGCTGCTGAAGCTGTCCGGGCCGATCCTGTCCGGTTCGTCCGGCTCGCAGCACGGTGGCTCCAATACGGTTTCGCTAGGCGATCACGACGATGACGAGTAGGCGCCCCGTCGTTGCGCCCAGGAGCTCCACCGGTCTGCGAGGAGGTGTCCCGGCTAGGCCCGGTCGTGTCGTGGTGACCGCTAGCGGTGCCCACGACGAGAAGCGATAACGGGCTGGGCGTCCCGATTAAAACACTCATTACTGCAAACGGGGCAACCGGGACGCTTGCGAACACAAGCTGTTCAGATATTCGCAGACACACATTCATTCATCCCCTTGATTGCTCATTCATTCACAAACACACACACACACACATACATACACATACGTTGAACGTAACGTATGTTAGGATATCGGAATTGATGCTTTTATTTAATTTGATCGCCAAATGCAACAGGAACGGCTGTTGTTGTTTTGTTTTGTTTGTTAGCAAAGCCGGCATGAAGCTTAGCAAAAGGAGTCAAGAGGAGGAGATTAAAAAAAATCGAAGAGGGATCAGAAATGGGATTTAAAAACATAATGCATTCTTCATACTTCTACTCACATCTGTTGTCTTTCTACCCACTTTCTTTTACACAGTCTATGAATTCTCTCTCTCTCTCTCTCTCTCTCTCTCTCTCTCTCTCTCTCTCTTACTACTCTGTTCTTTCGCCACTAACAAAACAGCTTTTACTTTCTTCGCCCTATCCCACTGTTGACATTAGTTATTCGTGGTTATTAGTTTTTATAGCCTGGTTATTATTCAAAGTTATTCAAATTCTACTGACTTTGCTACTGAATTGTTTTGCGAGAAAAGATCGAGTGAGATACAGAAAGAGAGAAAAAGTGCTAGAAACATCAATAGTAACAAGGGAATTAATTGTAGTTTGAGGTTAGGAACATGCGCATCATCCTCCCATAGGTACAGTCCAGATCCAGTGCTGTGCATAAGCATAACAGTGGTGTGTCCGGAAAATAATTACAGTTTGTTTTAAGATAAGCCCATAATATTTACATTTGCAAAGCAAGCTTTTGCAGCTCATCAAGCCTCACACATTCACACACACACACAGACGCAACATATACATGCAGGAATCATTTTCCATCCCGTTTGTTTGAGCTTAAGATGGTAAGGCGTCTTTTTACTGACGCAACGAAAAGTGTCATTTGAGCCAATCACTGGTTTAAGCACTGGAAATCGCAATTGTGCAGTTGTTTGTATTTTTCGTTTTTTTTTTTTTTGTAATCGGTTCCTTCAAAACAGTTCCTTCCCTTCTACTGCCTACGAAGAGAGTGCCGTTGTAGGTTGAATAAATGCGGCTTTTGATTTGTGGTACGGTAGCGTCTAAACACACTAAATGCTCGTTCCCAGCGTAAGGTTCGTCGCTTGTGGGGCACAATGGGTGAAAGAGCGCTTGTATTTCTTACTCTCTATTTAAAACGATTGGTTGTGGTAGGGTTTCTAGGCAAGCAAACGAAAATGAAAAAAAAAAACAAAAAAACAAAAGTAAGATGCAAGAGAATGAAGTAAGAAGGAGCAAGCCTAAAGCAAGCAATAGCTAAGCACAAAACACATGCAACTAGTACGCTAGCGAAAAATAGAACTACCAACGAATCTTCGAGGCACAGTGCAGAAGAACTCCAGCTCAGTCAGTCACCATTTTACAAAAAACCAACATCGAAAGTAACCATACGTACGGGCTCTAGTATGTCTCATTTTCTTCTATGTGTAAATAATGGATTAATAAAATGCAAATCTTATTCACAAATCTACCCTGTACCCTGTGTGTTGATTCACTGACTTTTGGTTGTTGCTCTTCGTTTCCCTTTCATCCGCGCCGAAGCGGTAATCTGGGTTTGTTTGTTGAGGTATGGAACCAGAAAAGGCGCATGAAGTCTGTAATTAGTGTAATTATTTGGCAATATTGGGTTGTAATTCTACGAACGAGGGGAAAGTAACGAAGCAAAAATGTATGCAAGCGTTCTGCAAACAAATACACATTATCGGCGTACAGTAACACTAACACTCACACCACCATGTCGCATGTCGTATGTTTGTTTGCTGGTACAGGGAAACTGATTCGATTATCACTCGCGCACTCCGTGCACCGTCTGCGATCTAGACGATTAATTTGTCTCGTTTCTGTTCTGGTCCCGCGCAGGCTAGCAAGCAGTCAGCCCAGGCGGTCAAAGACGCCATCCACCCGACCAAGGCCCCGGTCTCGGTAACGACGGACGATACGCCCGACTTCGATCGGCAGAAGGTGTCCCTCCAGGTGCCGGATGAGCTGTTCGGCAGCTCGTTTACCCTGGTGACGAACATATCGGGGCGCATCGGCGATCTCATCATGGTAGGGAAGGCGGATTTACATTCAAGATTATGCGTTAAATAGAAACACACACACATACGCCAAGCAACTAATTTTGCGCAATTTTTGCGCTACCCTCTTCACAGAGCACGGCACGCCGGGCTGGCGAATTTTTCTGGGTGTTCCAGCCCCTGTTCGGCAAGCACCTCACGATCGAGATCCCGACGACGACGACGACGACGACGACGCCGCGTACGACCACGACGACCCGGGCCGCTCGCACCACCACGCCCGATACCGCCCTCGTGCTCGACCTGCTGTCCAGCGCAACCGACACGAACGACATCTGAAGCTAGGCGGCCACGGGTTTTACAGTTTCCTATTACACTCACTCAGTTATTTATTACGAAAAGACGAGTACGATTATGGCCTGTTTTCATTCACGACAACGAAACAAAAACACACATGGTGAAGATTATTATTACAGAAATCTAGCTACCTTTTTTTGTATAGCAAAAGTTTAGTTAGGTAATGGATATGGTTTATGAGCACCCGGCGGAAAGTGTTAAGCAGTAAAGCGAGCAATAAAGGCTTCACACCAGCAGTCAGGCGGTAGAGTTGAATGGCTAGCAAGAAAGAAACCCCATTTCCTCGTTTCTTTCGACGCGTAGACCTTTTCCGCCTAAAAGTATGCAATCCGCGGTACAATGTTTGAAAAGCTTTTCCAGCCACCAGACCACCAGAAGAGTGGAAGCAGGGTGTTATTCAATCCTCAATGCCGCCTTCAAGATCCCCAGATCCTATTCTGCAGACTTGCGCCCCTTGCTACAAATTTCGTCGGTAGATACCAAGCTGGGTTTTTGGTGGCAAATCGACACCCAATCAAATGTTTACTCTTCGGAAGATCCTCCAGAAGTGTCAAGAGCGCTAGATTAGTGACGGGTAATGTTGACAAAAATCTGTAGTTGATTTCGAACCAACTCCGATAGTTTCGGAACGAACTCTGGAAGGTAGGTCCACACAGTAATATCCGTTTCGGAATCGTCTAGAGTCGCCCGGAGCTGTCCGGAATCGGTTGATGTCGGGGTCGTCCGAAGTCGTTCCATGTCGGTCTTCCAAACAAAGGTCTGTGTACGAAATGCACATGCAAAGTGGATGCTCATTGATCTGGATGGCTCCAGTTGATTTCGTACGACTACAGACGACTCCGAATGAATCCGATTCCTGTCGACTCCATCCGACTACGGATGACTCTGACTCCGAACGACTCCTGGCTCCGAACGAGTCGATCGGAGTGACTCCAATTTCGGAAAACTCCAACTTCGAAAGCCTCCGGTCGACGTCGGACGACTTCGGACAACTCCAGACGACTCTGAACGACTTCGGACGACTCCGACTCCAGGCAGAACTAGAGGTTCCAATTTTGCTGGAGTCGAATCGAAATCGTGCGTGCACTCCAGAACCCTATGCACTACCTATTTATCGACGTCAAGGCGGCCTACGACACCACAGACCGATGTCCGAATTGACTCTCATGTCTACTCCTCAACATCACCCTGGAAGGTGTCATTCGAAGCGCGGGGCTAGTAAAGGAGTTATTGGTTATATTGGGACGGTTGTTACTTCGGACAACGACATCAGAAACTAAATCCGGAAACCCATTATGCAGGGGAATTATGCATACTACATGCTCCAGCGAGTGCTGAGATCCAGTAGGCTTCGAGCCCGCATGAAATGTGACATATATCGCAAATTGATTCGCCCGGTGGTCCTCTATGGACACGAGTCCTGGACCATCCGAGCGGAGTATGCAAACGCTCTGGACGTGTTTGAGCGACGCATCCTCCGGACCATGTTTGGCGGTGTGTTCGAGCATGGAGCGTCGAGGAGAAGGATGAACCACGAGCTTGCTGAGCTGTACGGCGAACCGAGCATCCTGACGGTGGCGAAGGCTGGCAGGATACAATGGCTGGGACATGTCATGAGAATGCCGGACTCATACCCCACCAAGAAGGTGTGCGATAGCGATCCCCAGTTCGGCATAAGGCGCAGGGGAACTCGATGGCTGGACCAGGTGAAGCGAGACTTGTCGAAGATCGGGTATCTACATTGATCGCAGGCTGCAGCCAGGGACCAAGCATCCAGCAGAATGATGGTTGATCGGGCCATGTCACGAAATCGTGCTTTACCGTGAGCAGGTCAATAGCAGGTGAAAGAGCGAGAGTGAGAGAGAGAGAGCGAGAGTGAGAGAGAGAGAGAGAGAGAAAGAGAGAGATAGAGAGAGACCGCGATCTCTCCTGCACCTCAAACGCTACTCAATTTTCCTTCGTGATTGTAACCGAGATGCTTTTGTAGGATAACCTTGACCTGCTTTTCATGTGATTTTTGTTTTTGTTTTCAAGCAGTCCCAAAATATGTATTTAATTAGCGGAAGCAAATCATCAGTGCGTAGGACGCCATCGATCGACCGCTAATGATGGTCGCACACGAGTAGCTGCTTGTTTACTACTGCCCTCCCTCCTACTGCCGTTTACGCAGGATTTAGGCACTCTCTCACGCACAAATTAAAAAGTTGCGTCCATGAACACTACCTGCTCAATTTTTTCTTCTCTCTAGCAACTAATTAACTACCTTAGAAGCAAAAACTAAATGTCATAAGTATCACACATACACACACATACCATTTAGTACGCGCATCGCACGCAGTCGGGCGTTAAAGTGCGTTCAAAAGTGCGTGTCCAATACCATCCCAAATTGAGCGATTCGTCACAGAAGCAAATCAATCAACCAAGGGAGGGAGGGGTGTTACCAAAATCCTGCTTTAGAGCGCTTGAAAGCTCACTCAGCTCAGCTCACATGTGAGTGTGTGAAAAATTAGTCCTTCGCCCAATTCCATCTACCCTAACTACATGGTCAGTGATCATATCGCTTCTAACGTTTCACACTCGTCACTATTCAATAGATTGTGCGCCGCACTCCGAAATTGCATTACAAACATTTTATCTCGTTAATACTGGACCTGGAATATATCTTGACCTTTTACCTGTAATGAAACTGCTCCAAAAAACTAGTTCTGGCATTAATCCCCTACCAGAGCTTTCACTGAGCCCATACCGATCTTGGGACTGATTCCGAACTCATGTCAATTCTGGAATTTTACAGAATTCATACTGATTCCAATCCCAGACAGTTGTTTGAATTATTCATAATCCTACTTTGGCCTTGGAATTCAGTGTTGTCAGGATCCACCATACCGCGCCTGGAATAGATCTTGACCTTTTATTGGTCCTTGCATCTCAAAGCCGTACCGATCAGGGAACTAACCCCAAACCTGATCAAATCTTGATCCCATTCAAATATTGTAACATATACCTGCCGGTTCTGAAACTTATCCCAAACCCATACTGGTCCTTAAGATTGCACATTGGACCTGGAACAGATCCCGACTCCATTCCGGGCCCTGCTCCCTGTTATAATTCGGGAAATGAATACAACCTGAATTTGTGTCAATCATCCAGTTATTTTCTTATCCTTTTTTTGCATCGGGGGATCCTGAAAATTTGGACGACTCAACAATATGCCCATCCTGGGTTTAAGCCTCGTATGGACCGTCGCCCTCAGCAAGGATTGACCGGCTGCGTGGTACTTAATAAGCCAAAATCGAAATCCTGTATAGACCACCATGACACGTTACCCCGAAAAGAAGGTTATTTGTATCAGTTGCTTTTTTGTTTGAATGTTGCCACGACGGTTTCGCACATCCGGATCGACAGTGGCGGCCACCTAAAGTAGGGCATTTATCTTCTGACTTTGAGGCTTCCTGGACAATTCCTAGGAGCACTTATTGGAAAAAGTTACTCACACACCCTAGATGACATCTTTCAGTTATGCTTCAGCCCAAAAATAGGCCAATCGATGGACCATTTTCGACAAACCGACAAGCGTTCGTCGGTTAGATTGAATTCTGACTGTAATTTGTATCGCTCTTTCCTTGCTTCTAAAAACACTCAAAACCAAGTCGGCGTTGCGTTTTCCATCGCCAAAGCGATTTGTATGGATGTAAACTAAGCAAAAAGCATCCGCTGGAAAGAAACTCTGACCAGCCTTTACTAGAATTGTATTACAGAGATAGCATAAAGTACAGCAACAACAACAAACAAGTCTCGTATAACTCTAACCAAGGTGGAATGCGCATAACGATTACGCTCGGCTACCACTTCTGGTCCACTTCAAAGCAGGCGACCTCGACACTGTACCGTGCATGCCCGTTCTCCGCTCAGAATTATGCACCTGTGTCGCTTTATTACTGCACTCTCGGGTAGATGCTGTGTGCGTTAGAACAGCCGCTGCCGGCCAATCGGATTCTGAGTTCTACCGCTACATTCTACAGTCGACTTTCATCCTCCGGGGCGTGTGGGTCTTCGTGGGGAAAGAAAATGCAGCCTAGGTACAGTGTCTTGGCGTCCGCGACCTTAGCGGTGTGGTATCTCACCGTGTGGCAGGCGTGCGTGTGCGGCAAATCCTTAGTAGCGCCGTCGGAGCTAAACTCCCTCGGTGCAGGATCCCGGCAGGATCCCGCAGGCAACAGTGTGCTGGCAAGTGCGACGGAATCGTTCACCACGGAGAAGGAGGACATTGCAACGAACGCCCCAACGACGACCACTATCAGCGCGTCCGGTAACGAGGTGCCGTACGATGACATACCCACCTTCAACCGCAAGCAGGTGTCGTTGGATCTGCCGGGTGATTTGTTTTCCTCCACCGCCAATCTGACACTCAGCTTGCGTAACTTTATCGCCGATTTAATAACGGTAAGCCGCGTTGGAGCGTGTTGCCCTTTCGCCATTACGAACCCAACAGCTCATGCTGACCATTCTCGCTCTTTCTCTCTTTCTCTCTGTTCTCTCGTCTCAATTCACCACCATCAGCGTACCTCGGTGCGTATTGCGCAGGTGGTACGGTTCTTTCAGCCCCTGTTCGGATACCATCTGATGATTGACATCCCGAAGGAGCTGGATGTTTAACGCGGTGTGCCGCACTCCACCGCACCCAAGACAGCGAAAACCGGGCCGCCACGTGAACGGTGAATGCGGCAGTAATAATTTATTAAGCCTGGCTCTGTGTATCCTGGTTGTGTTGTAATTAGTCTAGAATTAAATAATTTATCGCTCTCTCTCTTGCACTCTTTTGCGTAAATCTCTCGCTCGCACTTATTGCGCTCCGTCGCAGGGCCGATCCAGCTCATCCGATATAGCTCCGAAAGCGCGCCAACATCCTTTCGGTTCAGTCTACTCCCGACGGGCTGGGTGTCGGTATTTGAATGAACAAATGGCGACCCGCAATCGGTTGAAAGAGCTGCATAAACCGGGCGGTCCGTATAGCCGTGTTCTGCGGAGCGTAAGCAAAGCAAAAAAAAAAAAAAAAAAGCGGGAAAAGAATCAGCCACTGGGTGATTCACCAGTCAAGCCATCTGGTGCAATTACCGTGATGAAGTCGCCGAACAGCTTGGCCGCCGCCAGCACAAAGTTGGTCGCATTGCCAAACAGCTTCCCCGGCAGCTGGAGCATGATCGTCCCGTCCGGGTTGAACTGCGGCACCTCGTCGTCCTCCTGCCGCGAGCTTCTGTCCGCCCGCGGCTTTATCTGCGGCCCGGCGCTTGTCGTCGGTGGCGCAGGTGTGGTCGTTGTCGTGGTGCTGGTGGTCGTGGTGGTTGTAGTCGCTGTAGCGGCCAGCATCCGGCGAGCGAACGCCGGATTGCGGGCGTTTCTTAGCTGCTCCAGCAGATCCAGGACGGCGTTAGCGGCGGCCCACTCCTCCGGTCGGTACTTGCGCTTCGCCCGGTACACGTCCTCGCCGACCGCTTCCTGTGGGTGTGAAGAAGCAAAGCATCATCAGGTGCTGGATTTGCTAGCGTGGCTCAGTATCCGGGAGAGCTGTGAAGGTGATAACGCTTGCGTAAGTAAAACAACAACAAAAAACCCCCCAAGTTTTGACCCTTGCTGGCCGGAGAAAGCCCACGCATTCTTCGCCCCACCGGCTGCTGGGCTTCCTAAGGCACACTTTAATGTGTGCTTTGTTTAACCATCCACTCACACCGTGCCGTACTGCGCGCTGGACACCAACTACAACGCCAAAATTGGACATTACCGTGCAAAGATAATCGTCGCAATTGTCGTACCGGACGTTACTTTGCGACATGTAGATTTCGTTTGATAATAATGGCCCGGTCGCGTGTTCCATGCTATCACGGCTAGCGCTTTCCTCTACCGGTTGGTCATCCCATCCACGCCGGCACACGCAACAAACGATACATTCATCCACCAGCCGCCGGTTGTCCCTTTTTTCGCTTGTGTCCGTGACATGCGTGGCCTCCCAAAAACGCAAAAGACAAACCATTCAAGCAGGTTGTGCTTCTTTTTGATTATTTATCTTATTCTCCTGAGACATCTGCGTGGTGTCTTAACCCTGTCATCCCCCGTCCCGCATACCCGCATCGGTGGTGTACGAGGGTGTGCTTGTTTTTTTTTGGCTGGTCCCCGATTTCTTCTTTCCTTTGATTGATAGCAACGACCGTGGACCGTGTTCCGATGACGAATGTCCGTTACCAAACTCCAGCGACCCGTGATCGTCGCGGCATGGTTTGACTTGAGTGAATGGTTGTCCGTCTTGAGGGCGTCCGCGGTTGTACGCGCATCTCCTTTTTCCTCCTTTCGGTTGCGTTTCGCTAGCTCACTTTCGTTTGTGCGCCTGGTGTGTATGTTTTGGGAAGGAATTAATTTTTACTTTTTCACCACTTCAACGCGCCACGCTGCCTCAATTGGCCACTGTTTTTTTTGTTTTAACAGAAATTCGCCGTTAGTCATGCGTGCAAGCGTACGTAACGATTGCGGCCTGCTGCGGTCCCAGAGCGGCCCATCCTGAGCGGCTGGTGGTGCGAGTGAAGGTGGAAAGAATGCGTTGCGTCACACACACACGCACAGGAAGGCGAACTGTTAGGATATTAATATATGCACACCCATCATCGTGCAGCATTATTGAGAACTCAAAAACAAATAGTTGAAGGGTAGGCCACGCTTCTTCCAACACAATCAGTCCATTTCTGTTGCATCAGGTTCGTAATTTGTAGTACGAAATTGGAGGTCTGTTTTTAACGCAGAACATTATCTTCACAATCAACTCCAACGCTGGACGCTTCTTGCTGATCGGTTGATGATGTGTTTGGAGCAGTTGACGGTGGAGCAGGTTTGGGAAATTTGATTGATAGTTGCATGATCACTTCACCCGTCTTCACACTTCCACTCACCTTCCACTGGACTGGATCTAGCGAGCCGTTAACCTCCTCCACCGGTGCGGACGGTATCGGTGCCGCCCGCACTGGAGATACCACACCAGTAAGCCCACACCACAGCGCGACACACCAAACCGACACGGTTATGCTCCATGCTGCCATGCCCGTTCTTGCTCATATGCTTCCTAACGCGAGGAAAGTGCTCTGCTTCTTCAGGGTGTCTGTTCTCATACTCCACCTCAACAACACTATCGCACCATAAACACACACACACACACGCACACACAGTCACTAACAGATCCGCTATCAGCTTGGTAGATGTCCGCGCAATGAGGCTGCAGCCTGTTCCTGCTGGCTGTCCTTCCGGTTCATTGAGCAACGTACGCGCCGCTTCGGGAGGATGGATGCGCACGATGCGCCACGCTCAACCATTCGCCCACAAATGTGTGCCGGCCGCGCACACACCACCAGCAACAGCGTGTTTCTTCCTTCTCATCCGCTCGTATAGCTCGCCTGTACCGCGTTTGTGTGCCCGGTTTTGTGTCTTTCGCCTTCTTTCGCTCGAGTTTCGTCACTTTCTCGCTCTCTCTCTCTACCCTTGCTTTGGAGGTTTTGGTACTTCTTGTGCGTGTTGTTAAAGGGTAGACAACAGACAGCAGACGCCCGAGAGGGGACCGACGTTACAGGTTGGGAGAAAACAACGGCACAAACAAACGGGCCCCCGGTCTGGTGGGGTCATGTTTGTAGTTTTATTGATTTTTGGGGTGCTTTCTTCTAGTTTTGGAGGTGCCTCGCTAACAATGAATGAGTCTTCGTCTCGGCTTTGTGTCCGGTCTTGGTAGTCTTCTTTGCTGTTTTAGATGTTTGGCTGGTACTATTCCAGAACCATCCGAAGCCGATCAGACATTCCAAAACGTTTCCCTTATCAGGCTTTGCTGGACTTAAAAAAGAAACCTCAATAAAACGCCCGCTGGCACACTTGGACAGAACCTCAGCGCCCGTTGCATCCTACATAAAGAATTAAAAAACCTGTAATCGTACCATCAGTTTCCAAGACATTTAACCCTCCCCCTTCCACTCAGGTGGAATTGTATTGCTGGGCGTGTTCCAAGTGCCTGTTGATGAGTTGTCAGCGTGGCATTAAACATATCCGGAGCGGACTGAAATGAGGCCGCCCGGGGGTTTTTGGTGTGTCCTTTGCCCTTTGTGTGCAAACGACCTGATTCTCCTTGACATGCTCTCTCTCTCTCTCTTGTAACGCAACTGAGCAGATCCTGACACTGGTCGGGATGGTGACCCGACACAGTTCGCTTGTCGCGCACTTGCATCAGCGCGCGCTACCATTGCACCGAAACCCCAACTGATAAGGGTTCGGCGTGCCTAGAGGGGGCAAAACGCGCGAAGCGGCAACGGAGAAAGCTATGCCGCGGGCCGCACAAAAACACGTGCAATTTCGATTGGTTATCTCACCCACGGTGCGCATGGGAACGTAACGCGCAAGACGGCGCACGCGAGCGCCTCGGCGAGATCGTGTAATCGAAATGCGCGCACCTCGCATGCGCCACCAAAAGCCAACGGAACGGCCCAGCAAACATGCCCCGGTTCGACATGTTTGCACTATCGGTTTCGGTTCGCAGCGGCAGAGAGTTTGCAAAAAAAAAGACAAAAAACACACAATTTCCGAACGCATTTTTGGAGCGGCAAAGAATGCCGGATCGGACCACTCCATCGGCAAAACCCAGAGTCTCCATTTTAGGATCCTCGCTGCTGGGGTCTGTTTGACAGGCTTCCTTCCCTTCAATCTGCCCCTCTTAGAGCCCCAATGTATACACTCGCCGGCAGGTTCCGTGTCTATGCAAATACGAAAACGTTTGTGCGGCACGGCTGTGAAAACTTCACTTTCATTGGCTTTTAGTTTTCTCCTTCCCCTACCACCCCCCTTTCTTCTTCTGATTGAACCTGATTTCCCGCCATTAAAGGTGGGGGCGAATGAAAGCGTTGCACAAGCTTGAGAACGCTCACTTTCAGCGGCAACACCGTGGGTACCCACCCACGGTAAAAGTGAAGAATGAATTCGCTGCGCGCATACAGTAAGCTAAATTGCAATCACGCAAAGAAAAGCCCTTCGTTCGCGTTGGTGCTTCCCGGTGCGGGAGGCAAGTGGGTGGCCGGCATGGGTATTATGAGTTGCACAATGCACACACAGACACACACACACACGCACACATTCACACATACAAGCTTCATCATTACGGCATTCGCGGCGTCGGCTCTAACGCTGCTCCAGCAGCTCTCGCAGCAACCCGCAGACAAATCGACGCTTCGAACACCCATCCATTAGCCGTTTCTTCTCCGGCCGGGTCAAACGAATCTGTCATTAACGCCGATGTATTGAAGGGTCACGGTATCACCAGGCCCGAAAATGAAACGTTGTCGCGTAATGCTTCCTCCCTGTGCGAATGGTTTCGATTTCCGCCCCATTGATCACGATTTTCCATTACGATCGACCTGTAACATCAATGGAGTGGTTGTTTTTTTTTTTGAAGGCTTGAATCCGACTGCATTTTTTTGTTATTGTTGCTGTGTGCCCTCTTTATGGTGCATTCGGAGGATGCGGGCCTCGCTAGTGCAGCCTTGGCGGGTTCGTCGCTTGCCGCGCTCGTGTAAGTCGCTCGATCGATGTCGATAAGTGTACAATGGCGCGCACCATACCTTTTAGGCTCTTTTGCTCATCGGTTTGCCTGTGCTGTGTGATGCTTTTATTCCGTTTCTGCTTAATATTACATTTGCACCAATCCATCAACTCTGAGACGAACGACCCTGTCTCCCTGCTCCTCCTCGTCCTTCTTCTCGTCCTCCCTCACGCCGCAAATCTTCTCACGAAAAAACCGGTTTAATCGAGGAGAAATTGAAAACTAAATTACTATGCCCATAACGGGCGATCTGACAGGTCGCAGCCGATCGGGTCATACGTTGGTGTTTGTGTGTGTGTGTGTCTGTTTTTTTTCTCTCTTTTTTCTACTATGTACCTCGCTGGTCCCTGTGCGTGTGCGCATGCAGCCGAAACCTACCATAGCAGATGAAGCCGAAAATTATACGTTTTTTCATTTTGAATTTAATCAAAATGGCAGCTTCACACGCACGGTTTCGCACACTGTTCGTGCAAATCCCCTGCCCGCTGCGCCATGTGTGTGGCGCCATACTGATGAGTGGTTTGACACGCAGCGACGAATTAAGGTGCCATTTAGTTGCATTTTCTTTTAAATTAAGGAAAAAAACGTGGGTCAAGAGACACAAACTGTCATTTGTTTAACATTTACGTTGGCTTCGAATAGCTTCGCAAACGAAATTAATTTGCCTTTTGACAATGGTTTTATTTTATTCACCAGCTTTAGTCAAGATTTTCTGTCAATTATGTTATGAATATGATTATTCGCAAAGTATGTTTTTAAGTTGATAAATATTGGAAGAGCCCATCGTCATTTTAAACCCCTTCATATGCAGCAAAACTGCGCCCAGAGATTTGTAATAATACTTTTTGCATAGGGAAACTATCCAGTACCATACTGGTTGAATCGCTTTAGGTTAAATTTAAGTAAATGTCGTAAAATAATCTCGAAACAAATTTCAATTCGGTCCTTAGGTAAAAGCTATGGCACCTCCTGCGATAAAAAGCTTTGCTTTAAAGCTCACAGTGATCATCGACCACAGCAAGTGTTGAAGTACGCCTAAAAGTAGGCAAAAAGCTTTAAGGCGCAGAAAACAAAAGTATAGCCATTAGACTTTTTCCCGGAGCCGGCTCCGCTCCGACGGCTCCGGAGCCGGCTCCGCACCAACGGCTCCGGTGCTGGTTTTAACACAAAGGACTTAAAGAACTTTTTCAATTAAGTTTCAATCGAGGAAAACCGTAAATAGCGGAGTACGTCATGTTTAAAAGAATTTATCAAAAAACATCGATTAGTTTTGAATATTGTTAAGAAAGACGAGACTAACGAATGCTACACAACCTCATGTATGTCAATACTGCAATTATATCGTGTGTTTGCTTCCACACTTGCGAGCCGGCTCCGGAGCCGTTGATGCGGTGCCGGCTCCGGAGCCGTTGGTGCGGAGCCGGCTTCGGAGCCGTTTTGCCTATCACTAATAGCCATAGGCGAGAGATCAAGCTCGTGGTGCTTTGATTTATAATAGTCATGAAGGGAAATTTAGAATAGTCATGAAGGGAAATCATTTAGAGATGTTCTCACGCAATTAAATTTCCGTTGATTATATTAAAAATTAAATTAAATTAGTTTTAAGCATATAAAAATGCACTCAATGGACAGAGCGTTAGATTAAAAATAAAACACCCATAAGTATCTTCAAGTGTCATTCCTAAAACCTACAAAGTTATGTCGATCCCAAAGAATCGCCCTTTATTTCCCTAGTGAAGGCATTATTATTATTTTTTTTTTTTAAACACTTATACCTTGTTTTTCCAAGTATACACTTGTATTTACCTAAGTTGTAATTGTTTCAATTCGAGTGCATCTAATGGTAGGTGAATTGGACATTAAATTTGATTTTATAAACCGTATTTTAGCGTGTATAACGACCTTTCTAACGATTTTTTTGAGCTTGTATCACAAGAGAATATAAATCCATCAATTTACCTTCGCATTATTTTGGTATTTTCTGAACAAGTTTAGCTTAGACCTCATGCTTTAGCGGTTCCTTTTTATGAATTTGAATGACCAATGTAAGGAACCAGTGAGATCTATTGTTTCCATAGTTTTCAAAACTATTGCTTGTTGCTTGGCAACTCTCGGCTAACTTATTGAATTTTCGAGCATTATATTTGTAGATATCCTTGCACCATGCACGGATGGAATGGCTGAGTGATTTTGTCACTTTTAACCTAAAATCGGGTCTTTTTACCTAAAAGTTACTTTTATCCCTTATTTTGCACCAAGTTAATCGATTATTTTGTTGTTTTATTTTTATCAATTTTGTATCTAATGTTGACATCTTTTTATTTTGTGTGAGCAAAAAAGGAGTCTAACATGGACGTAATGTACTTTAAGTATGTGATTAACTGCAATGAGATATTACATTTGTTGCTCAATTTTCTGGTCAAATTCAACTGTGCAAATTTATGCGTCGTTGCTTCCCAGTTAAGTTCAATTAGTCAAAGTAAGCCTCAAAGACATGTTCCTAGTATTTCAATTTTATCTCTGTTGCCCAATCAGCCTTTGTTCTGATTCATAGCTGAAATAAATCCAATATTCATTGACCTCTATTTGTTTGGGTTTAGTCCAGCATCAGTATCAAAATACAAATTGTGCTCAAATTCTTGCGCTGTTACTACGCTGCATGTGTACTGTGGATATGGTTTGTCGAGTAGCAAAATGAGTTACTCATTCGGAACCGAAACTGTATCGATTCCAGATGAGGACCAGGTTCAAGTTTTGATCCGAATTCGGAACAAGTCAATGTACAGTTCCTGGAATGAATACAGAGTTTTGAATCACATAATGGACTACCTTATCCACTCGGGGGAATGTTTCAAATGGTTAGGGGATATTTGCAACGTTGCTATGGCGGTTTGCAAGCACATAAGGGGAATATTTTAAACGCTCAGATGATGTTTTGGAGTTTTGAATCCAACTGTGAAGCGCTCGGTTGTTGCGCTGTAGAAATTAAACTATGATTTTTAAAAAGAACTTCGTGTTGATTTATGAGTGCGGGGTGATTATGCACATGTTTGTGGTATCGTCGTGCAAAGTAATAATTCATTTGTTAATTAAATCGCTCATTTAAACATTCTTAGCTGTTACATTCTATAGTCTACTGTTTCTTCTCTGCAGCAACATTTTTTCTCATATTTTAATATCCACCCAGTGGATCAAGTAGTCCATTATATGATTCGAAATGCTGTAAAATCGGGAGCTATTTCAGAATCGACATGAGTTCCGCATCAGTTCCAGGACCGGTATAGGTTCTTTTACAGATCCAGGACCGGTATGAGTTCCTACCTGGACCAATATGGATACCTCTCCGGTTTCAGTACCGGTAAGGATTTGGTTTTGGCATCTTGTCTCTCAATGGATCGTCATCCGTTCCTTTTTGAATTGGGTATTGTAGCCAATAGTTTCGGTGTACACTTTATTTTGATCAGTTCAAATTATTTGAATATCTATTTAGATTTAGATTTTTTAGAGGTTTTGATCATTATCGTAATATCATCTGTGTACGCGTTCACTAAATTTTCTTGGTCGTCACATTAATCTTTTAATTTTTTTTTCCAGAACGAGAATTATATGCCAAACTCATTTGACCCCGTGGACCAAAATGTCACTGAAAATAGAAGCACGGGCTGCAACCTAATGTATACATGATATATGATATTATATGATGATATAATACAAAATCAGATCATTGGCCACTCTTTTCATTTTCATAACTGTAGCATATGATTTTCAATTGGTCATAGGCCTCTGATATTTCCAACATTTGCATCATAGTAGCACATATTTATGGTACAGTATCGGACAGAATGATAGGACCCTAGTGTTTTCAACGCAGCATGCACCCGTTGGGACAGGTTTATGTGTGGATTGTGTGTTTGTGTTTGTGTGTGTGTGTGTGTGTGTGTGTGTGTGTGTGTGTGTGTGTGTGTGTGTGTGTGTGTGTGTGTGTGTGTGTGTGTGTGTGTGTGTGTGTGTGTGTGTGTGTGTGTGTGTGTGTGTGTGTGTGTGTGTGTGTGTATGTGTGTGTGTGTGTGTGTGTGTGTGTGTGTGTGTGTGTGTGTGTGTGTGTGTGTGTGTGTGTGTGTGTGTGTGTGTGTATTGGTGTGTGTGTTTGTTTCACAAGTAGGTCGTTTCGGATAGTTTTGTTAGTAGTTTTTTGTGTTTTGGGTTAGGTTTTTGATGTAATAAGCAGGACCACTGCCCTCGCGATCAGTGTTTTTTCGATATAATAACAATTTTACGGTCTTCTTTCGCTGTGGTCTTCTGAAGACGTACGGTTTTCTTGCGCGTTTCGGTTGTCCAAGCACGTTTCGGTTGTCTAAGCACGTTTCGGTTGTCCGAAGCGCGTTTGCCACAAAGGTGCGCGATCGTTCCATTACGAACTCGATCGTTTTGCGCTTAATGTCAACAGCCGCCATTCGCTTTATCATATGGCGCTGATAATCGGTACAATGTTAACCTCGACCCATTGTTACTAACATTGCTTGCTTGGACCGTCAAGAACGGGCTGGTTAAAAACTTGGACACGGCTGATCCCGTGCTCTGCCTGCGTTCTACTTCTATACGCAATGAATTACATCGTTGTCGAGCAGCGAAAACATCGCATGGATAAAACTATCAACGAGTACGCGAGTAAGCGTCTTCCCTTCAAAATCGAGAACAGAATACTGCCGCGCTCATGAAACAAAACGCCCATTGAAAAGAACAACTGCGCACCAGATCAATGCACGCACCAAGTTTTCCATGCGCACACAACGTTCAACGCAGAGATGCACGAAGGCCTTTCAATGGCGTGCACTGGAGAAACACCTGTGAGGGAATGCCGAGTTCATTGCTATTGAGCGCGTGTCCATTTCGCACCGGTGTCGCATTCACATTCATGAAACAGCACACCTGCGTTTTCGTCCGAGGAACAAGCGCTGCTGTCGATGCAAACTTTAGCTTATATCTAAGTGTAAACACAAGCTGTTTCACATGATAACACACCTAAACAGAATGCTTTCAATGCAATATGAAACCATGTCAAGCTACGTTTCTTCAGACAAAAACCCGCGCACTTGCAAATACACATTAAAAAGCACACTCTCTTTCTACTACACACACATACACACACATGCACACACACACACACATACACACACACACACACTCACACACACACACACACACACACACACATACACACACACAAACACAAGTAACGTGGCAAAACAAGTGCACGGTGCGTTGGAAACACCAGGGTTCTATCTTAATGTCCAATACTGTAGCTAACAAGATTCAGTACGCAAAAATAATGTGCAAAACCAGGCTTTGACTAACGCGTTCGTTCCAATACAGAGCAGTAAATGTTGTAAAGAAAAGTCGATAATGGAAAAAAGTTGAGCAGGAATTAAAGAAGCAAATTCATATTTCTGATGCTGTCTAAAGTTCATAAATTACATCATGTCGTGCAGTCCAGTTCAGATCCTTACAGAGGAGTAGAAGATGTCATACAATTCCTTAGTACCCGTTATTCCCTTCCTGCCAATCTCCATAGAAATCTTCATTCATTATGGTGACCAAAATAAGAGTCATTAAAGCCCACCCGTAGTTTATATAATCACATTGGTCTTGGTAGGATGCCTGATGGAAGCCTGATGGAGATCGTTTGTAACATTCTATCAAAAGTAACACGTGTTTGTGCTGACGTTTGATTTCATTTGATTTCTAAACGTTCTGCAGAAATATAATGTTCTATCTTTAGTATACTTAAAAATGGGTTCGACCTTTTCCAAAACAATATGCCAAAAAAGTGTGAGAGCTTGCGTTTTTAATTCCTGTTGGCAAAGTGATTTTGTTAATTTGTACAAGTCTTTTTCTTATAGAGATTGCTTAGTTGGTCGCCAAGTGCCTTGATTGATGACTTAACAAAAAAAAAGTAATGTTCCTAAACTATGTATGTATGAGTAAGGCATTCACGATTTTGTATGAGGTTGAAACTAAACCGTGAGTAGTTTCTTTTAAAAATTTTTCAACAAATGTTTGTTTTGCTAACAAATTTAACCATCGGAAAGGGTGTAACATAATTTTCATTGATTTTTTTTTCAACAATTGTACCAAAATTGTGCGGAATTCGTGAAAATAACCATGTTTAATTTTTCTTCTTCTATCTACTACTTTTTTTGCTTTTTTTAATGAGTTACTTATGTATCACTTAACAAATAGCTCTTAATTCAAGAAAAATGAGATGGAATTGCGGCGGAAAAATGATACATGCATGTTTAGCTGATTGAAATTCTGATCAATCGCTGCTTCTCGCAGGCACCGTCATATAAGGTAACAAGGAAGAAGTTTAGAGCACGAAAGCAATCAAATCGAACGGTGGAGACGAATCGATTGCGGGCTTGAAAGTGTACGAGAGAACGAGGAAAAGGTGACCAAGATTCCAACAGCTAGCTTTAAACCGAGAACTATAAGGAGGGAGAAGTAGATTGACATAGAGCAGCGAGAGATAGAGAGAGAGAGAGACAGTAAGATAGAGAGGGAGACAATGGAGCGAGAGAGAAAGAGGGAGAGAGGTAATGAGTAGACAAAAAAAGAAGAAGGGTGTAGTAATACAACAAAAAAAATCCCAACAGCGACCACACTAAACGCACCCGACCGACCCATTCATCGATACGCGCGAGCCAATACGCCCGGTATGTGTGCGAGCGTGCGCGCGCGCCAACGTGACGGGGGCTTAACGCAATAACGCAGAGGCCGTATCGTGGTGGAGGTGCCGTTTGTTGATGTTGTTGTTGTGCAGTGTTGTGGTGCCGTCTGCTCGCTATTGCAATTGTACTATCAAACTTAATCCGTATGCGAACGTGCGCGCGCATGAACAAGAGTGTGTACGGGCGTTCCGTTGAGTAGCCGTTGAGTGTGCGTTTTTTTTTTGGTATTAGTTTTTGAGGGTACTATTAGGTCTTTTTAGTTTTTTGTTTTGCAATATTAAGAGTGATCGTGAAAATTTTGTCCGTGCTTTTTGGTACGACTGTTTTGGACCTTTTGGAAAGTGTTTCTCGAGAGCAACGTGTGATGCACTACTGCCGGCATGTTCAGTAGTAACTGCTGAGTCCGCCAACTGTGTGTCCGGTGTGTTTGTTGGTGATCCTGCATCCTCATTGGTTGTCGTCCGCAGCAGCTAACTACATCCGTCAAGGTATGCAAAAAGGTGTGAAACATTCCAGAGGTTACCGGCTGGTTGGGGGTTGACGCACGGATCCGGTTTAGCGGATCCGGTCCACCTTGACCGTTTCGTAGTCGTTGTGATTATGCATGCGCGCAAGGTCTTCCAGATGCTGCCGGGACATTGTGACAAAACTTGACCTATGTCGGCGTGTCGAAGTAAGCAAGGCAACAAGCAAACAAAAAGAAAAAGCTTTAATGCTCGGGTACATGTTGCGTATCGGTAAAGGACACTGCCAGCCATGGCGTCCTCCTTGATTCCTCCGCTCCGTTTACGAAACTATGCAGCAACCAATCGAAAAAAAAAACCCAACCAAACGTGCTGGCCTGTCTGGTGTATGCAATCGGGCGGGCAAACCACCTAGCGCAACGATTCCAGCAACCTCTTCCGAGGTGGCGTAGGCGTTCGGCGTGCTTTCATCATTCGCTGGTACGGCACGATGAAGTTCTGATCCGAAACGAAGAAAAACAAAAACATACAGCAAGCTACAATCAATCGCCAATCAGGAATCTCCAGCGGAAAGTGAAACCACGATGGTGCCTGCAAGTGAAAGATCGCGTTCCATCGCGTTTGACATCTGCCAGCAGTATATATGCACGTGTATGTAACGTGCACCACACTAAAACGAAACCCGCTCCGCCTGCCTTAATCGCTGTCGAAGGGCCGAAGGACTCGTCGCCGGCACACGAAACGCAATCGAAAAGTTGAACACCAGCCTGTCAAAATCAATCATACGCGTACGGCAGTCAGTGTCAGCGAGCTGTTACGTGATGCTTGTATATGTGTTTTGTATGTGTGCGTGTGTGTGCTATGGTGGATTGGCTGCGTCGATTTGATGAGAAATTGCTGCCGAGGAATGCGGCGGACTGGTGGTGGAACCATTGGAAAACATCTATTAGTCCAATTATGTCAATTTATTCAGCCACCGTACCTGCCGCGCATATTGAAGGACAGCGCGAGTTTAATGCGAGGGAGGAGCGGTTTAATGAGTGTGTGCGTACAAAATGGAGAGCACAAAATGAATACGAAAGAGCGCGCAAAGGAAGCGCACTGTATCGCAACTTGATAATCAAAACTTGAGCCAAAAAAAAAAAAAAAATCAAATCACTCGTGTCAAACGTTTACTATGCAAATGGAATTAGGACGCTTCCTCCGGCAAAAAACAGAACAATCACATACACACTTTACGTCACCCGCAGGCGCTGAAATGCGCTGTCCCAGGGAGAATAATAAGACCTACCATCTGGCCTATTTTTTGCGCCTTTTTCCACCCGTCGTGATCAATCTGGCCGCTCCTCAGGTGGTCGCTAGATCGTGTGCCTAGCGAGCGCCATTTTCGCAACCTTTAACTTGATGCCGCGCTACGGATTAGCGCACTGCGTTTGTGGCAGTGATGGGCACGCTGGAGGGCACTCCTGGTTCCGAGTCGACAGGCCGGCTCTTGTTAGCAAGTAGATGGACGTGATGGGGAAAATGGGCCTGCAGCCGGGTTTGGATTGATTCGAATCGAGCTGTTTTTGGATTCGAATCCAGATCAGCTCCGGAGTTAGGGGTTGGTATGGCTGGAATCATGTGTAGAATTTTTCTTGAAACTCATCATCCTAGGCAAGTTATTGATAACAATGAACTCATAACTACAGTTCGTAATTTACATTACTTTAGCTGTACTATACAGTGCCACTGTACACTGTATATACACGTAAGCTATACAGACTTATCCAAGCCAGTTTCGAATGTAAGCGTTGTTATTCACCGCGTGCAAAATGTTAATCCACATTAATCTGATATTTCATTCCGATCATCATATTTTTAAATTCTTCGGCATGATGTTCAACATGTTTCGAGCTGGATTTAGTTTGATAGTTCTTTGTGATGTGTTGAAAATCATGTGTAAAAATTAAAATTTCATTATGGAGAAAATACACCGATTGAAAGATGTTTTAAAACATCTTTGATGCGGTGAATAATTATGTTCACATTCGAAAGTGACTTGGAAAACCCTGTAAATCACGAACTTTATCAAAACAAAAATCTGGAAACAACCTAAAAACCATGGATAACCCAGAAACTGTTTGCCTTTGTAGTGTAAGTATTTTGCTCTACGAATTTAGTACGGTAGTAAAACGTATTCAATAGGAGCTATTTGAATCTGTATTCGTTAGGAGCTGCTGGATTCGAAGACAGAATCCAATTGAGATCCAATCCGATTCTATTAGGTTCCTGATTAAGAGTAGGAGCTTTACCTCATTTCTACTCCGGATGATTCCGTATCCGGCCGACTTCGACTTCGGACAACTCTGACTCCACACGACTCCAGATAGCTCTTGGACAGCTCCGAATGGCTCCGAATAATGCTAGCCGAACCTACCATTCCGAGTTGATTCCAAAATCTTTTGAATTGGTTTTTATTTGCAATCTTTACCCATCACCAGTATATAGCCGCCTGCTGTAACGTTCCTTGTTTGCCCTATAAAAAACACATTTTTCTTTTCGACCAACTTCGCGTAAGCCTGAATCTAAATCGCTCTAGATACGCAAACGGGATCAAAACTGAAAGACCAACAGCCTTCGGCGGTGTTTTTTTTTTTGGTGTGTGGTTCGTTTACCACTCGATCACGGCCATAAACCAGCAAACAAACACGGCGCGAATATAAGAAGCGTGCCATCTCTTGGTTGCTTTAGTGTTTTCTCTCTCTCTCTTTTCTATCTCTTTTTCTCTCTGTCTTCGCTCCGTTGCGATCCATTCACTCTCACTTTCACTCTCGATCGGTCGTAAAGCGGTCGTATTTTGTTTTGTTTTGTTTTTTTTTTACTTCGCATTTTGCGGCGAGTCTTTCGCTTTTGGGTTAAGTGTTTATGCATTTTCACGCTCTGCAACCAAAAAGAAGCTCGGTCACTTGGTCACTCGGTTGGGAGAATTCGTTGCCTTTTTTTCGTTGGTTTTGCTAATGTTCGTGCGTGTGTACGTGCAGCTATTTCCCACCTAGGTTTGTCAGTCACTTTTTGGACGTAGAGTTTGCGTGAACTCAATGCCTGATTCCCTTTCGTGAACGGCGGGTTGGTGGCGGGCCACACGCAGGATGGATTGCAACATGTCTGCTTTATTATTAGCTACTACCTATCAGTGGGATTCGAAAGGTGATCTGTAAAAAAAACATAATGGACTGCACTCCCGGTGGGAAAGCCATACAGGCATGGGACAAGCTAATCTATTTTTAGGTGACAATGTGGGAGGAACGTCCAAAATCGAACGCATCATGTCTCGCCGTGTCGCCCGCATGTATCGATTCATTTCATCGAATTGGCAAACGCATTGGTGCGTTAATCATTGCACCTCTCCATTCCACCATCCGGGCCGATGTTGCTCGGGGGTTGATTCACGCAGCTGGCGGCTTCTTCAGTTCGGTTGAATTTTTTTCGCAAAATCATACGTCGTGTTTTTTTTTGTGTTTTTCGCAACCAAATCGATCGCGAAACAAAAACCTCGTGCCCGAAATGAGCCAATAAAGTGGCGTAGCCGCTTAACGAGACGAGCGCGGTTGGGCAACATGGTCAAGCTGTTAGCCTGCCGTCCATCCCCGGGTCGTAAGCTGAAGTGCGTGTGTGTTAGTGTGTTAGTGTGTGGCGTTGACCGTTTGTACTCGATGCACTCGCGCGTTATGAGGCTTCAGCCCGGCCATCGGCCTTTGGCGAGACTAATGGCTACCACTCAGCAGGGCTGAGCCAAAGGTCGCACAGGCTCGTTGTGAAGCTGGGCCCTGGGAGAGCTAGGGTCCGGTCGATTTAGGACAAGCAGGTGCTTAAGCTAACCCGAATGTGTCAGACCGGCGTGTCAGCTGGACTAATCGTTAGCGCCATCGCATCGACATCAACACTATAACGCAAAATGCCTGCGGGGGAGGGAGAGACATTTTGCGCGCAATGTAATGTCAAACGGCTCACACGTAGGGGACCAAGGGGCAAAACGGACATGTTGCGCAAAAGAGCCATCTGTATCTTTGGTAAATGTACACCTTTTCGATTACTTATACAAATAATAAGCTTTACAGGGTTTCCCACGATATATTGGTTGGTTCCCATCAATTTTTGGTGGATTCCCATATTTTTTTGGTGCGTTCCCACGATTTTTTGGTCGTTTCCCAGAATTTTTTGGTCTAATTGTATTGATATCCAATCGGAAAATACCAATAAATTATAGGATCGAACCAAAAATCTATGGGATACAACCAAAAAATCGTGGGAACGCACCAAAAAATCATGGGAACTGACCAATAAATCGTGGGAAACCCTGTAAGGTCAATACAGGGTTTCCCACGATTTATTGGTTGGTTCCCACGATTTATTGGTGCGTTCCCACGATTTTTTGGTCATTTCCCATAATTTTTTGGTAGCAACCCACGATTTATTGGTCGGTTCCCAAATATTATTGGTCGGTTCCCAAATATTATTGGTCGTTTCCCAAATATTATTGGTCGGTATTATATTATATTATATTTGGGAACCGACCAATAATATTTGGGAAACGACCAATAATATTTGGGAACCGACCAATAATATTTGGGAACCGACCAATAAATCGTGGGTTGCTACCAAAAAATTATGGGAAATGACCAAAAAATCGTGGGAACGCACCAATAAATCGTGGGAACCAACCAATAAATCGTGGGAAACCCTGTAAGCATTAATTTTAGCGTTTAAAGCACAGCATGAACGCTTTTTAAATTGAGGAATTCAATCCATGCTCTAAATGAAATTAGTTTTGACCGTCACGAATAAAAACAAACTAAGAATATGTTTCCAGGCTCATGACACTTTGCTATGATTTTCGATTTGATTGGTAATGTTCAGGTGTAGTTGTCTATATTTGTTGAAAGTTTCCACTTGAGCAAAATGACCGATTTCTTTTGACAGAAGAATTGATATGAGGTTGTGATGCTGTATTGTTACTTTATTTGTTATAATTGCACGATATTGGTATTTTACTGTATCTATAATGGTAATGGTAACTGAATGTTCAGTCATTGTCACTAAATTTTAGCTTCAACTTACCTATTTTTGTCTCTAAGGCACGAATATTGCCTCGAAGGCATCAACTTTTGACAGTGCGCATTAATTGTTGTTTCTAAAGCATCAATTTTTTTTACTGTTAGTCAATCGCCTTATTTACAAAATGCAACGCAATATCTTAATCTGTTTGTTCCGAAATTATTGAATTTAAGTTAAATAGTTCATAAATAAAACGGTAGAATTTGAAACATTACAATTGTTGCACCAACTTTTGAAGCTTTAATGGATTGACAAAAGTTGGCATGTGTTTTCAGGTTTGAACAATGACTTCAAATTAATTTCATTTTGTTAATTTTTTTTTCACAAAAATCAACCAAGTCACTCGGATTTTGTAGAGTTTTTGTAAAGTCAAATAATGGTTGTCATACATCTGTTCGAATACCTTATACATTTATCATGATTCCTTCCAGAGACAAAATGTTTTGTCATACAGATACAAATGTAACTGAAAACTTCAAGCATCTATACAACTACAACCTCAGAATGACATTCAATCGCCTGTTTGTCGATAATATTGTATACAATTACAATTAATTACAATTAATTTCAATAATAACAATGTAATTACAATTTCAAATAATTTCGAATGACGGTAGAATCTCGTGTCACATAATGACATCAATCCTGCGTACGGCCCGTCGCTGTGCAACGAGAGATCACCGATGACACAGTAGAAAGACTACCTTTAGAGTTGTGACGCATGCCACTGGACAGATCTGCAAACTAAACTGTTTTTGGCGATGAATGTTCAGTTATCGTGCCATCACATACGAAGACACACACACCTCCAATTCTTTAATCATGTTAGAACTAGTCCACTAGCAATCTGTTACGTTACTTTAGCTCGGACTATCCTAGCGGTCATGTAGTACAGTCGTCAGCTCGTACGACTCAATAAGATGCTCGTTGTGAGTTCAGGTCTAGAAGGGACCGTCCTCCCATAGCAAGGACTACCACTCCCGGTTGCGTGGTACTGAATAAGTCTCATTAGCCTATGTTGGCTGCCATGTTCGCGTAGTACGTTACTCCAAGCAGAAGAACAAGCTAGAATCTTGTCATGGATATTAATGTCCATTTTAGCTCTTCTGGTTGACATTTAGAGGATTGGTGAATGGCTATTTTGCCAGAAACTATTGAAACCATTGATATAGTCTCTCATAGATGATTGTGTATAACGATTTAGGATGACTTCAATTTCTATGTTTCGGTACATAAATTCAGTGTTTTATAGTGTGCTGTTAGATAAAGTGTTAGAGCATCGATTAAAGTATAAAATTCAGTTTATAGTGATCGACGAGATGCAGATCAATATCCTTAACATGCCCATTTTGCCCCAATGCTCCCCATACACTCTTGCCAGCGCTAAAGCAGACGATAGGAATAGTTGTTTTGTTTTTTTTTACTTTCAACGCAGCAATTGTTTCGCTCTTCGGTGTACGTTGCTCAACGTTTATGTCCCCCCTCCTGTCATCACCTTGCCCTGGCCGCGCGATACTGAAGAAGCACATAATGAGTGTAATTTGTCTTCCAGCAACAAGCGCTTCGGCGCGTTTTTTGCAGAGATGCGGCTTGATCTCGACCTGTCTCGAGGAGCGCCACCGATGCTCGTTTATCCACTGCACTATGACACCGCGCGGGTCAGCAGCCTTGCGCCCTGCGGTGCAATTTAATTGCCACTGAGCCGTGCGGGAGCAAACCGTCATCAAAGCCACTCTCATCTCTTGTTGCAGCTTCGCACTCAAGGCACTCAAGGCCGTCGAGCGTGTCCCAATTCCTGTCCGGCCTGATAGGGCACCAAAGGAGTGTGTGTGTGTGTGTGTGTGTGAAGGGTGTTACGCAATGCGGCCAGCGGTGACTTGTTTGTGTGCAGCTTCTGGAGCAAGGTGATATTTAACCCCCCCACCCAGTGGTCCGTCCCAACTGCAACAGGTTCTGGTTTGGATGCCGTCGCAGCGAGGCCCGGCGAATGGAGCGTCCTCCAACAGGTCTCAAACTTGGGCGCACCAACAACAAAAAAAGAAAAGGGAAGTGACATTTCACCAGTTTTGGCGAACCTGCTCCAGAGTGTTTAAACAAGTTTGTAGCCTTCTGTTTTGCGCAGTGGGCCATTACGCCCTCCTCCCAAAAGCAGCAAAGCGTGCGAGAAGCGAGGAAATTGCATAGTCGTGTGTGTGTGTGTACGTGTAGGACAGAGCAACTAGCTAGTGGGTCTGCGTCTGGTCGTCCTGAATCCCGGCCCGGTCGTCCAAAAACGAGCCGACCGACGCAGATCCTGCATCAGTTGCAGCTCAACCGTGGGACAGGTTTAAAGACTTTCTCTGGCCAGCTCGTTGGCTCGTTGGCTCGTGAGCGTTACTAGTTACTTTGGAGGGCAAGTGCTGATACCTGACTTCGAACTCCTCGCGTGTCATCTCGTGCGCTGTACACCTGCACCACTTCAATCAACCAAACGCATCATTCAGCACGCACCAACATGGCGACAGGAGCAACGCCCGCGCTGTGGAAGCTTTTCGCTGCCGTCGCCCTGCTGCTAGTCCTCTTCATTGCGCACAGCACGTCCGCCAGTGTCGTGGCCAGTGCCCGCCTCCGACGCGTGCACAAATCGACCTACTCGGAAGCGGCCCCGCCGGACAGCGCCGCCATGCAGTCGATTGCCAGCGGTCGGGCCGGCGCGAAAGCACACCCGAAGGAGGGGCACGTTGGGGTGGGCCGTTTGGCCACCGCCAAGAAGACGACCGTCACGACGATGAAGTCCACCAGCACCACCCTGCGGCAGCGTGTCGACCAGGCGGTGCAGATGGTGCGCGCCCGCTCGAAGGAGATCAAGATGGAGCAGGAGCAGAAGCGCGTCGACCGGAAGCTGCGCCGGGACGAGAAGAAGCAGGAGCGGGAGCAGAGCGCCGTGGCCGCACCGCTCAACCCGCACAACCTCAAAATGCCCGACTGCCCCGCCGGCAAGGTGTACAACGGTCGGCGCTGCGTGGCGATGGGCAAGATGCCGAAACACTGAGCGTTCCGTGTGCGCAGCTAGCTAGGTTAGGTAAGGTGTAAGAGCGGTTGCATTAGCTGTAAGATGTAAGTGTGTGCGTGCGGTTTGACCAATAAATGTTACTACCTGCACCGAAATGCATTCGTGTTTTTGTTTTGGCTTCGTTGTGCGTACGCGCGTTTGTGCGTTACAGCGATGCGGCGCATCGTTAGGTACGCGCAAACGGTCGTTGCGGCAACCGTCGCATGCTTTTGCGCACCTGCGCCGCGTTCTGTCCCACGCGGGTACGGCAAACGCAATCACGCGATGTTCAGCTGCGGCACAAGAACCGTTACGGTGCCTTTTGTTTGGATGTAAATAATCAAAGCTGCATTGATTATCGCGGAAATTGCCGGCAGATATCGTGCGGGCCCCGTTCTACCGATAGCAGCCATCACTCTCATCAACCGCACTACACGGTACAATCGCATCCGGACATCACAACAATGGTGCGCTCGCAACAACGTCTCAGAACGCTTGTTAAACCCGCCGAAGGGCAATGATTATGTTTGCGTTTTTTTTTTGTTTTTTTTTGCTGCTGTTGTTCCGCCGTCTCACGCAAACTGCTGGAATGCCAAGGGGAAAGTTACTTCCTATCGCATCGGGGAAGCGCTATCTATGCTAACGAGAATCATGAGCCATTGCTCAGCTGCGTCGGTGCGTGTTGAGAGCATAAAAAGCGAAAAAAAACACAACAAAGTCTGTTTGACCTTTCTCCCCGCTGGTGATATCCATTTCCGTTAACACAGCGCTACGCGATCTATTTAAACTATTTTACCATGAGCAAAATGGCGAATCGAATCCGCAACCTTCACCTTCACGTCGCTCTGTGTACTAAAACGAAGAAATAATCCACCGTAAAAAAAGCAAAAAACACTCCACTGCCAACGCCGAAGGGCACTGCGCGCCAAGGAAGGCTTTTGTACCATTACCCGGGTTGTCACCTGATGCCGTTGCCGTCAAGGAATGTGTACAGGTTTTCAAGTTTAAAATTCGTCATCCGTAGACTGGTATAATGAGCGTGATAAATCGCTCGCGCCGGGGCTAGAGATCACGGGTGCCTAAACACAAAGCACAGAAAATGGCACCAACCTCTTAATGACGCTGTGTGTGTGTACGAGGGCACAAGAAATGCACTGCTTGATTGCCCGCAAAACAAGGTTGGCAAAGTTGTGGCGCTTTTTTGCTCGAGAAAATTAAATCAATAAACTAGACTAAAGACGCATTTTGGTGGTAGATTTTTTTTGACATGCGTTGCCCGAAAACAAACGTCGAATGAGTGCCTTGACAAAGGTGTGAATGTTTACCCATGCCGTGTTGTATATATGTGGAGTTGTGGGGAGAAGTGAAGGCTGCATCCAACCGAGTAACCTTCTGAGCGCGACTGTTACTGTTATCAAGCGAGCTTTCGGGGGTTGGAAGGTGTCAGCACAGTGGTGTCACTTTCGTTTGATCGCAAACATAGCCATCTTAATTTGAAGTAACAGTTTGAGTCTTATCATACTTCTAACGACACTGTTTATCAGCTGAAAATGATGCCCGATTATGTCGTTAAAGATGTATTTTAACCCCTCTGAAAAATTATTTAATATTTCGAAAATAAAGTGTTTTGTGTTTTATTTATTTTACAATCTAAAAGAGGGTCATATTTAATTCCTATTTCAATTTATTCAACATAATTGTTTACATACTAGGTTTAACATTATGATTTTTTAAATGACTATATCTCATACTACCTTAGACTTAGATAGCCTAAGAAACATTTCCTATAGTTTTTACACTTAAACATATCTAAAGAATGCTTTACTATGAGTATAATAAGCTTTATAGTTTTAACATGTATTTTGAAGATGCTTAACAGTCTTTAAAGTTGTTAAAACTTTAAAACGTTCTGAAGGCGATTATAATATTGTCTTATAAGACTTAAAAGTTGCCTGGCTTTAACCATCCAGTAAAAATATTCTTAAGCATGTTTTAAGACTCGTTATTTAAGACTGGGACATCAAGATCAACTGATCTTATTAAATGCTTATTAAGTCTTGGATGAAGGGAACTTGTAACAAACTATACAGGCTGTATCTGAGATTCGCTATTAACGCAAATCGTGAAGAAGCGGTTTTCAACTATTATATATTTAAGTTTATTTTCCTTTTGCTTGCAGTGGATCGTTATTATTCAATCATGTTGCTATCAACTGATATTACATCAAATCAATAAAATTTGTGAGAAGAACTGTCAAATTCAGAAGCCCGCGATTGTGAAATTTGCATATACCAGGATCCGCGTTTCTCGGACACTACCTGTACGTGGAGAGTCTTAAAACTTGTTAGTCTGCACTAAAGTGCTTACTAAAGCTATGTGCTGGTTAAAACCATCTTAGCCACACATACAACACTACAAATCGACTGAACTTGTGATCAAGAAAGTCCTTTTGATCTTAAGTCAATAGAATCGATTAAAATGCATAAGATTGTTGATTTGTGTATCCAAAATGTGTCAGCCATGTTGATGTATAGATAAACCAATTCATAATTTCACATCACAAGGCAAATAGAAAAATCGCAAATTTTTCAAATGTTTTTCTCGTCATGTTTATTATGCCACAGCCTTGAAAAAGCTTTTTGTGCAAATTAAAAGCGTTTCAATGAAAACTATATTTTTAAAATAATTTATTTTTAGACTAAAAAGTTGCTTATTATTGAGGCGCTTTGATATTTTTTAAATTATTATAATGTATTTTAACAGTGAAATTTTCTTGGCATGGATTTCTGCTTATATGCGAGCGATTTCAGAATCAGAAAAATTCTTAAGACAACATCATAATTCTCAAATAATTATCAACCATTATTATGACTTCATAATCATTACTTCATTGCCTACTCAAGAACATATCCATAGCAATAAGCTGTAATTTTGATAATTTATTTACGCCTCACATCTTAAAGGTCTAGAAATTATTTTATCAAGTAATCTTAACAGAGTTCTGTAGATGGGCTCTATCAGTCTTGAGAGAGTTTTATTATAGTTTTATTGGGTCATACAAGACATCCAAATGAAAAAGGGAGGCTTAATGGAATAACCGTAACAACAACCTTAAAACTATGATAAGATTTAAAATGTTACTTGGGTAGCTCCCCAAATAGCCAGCTCGTACTTTATAGCTGATTTAGGGCTGTTTAACGAAAAATCGTTCCGATGTCGTACTTTGTGGCTGATTAAGAGATAGACGGTACTTTGCGGAACTATGGAGCTTTTTAACAGGCACATGGTACTCTTTGGAACTTTGCGGCTGATTAACACTATGTGTAGGGTTCATGATGGAACTTGAAGGCTTGTTAAGAAAGGGTACTGAACTTGGTGGAACTTTATAGCTTTTTAATGCATGACATCGGTACAAGGTGGCTCTTGTCAAAGTGTCAAAGACGGACGCCGGCAATAATCTCATTGCTGCTGCACAAGTTAGATTCGTTACTTGAAGAATGAATATTGAGTGAAGCGATTGTGAATTATCAGTAAATTGTGTAAAAATTTGTGTAATTTATCAATACAAAAGATTTAAAAATATACATATGTGTTTAAACCAAACAAATTTTGTTGTTTATTTCATCGATGACGCTTGCTTGAAAATAAAACACAAAGAAAAATAATCCCTGGCATCGTGGCATAAGGAAGCTGCTTAGGCGCTGTTTGAAAGACCCACATAGAACTTTGATGCTGTTTATCTACTGCAAAAGGCGAATTAGAGCAGCGATCTTTAGCGTGCCAAAATGAGCTGCTTAAGCAATTCTGGCTATTTGGGTCTCCTAGTCGTGAAGAATTCCACAAATGTTTGAAACTAGTAAAATAAATCAAGAAAATAAAAACTTCAAACTAATTCTTGAATCATGAAGGGCTTTCTTTTACATCACATCACTGTCTTTACTTTGCAAGGCACTATTTACAGAACCTTTAAAACCTATAGCCTCCGTAACTGTGTAACTATTTCTAGTTCTTAATCATTTAGAGCCTTGCTTTAAAGTTTCCAAATTTCAAAGTTATTTATTGTTATAAATCCGCTTTCAATGACGGAAATTATGAATCACTAGCGTATTGATAGAAATCCATACTACAAAAACTTTATTTTATTATCACAACTTTTAAGTGCGCAGACATGAGACATATTTTAGTTTGAGCTGTTTGCATCATTAAATAGTATTAGGACTATGCCCACGGTTTAAAAAGTGTTTCTATCAGTGTTATTGTGTTGTTGTGCATGTGAACCTGCGAGAAACTCAAAATAGACCAAAAAAGAAGATCAAAAGAGCAACAGTGATTTTTTTATATTTGACTCATGCACACATATTGGAATCAACAATCGACAATCATATCAACAACAAAGGATTGGGTTAAGATAGTTAGGAGTTTACTGACACCTTTAGACCTACTGTGCGATGCGATATAGTTTGTGTGATTAACATAGTTTGAAACAACTCTCCGCATTTGGCAGGACCTGAGCACGCAAACTATCTCTTGACGTGAAGCGTTCTCGCGGCTTAAGAGAGTCTAAAAGTAGTGTCTGAGTTGCATTCCACCAGGTCTCAAAACGCGTATCATAAGAACAGTTGATTTTTATGTCCTATCCTTAAATAAAAACATATATAAATTAAAGTGTACTAAATGTAGTAAAATATACTTTAGAGACTGTTTAGCATCTCCAAAAGATGCATCATATCCACAATCTCATAATCTGGCATCTGGATTGCCTGGAAAATGGTCTAAAGGTGTAATTATCCATTCTCACAACCAAAACTTCCTTAACGGCATGTTTAAAAGATTAAAAGACAGAGGAAATGTTATTTTTTGGGAATGTATAGCAACGCACCTAGGTAACCCCAATCAAAGCGTACATCATCCCTACTCACAAGCACTTGATTGGCAATGGCGACCAATGTCCAGCTTGATTCGTCCATTTGTCAAACTTGATTCGCTCAAAATCAATCCAAATGAGCCGCAATCCATGTTCGGGCTGTAAAAAGCTCGCCGAACATCTAAATTTCGATGCGACAAAGCGTAAAGGCCGATGTGAACGAACCTCGCACCGCGCAGTGATGCACAGTGTTTGGGCAGGTAAACAAAGCCCCTCCCCTCGGTGGCGGCGGGCTCCAAGAGCTCAAGCTCACGCGTCGGCGAGCGGCTGCAGCGAAGAGTGAAAGACGAAACGAGTCAAGGTCGCCACTCTTGGAAGAAGGAGGAGGCAAAGGAGAAGGCGGCGGCAGGGGGGACTGACAGTTACGCCATACTTTCGGGCTTCTCCGGAGGATCGGAACGGGGAGGGCACGGTACGGGCTGTGCCCCGAAAAGTGTGCGCGCGTCGTTCGTCGCGGCAGCGACTGGGAGAACGTGAACTAGTGAGCCTTGGAGCGTGTAGACCTAGGAGGCTAGGAGCTACGGCGCTGCCCGGCCCGAGCGCTGGAAATAGATTGGAATAGATCGATGTCAAATGAGTGGGGGGAAGCTAGGCTAGGCACACGTTGTGTCCGCCACGATCGCTTCAAAAACCTAAAAAATCGTGTTGAAATCTCAAAACCTCCTCACAGCCACGCCGCAATACCATAGGGGCACAGCGGCTCAGCGCTGGTCAAATCGACACTCAGCCACCGGGCTCGAGATCGCGGTTTTCGCACCAGCAAACAATAGTGGCAAACGGTAACCGCCCCGGATGGAATGGAGCGCCCTCTGCCTGCGCGGCGGCGACCCGTTCCCCGGAGCGAACGGTGTGGCCTCCATCCCTTCTCTCGACTGCTGCTGCTGCTGCTGCGACCAACGACCCATGCGATGGGGATGGGTGGGTGGGTGGGTTTTGAGATCGGGCTCGGGGAGCGACGGAGAGACACCATCTCAGCTTCGCAGCAGTCCTCTGCGGCGATCTGCGGTGATACATCTCGGCTCGCTCGGCGCTTAGGCATTAGTTAGTCATTTCTGTTCGAGCGATACGCCAATGCAGCAGTGGCCGCTGCCCGCCGTACGGTCCCGCTACTAGTGACGGATGTAGGAGGGTTTCCTTTCACACAGCATCGCAGTTTTTCAGGTTCGTTCAGGCTCTTGTGCTTTCAGTGCGGTGGGAGTGTGTTGTGCTGCCCATTCGATCCTTGCGCCTGCGGACCGGAAGGCTACGGGCAATGTAGTTGTTCTACTGGCGTTTTTTTTCTGTCTTCTCTCTTTGGTGCATGGTGCTCTGTGCTCTTAGTGCGTCTCCAGATCCAGATCCGATCGCGTGCGAATGTTGGGCCGCGAGTGTTTTACTTTTACTTTTTGAAATATCTCGCAAGGTCGCACGTCGCGTAAATATTGCATCACGATGCGCAGGTGCACGGTGCTGCAAAGCGGAGCTCGCGTTTACTACGCCTAATGTAAGGCACTCAACTGGCATAGCCTGCCCATTCTCTTCGTCAGCTAGTGTGACCTTCATCAAACGGGGAATGGGGCAAAAAAGGACGGTGGAAAGCTGGATCGAGGAAGCGGATCGCGTGGCCACACACACACACACACACAAGCCACCACCTACAAGGTCGTGATTCGAATGTCCTCCACTGTGGCCGAGAAGGAAGTGTGTCTCGCGGTGACAGTGTGCAGTGTTTTCCAGTGTTTCAGTTACAGCGCGTCGGCAGTCACGGGATTGTCTGCGTATCTGCCACAAACCAATACCACAATCAGCCATTATCAAACACGCCCCAATCAAAGTTTCAACGCTTTTTTTTCTTCTGTTTTGTTCTCTGATGCCGACCTAAAACGGTGTCCGACCTTTGCAGTGTCCTCACCTTTGCGCGCGAGAATGTTGCTGCCCAGCGTGACGAGCCCCGGGAAGCTGGTGCTGGTTGTGTTCCTGCTAGCGGCCGGTGCGATCAGTGCCGATGTTGAGCCCGCCCAAAAGCCGGTAAGTGCAAAGTGTGACCGACGTACCTCTGTGAGGCGCTAATGTGTGTGTGTGTGTGTGTTAACCTTGTCAACCATCAACCTTGCAGCACTCGCGGCAGCCACGGGGATTGGGCTTCTTTCACAAGATCACACACCTCGGCTCGCTGCTCTACCAGCAGTACAACGACACCACCTACACGCTGAAGAACGTGTACGATCTGCTCAGCAACGAGTTTACCGACACGTTCACCACGACCACGCCGGACGTAAGTGACGAGCTACAAACGAGCTAGAAGGGCTCTTACACTAACAAAACCACAGACACACACACACACACTGATCCAATCTTTGCACTTCTATCAGCCTCGCACGTCACCGACCACACCGGATCCGTCCACCAGTACGACACCGAAGTACCGCATCTCCCGGGCCGAGCTGGGGCGCATCCTGAACCGCAACTATCGCGGCTTGCAGAAGCTGTTCCGGCTCGAATGGAACGACGCATGGAACGTAAGTGCTCTGCTCGCTTTCTCTCTCTCTCTCTCGCTTTCGCGAAACGAATTCAAACACGTTCTCTTCGCAGCAAACGAAGTACAACATCGACGACTACAAGCGGGAGCTGAAGAACTCGGCCTTTCCACCGCGCAACAAAACGGCCGGACCGATCAACGTCAACCTGTCGGTGGAGGTAAAGGCGGACGTCAAGAAGCCGTAGCGGGATGCAGCCACGTCCCAACAATGAATTCAGTGCGCATTCTACAACTGTGATATGATACAACAACAAAAAAAACAATCTCGTCCTTTTTACGGAATGCGTTAAACCCTGTGCTCCAAAAGGGAGCGTCCTGTTTCGGTGGCAGTCGGCAGCTTCCTGCTGCCTCCAGTTTCCCTTTAAAGTAAGGAGATAAGCTTAGCTAGAACCAGAACCTGAGTAGAGTAGTTTAGGGCTTCCTAGAGGTACACGTTCCGAGGGGCGAGAGGCACCGCAGCGCTTAGACTTGGGAATCGGAACGTCACAGTCTGTATGTATATAGGTAGGTAACCGTGCAGTACCGTGAGTAATCGCAGGGAAGGTAGTGCGATGTTTGTTTTCATTTTCCAGCTGGTGCTGTAATAGGCGTAAGTTCATGGGAAGCCGGGGAAAGAATATTAGATTGTAATCTGGGTGTAGATTAAGACAAACACCGTTTTGTGTGCGTGTTTGTGCAGTTGTGTGAGTGGTGGCGCTTGGGCGCCGTAGAAGCAATCGCGTTCCAATCGGCTAGACACAGTGGAGTGCGATGGACGACTCTATCGCAATCATAATAATAATAACAATAAAAGAAACCCGTATGACGAAGTTTCACGCTGTTGTTTGGCTTTGGTTGGATGCAAGAGGTGAGAAGACGAGCTACAAAAGTAGCGTCTGTCGAAATCGGTTGACCGGACGACTCCACCCAGCGCGTCAAGGTTAGGTGGACCAACCTCCCCCCGATGGCAATGGCGGTCGTGTGTAGAGTGTGGAGCATCATTCAATCGTCGCGGCGGTTGAGTCATCTTCGAGCGCTATCTCTCGGCGCGTTCACTTTTCTATTCCAGCGAAAATGCTGCTTGCACTCACACGCCGCATGACATTGAAAGGCACTAATTTGCGACAGCGAAACGCGCTGTGTGCGCCGATGAACTTGAAGGTTTTTTGGCATTTTCCAGCAGCGGTGGTGGATCTTGCGATCGCGCCTACTAACGCGCAGGTGGTTCAGTACGTTATTATGCTCTATTTATTGTCCCTCAGATATATATATATATAAAAAAATACTGTAAATCAGTAGACCAAACAAACACGCACGCACACACACACACAGTAAAACGTGGACATTGTCGATGCAGCTGTTTGCCAATATCACTCCACCGAACCGGCGGAGGCGGTGACCTCTTTCAGTCTTACGATTAATACCACTGCGGGTTGATCAGTGAAACATTTTGATAATGGATACCATTAGGAGTAGGGTGTCACTGCGCTACGTTTGCTGTTCTGTATCACTAGTTGAGCGGTCGGGTCGGGATCAGTCAGCCACATCCTATCCAAGAGCTTTGTAGCCGGCAATGACGGGCAGCGCTTTCTTAGCCGCCCGAAACACATTGCGTCCGAGCTTCTCCTGTGAATCAGAATAATAGAAAAAAAATGGTTAGAATAACAATTTCTGGTGTATGCCCAAGAAGAAGAAGAAAAAAAACAAATGTTATTCTTACCAACCGCTTGCCGAACTTCCACCGCGGCGCACCATCGACTGGCTGTACGCCAACGACCACCAGGACCGCAATCGCCACCAGGATGAACAGCTTGGTGAAGTTCATTGTTAGCTTTTGGTTTCGGACACAGATGCACTGGGAATCGATTTGCTCCACACGGGAAGAGATCTCAGGCTGAACTGGTTGATGTTGCAGCCTCAGAGAAAGCTATTTAAAGCGACGAAAGCGCACCATCGACGTTTCGGATCGGTCCCGGGGATTCCCTCGGTACCAGAGCAAGCACCACGATAAGCAGATGTGGCTGAGGAACGTTCCATCGATGTTACTGTTTAATTGCGGCTGCTGCTGCTGCTCAGCGTGTCTCTGGCTCGACGTCTATATTTGTCTTGTGAGCACGAGATGTAAAGTCCAGACACGAGAGCAGCAGGCACTTCTACTGCAGAGTATTTGCGAATGGGGAATCACCCACCTTGTGAACCCCGAATGCCGCGGCTGCGCAAGAATGAGAACATAAGAAGCACAGCAATAATTATACCGATCTACGCGAATAACTGGTGTGTAAATTAATCATGCTGCTTTGTTTGCGGCTCTTCCGAGATGAGTTTGAACGTTATATTACAATAGGCGAAAGGGTTTGTGCTTTGTATAAACTTTCGAAACACGCCACAACACTTTTGTTGTGCGTTATTCCGTTGTTGACGCTGTTTGCTCACCGGAAGGCAACAGTATCGACGAACTCTCCAAGGAAAGTAAAACACAGCCGCTGTTTACCTGCGCCGTCTTCATTTGTCGAGAAAACAATCAACTTTCCAAGGGTGTCTCCCCTACCCCCTGTATTTTAACATGTGCGTTCTAATGCGATAAGATAAAAATTACATTAGAATGGAAAGAGGTGGCGCACCTTCACAAAGGATTGTCTGTTCTTTCTTTCTCCTACACGCGATACTGCACTTTCTACTTCCTTTCGGTCGGTGTTTGTACAGGATGCTCTGTGGTATTCCCCTTTTCCGTGCGGTGGGAATCCCCCCTCATCCCGTAGGGCGCACGGAAAAGGGGACTTTTTGAGGTTGGAAACGGTCGAAAGAAAGAAAAAAAAACATTCATCGAACGCGCGCGTATTATTCCTTTGATCGATTGTACGGGGATCCCCAGGAATTCCGGGGTAACGCTTTTTGGTATATAAAACGGAGCTAATCGATGCAAAGGTATCAACAGTCGGTTCAAAGCGTTCCTGCAGCAAACATCTTATCAACCCAGAGACCAACCAACCACCAAACAACCCAACAACAATGAACTTCTCCAAGATCTTCATCTTTGTCGTGCTGGCAGTGCTATTGCTCTGCAGTCAGACGGAAGCGGGACGGCTGAAGAAGCTGGGAAAGAAAATTGTAAGTACTAGATGGGTTGCACCGTGCGGAGGAGCTTCTAAAACAAGGCTCACTGTTGCTGATGTTTGTTAAAACTTCATTGTCCACAGGAGGGAGCCGGCAAGCGAGTGTTCAAGGCAGCAGAGAAGGCCCTACCGGTGGTGGCAGGCGTTAAGGCGCTCGGTTAGAGCGTCGGCAGGAGGATGGTTCTATTCGTGCTTAAGACGACGGCTCTGCTAACATGATATGGCAAAGAGAGAGAGAGAGAGAGAGAGAAAGAGAGAGAGAGGGAGAGAGATGAAACAGCTTTAACAGATCTGTGGGCAGGGAGGGGAAAAGTGATAAAATTATAGCATGTAGTAAACAGATCTTGACTAGTTCGGCAAATAAATTTCACTTCTTATCTAACTGCAACTGCTATCAGTACCTTACCTTGACTCTAATGGGGTAATATCACGACCACGGCTCTCATCTAGCGTATTACAGTATCATCCGGTCGAGCGATTGATTTCGTCACGCGCATCCGATCCGATCCATCCGACCCCGTTTCACAGGTCAGCCTTGACGACTATCTGGAGCAAAGCAATTGTCTCAATTTAGGAAGCTACAAACCGACAGACTGTCCCGAAATATGTCAAGTCTGTGCCACAGAAGAGCCATCCAATGCAAGCGAATGCTCGAATAAACACACAGCACTCGGAGTTTCAGCGTCCAGTGGTATTTATTTGGGAAGTTGTTGCACAGCTTTTGCACATCAGATATCTGATTTTATTGAAGATGCATATAATCAACATGTACACGTATTTATGCTAGTCAAAGCACTCTCAAACCTCAATGGCACAATTGCTCCATACTCGTTTTGGACCGTGGATGATGGTGCTGGCCTCTTAACCCCACGTGTTTTGAGTTTTATGCCTTTGGAATTCAGTTTTCGTTTGATGATCAACTGGTTGTTACTAGGCACGTGTCAGAATAATAAACAATACGACGCAACATCAACAGACCATTTGTATTGCTTGGTGCCAAAAAGGTTTAGCTTTAAGGCTTATAATTAACTGTAATAAATCGAAATGGTAGCCAAATTAACTAATCTTCTTTGTACTCATACATGGTGTAATGGCTTACGTGGTGATGTAGTACAGGCTAGTCAGACCTTGTAACTAATTTTATTACCTATTATATATTTACCGTCTTTACTATACTGGGTTATTTTCTTGATGGTTGGGACATCATTATTAGTTATAAAGTTGCTGTTAACAATCACGTTTAATCAATGTAGTTAATTTTTACCAAGTATTAACGACTTAATGAAGAGAATATATGCAGTTAATATGCCAAAACAACTAAGGCCGTTGTGTTTGAAGCATACGATGATGCAAACATTCCGCTAATGTTCAAATAAAGATATGATTGATCATCATCGATGATGAGTAGGAAGTTTGCAAATCATAAATAAGAATATTAAATTATGCTAAGTTTACCAGTTATGGCTACAATGTGTCATCGATGTACCGATTAGATTGTTGTAAATTTTGTTTTAAAATTTTGATGTCCTGTTAGAAATAGAAATAATGAAAAATTCCAATTAACCATTCCAATTCCAAATTATTTCAAATAATAGAAAATTCCAATTGCAATTCTCAAGGTTCCCATAATGGCTAAAGTGTTCCCAGCAAAATTGCCATAAGTGTTATTACTGCCGCTGCAGGCAACAAAACGTGCATATTTACACCAAAGCGTAAATCAAGATCGTGCAATCTAAACCAAAGCGCAATTGGTATGTGTTGTGAAGCCGGTTTCATTGAAGAATCGTAGCCATTAGCCCAATGTGTTTGAGAACGGCTCACATTCTGATCGAGACTTGTTCAATTATGAGCGGCCAGGGAAGTAAATGTGCACTTGGCATTATGACCATAGGAGCGGTGGTCAGGTGAAGCTATTTTCGTATGAAAGCCATTAAAATCTTCCTTTTTGTCTGTTATTTTGATGAAACTGATTTTGGTGAACTAAAACAACAACGAGAAACCCTATTTATCCCCTTGTAAACTTTGCATTACGATCAAAATGACAGTTGTAAACAAAGAATCCATGGCATACGGCGATAATTAGTACAACGATGTTCAGTTGTTCCAACATACGGAAAAGGCACATTTTCGTTGAAATGTTGGAAATTTGTGATGTGAAACCGTTAAATTACTAATATTTAGCTCCAAAATCATGATTTTTAGATTTAAAAAAATGGTTCGATGCTCGTAAACATTAAATCTCCTACAGTGCTTCTCTGAGCAGAAAGGTTAGAGATTTCAAACACCCTGACTACACAGTGCCAACTCACGTTATTAATGAAGCACAAATGTTGTTAAACGTTTATATAATATATGTTTAATTTTAAAAATCCATCTATGACTTCCAAAAATCAAATTTACTATTGTAGAGCGAAAATATTGTTCGTTATAGTCAAAATGAAAGATTATGTGCACATTTGAAAGTGTCTTCGAAAACCCTGTAAACCCCTAAATCTTAACTTCTGTTTAAAATATTGTAGGAGTTATAGATTATTTTCCTTAATTTTTCTTTACCTTATAGTATCATTTTTTTAATCACCACGATTTTATTTGATTCTTGTGTCGTGAGCGAATAGTCAATGAGCGACACAAGATTTGGACAAACATCTGACCGTAGTAAGATAACGACGACGGAAGCAAATGTTATCGGAACTATCAAACCATCGCCACTTGAGCCCGTACCTTTCCGTGTTAGAAGTTATCAAAATTAAACAACACCAGAACCATGTTGTCGCTGTTGCATCTGCCTCAATTAAACTTTACCACTCGGTCAACAAATGCATTTCCAGTTTGACTATAAAATGCGCCCGGTTGACTGAGAGCGATTCACTAATTGTTCCGGCACCTGCTTCGCGAGTGTAAAACCAACCGAAAGTTCGAACAGCAGCACCATGAACTTCAAGCTGATCTTTCTCGTCGCGCTGGTTCTGATGGCTGCGTTCCTGGGCCAAACCGAGGGTCGTCGGTTCAAGAAGTTCCTGAAGAAAGTGGTGTGTACTGGGATCGGCGGCAGTGTTGGCGATTTGCTGTCTACATCATCACACCGATGACTAATGCATTATACATCTCCATTGCAGGAAGGCGCAGGCCGACGAGTAGCTAATGCAGCCCAGAAGGGTTTGCCGCTGGCGGCGGGCGTAAAGGGTCTCGTTGGATAATGGGTCCCCCTAGCCAGCTTCTTGTTGCGTTCCCTCCCGAAGGTGGGGAGTTCTCTCCACCCGCTCCAAACCGATCACGATCCCTCTGCAATCAATTCCGTCACCCGACACCGACGTCAACGAACTGGCGCGGTACAGTGTTTACTACAACGCCTTAATCAACGCCACCGTGCAAGGCACAACCGTTCCAATAAAGTGCCTGTCTCGGGCCAACTTCCTTAATACGTGAGCAGTTCAAACCTCGGCGGCCAATAGCCTTTGCGTTTTCTTTGTGAATCAATTTCATTGACACGGGCATGGGAAGCGGAAGGGCAGAAGCCGGTTAGTAAGTAAGTGGGCTAGAATCGAAAGTGTTGCGGGCGCAATTTCCCCCCGCTTTCGCGGCAGATGTTTCTTCAAGCCGGCCGAGCGTATAATTTCTTCGACAAACAGGGCGTTAGTGTGAGCGCGTTGTTTTGTCGCTGCACCTAACGTCTCCACCAAACATTGGAGAAGTCGGAAATGGAAATTCGATGCCACTGAGCGTGCTGCGATGAGCATATCGCCAATAGTACACGCCAAATGTTCTTCAAGATCGCCGGCCAAACCGGTTCGCCCCGAACGGCAGCCCTTCCGAATTCGGTGGCCTCTCGTGTACCGTTATGTGTGTCTCTCGATTTCTTACCTCTCCAGCTGCCACCTCAACCGACCTTTTTTTTCTCCCTCTTTCTCATCACCCCCGTCCGTCGGTTCCTCTTCCGCGACGGCTAGCCACGAAACCTTCCGGTTTGCATGTTACGCTCGTGCGCTCGAGCTCGGTTTCCCATCGGCAATCGGGGCGTCGAGATCGGACGTCAAACAACAATTGACGTGTGCACCCGCCCCGCCAACACCAACACAGACGCACGGGACCCTGCGGTGGCAACAGGTTCTATCCGCATATCCAACTGCGGGGCGAATTTGCATCCCCGGCCCGGCCCGGACGGCTGCAGGTGCTGGGATTGCTGACGTGAGTGCGCTTCGGCCGTGGGCTTTGCCGCGGTCTCGCATGTATGCGTACTGGGGCAGTACACGATCATCGCCTACGCCCGCGGATGGGCACGGGTCGGGACGGCGGGAAGTGCGGCGGCGGCTGCCACACCGAGTCATCTTCTGAGCTGAATTCGGGCCTTCGGGATTCCGCTCGTCGCTGGTTGGCAGTCATTCGTGTTCCGGTGCTGCGAGCAGCTGGTTGAGCCATTCTGCCTCGTTTCTAGCTGTATGTGCGGTGGTGTTTGCGTGGTTTCTTTCGGCTTTGGATGTGTGTTTGCAAGTCTGTTCGAGTTTAGAAAGTTTTGTGCTAAGCAGCCGGTGACGTAGCCGCTTTGTTTTTGTTTTGGTGTTTGGTTTTATCGCCGTGACCTACTGTGCAAAACGATTCGAAACGCCGAGATTCATTCTGCAGAGCTTCCTTGGTGGATTTGTTCCATTTTTCTCGGCAATGGCAACGCAACTGTTGTGGCTGTGTGTAGCAGCAGCAGCAGCACTGCTGGTCTGCTCGAACCCGACCCACGGCACACCGATCGACACGGTGACGGCACACAACCCGCTGCCCGTGCCAACGGCCACCGATGGTTCGGCCGGGCTGGAGTCGCTCCTCCCGACCAAGGTGACCGAGGTGGCGAGCGGCACCACCGAAACTAGCAAGATGTCCCGCTTTCTCGACGACTTCACGTCCGCCTTCAAGCAGGGCACGGCCAAGATGAAGGAGAGCCTGGAGAGCGCCGCCAGCTCGGTAAAGGACGGCGTGATGCAGGGGTACGACTACGTGCGCAGCAAGCTGACCGGTGGTGGCGCCGGGCCCGACCCGTCCACCCCGACCGCACCGGCCGACGACGCCGCCAGCAATGCCACCTCCTCAACCACCTCGACCGCGTCGGCCCTCACCGCCCCGGTCGCCCCATCAACCGTGCGGCCAGCAATCAGTGGCGGTGCCGCCGGCCTGTCCGACGCCGCCGCCATCGGCGTGTCGAACGAACCGGCCCGCATCGTGCCGAACGACGACGAGGACGACGAGCGGATCTTCTTCAACGACAAGGACTACACCGCGGTCAAGCCGCTCGACGGCAGCGAGGACGAGCGGGACGTCACCGAGTCCCTGGTCACGACGACCGTCGCCGTCGACAACCGGTTCATCATAGCCGGGCCGCTCGCGTGCAAGAGCGGGCAGGAGGTGGTCAACGGGAAGTGTCGAAATGTGTTCTGAGCAAACGCAGTGCAAGTGGCGAGTGGGGGGGGGAGGGGGAGGGGCGCTCCTCCATTCAATCCTCCTCCGTTTCCCTCTTTCCTACGATGGTCCCGTCGCGTCGACGCCTCGAAACTGTCCGTTGGGGAGTGATGATTTGCATTCACGGATGCCCTTGTATCGGGGATGGGGAGGGGGATTGTGTGATTCCCACCCTTGCTTCTCTATCCCACAGAAACCCTCCCACTCTGTCTCTCTTTCTCGTCCACCCTCTTTCCACCCCCCCCCCCCCCTGTGCCCCTCTTACCTAGAGCGCCATTTCGTTAGGAAGTGTGATTTTTTAATTTAATTCTATTACCGCTAATACGCGGCCGACGCGCGTTTGCTTGCCACACGGCACACACACACACACTGTGCACGGTGAATGAGCTAACGCAAGACGCTGAAGAAAAAGAACAAAAAAAAAAGGAAAAGAAAAAAAAAGAAAAATAAATCCCCACACGGTGCTTGGGTGGTTTTTTCTTCTTCTTCTGCTGGAGGTGTTGGAGACTTACCGAGGTAGCAGCAGCAGCTCCGTGCGGATGGGACAGCAGACGCACGGTGCACGCCAGAAGAACACATAAAAGGGAAAGGAAATAAATTTCATTTGATTAGCAAACGGAACAATTGGTGTGGATCATCTGTGCCCTGTGCCCGTTGAAAGATATAATAGAATAAGAATAGGGAGAGTGAAAGAGAGGGATAGAGAGAGAGAGAGAGAGAGAGAGAGGGGGAGAGAGAGAGAGAGAGAGAGAGAGAGCATGACGGCAGAACATAAAAAGGTAAGCAAGTGGCGAACAGTTTCCCGCGAACAATTAGATCAGAGATGTCAAACTGGTGGCCCGCGATCGATTGAGCCAAAATTTATTTGTAGATGCGTTTCTGCTTCTACAGTACGCATCACTCTATTCCGAACACCTGTCATAAAACTTTGTCGGTGTTGTTATCCTACCTTGTTTCTATACCTCGGGTGTATCCACCAAATTAGATAAGAAATTCAAAAACTGTTCGAGTTATAAATGAAAAATAAAAAAATGTTTATTTTGATGAAAATGAGCATTCCGATCCGGAAAAGTTTACAAAAATGGACAAAAAAAACTCAATCAAACCTATGTTATACCCTTTCCGACGAATAAATTTGTTAGTAACAAATATTTGATGATAGCAACAACTCGAATTTTGGCTTCAAATGCATACAAAATCGTAAAATTCCGGAAGTATCGTACCCATGCTGTATGCCGGTTTGGAACCTTACTCTTTTTCAATCAATCAAGGTACTTGGTGACCTAAGCAAACAATTTCTATTAGAAAAATAAATGGAAAAAATAACAAAATCGCTAAACCAACAGATACTAAGGTAAACTATAGCTGAGCTTATGACTATGATTTGGTCGCCATAATCAACGAGGATTTCTATGGAAATTGGCCTGAAGAGAGTACCAGCTGCTAAGGATTTGTATGACACTTTGCTCTCCTCGGCTATCAAATCAAGATTTCTGAACTTGGCTGGCCGAACCGACTTGTAGTAATTTATGGACCTTGGGCAGTATCAAAAGTAAGAGTTCACTATTTCTAACGTACGTAAGTGCAGTTCACAACCGATACTCGCTCAAAAATATTGATAATCAAAACCAGTTTTAGCGATTATTTTTGCGTACTAAATCTTGGAAAATATTGGAAATTTTGGACTTAAGGTTGGAAATAGCAGAGACCAATGGCCAATTGAAAATATGCTGCTACAGTTTTTGTTTTACATCAAAATTTTAACTATTGTAACGTAACTGCAATCCCGAAATGAAATGTAAAGAACTACTAACGATCTGATTTTTGTATCATTTAATATACCTATTTGAGTACTACTATTTTGAGTAGCATTTTGGCCCGCGGAGTCAAATGAGTTTGACAACGCTGAATTAGATGCTACTCATTGCTAGGCAAACAAAAGCGGCCAATTATTTCCGTGTCTTTGTGTTGTTGTACTTGCCGTTTGCTGACAGCTGTCAATGCTGACAGAATGCGGAATTATTGCTCGTTATTGCAGCTCGCTCCGTAGTGAGCTTTGCAGTACGGCACACTTGATCGTTTTCCCAATCGGCACTGTTGATCGGTACAGATCATTCAAAACCGGTTAACTGCTGTTAAATGAGGTGACATCATTCCCTCGTCTCCGCGTCCCTTTTCGCTGCCAGTCCAGTAACTTCGGTTTGTCTCGCAGCTTGTTAATTAGAAGGCAATTTAGCTCCCTTTTAACGACTGCCACGGTACAGCAATGTGCTGCGGATATGACGCCCGCCGGATTGTCGCTTGGTAATGACCCTGGCTGACGCATTGCTGCCGGAGAGGGGGGGGGGGGGGATGCATGAAGGGATTGTGTGCCGCTGAGCGCCGACGGCGACGTCATTAGCTTGGCTGGATGATCTGCTTCCGCCGCCTTCACCTTCGCGCCATGCATCCTTCGGACGCCTCACACACGCTCACTCGCTCATCTAATCAATGTTGATTTATTAAATCAACTACCTCCCGGGTCGGAAGCTGCGCAGTAAAGACGGTTGTACGGTCCACCCCCACTCCGGGGCCGGTACGGGTGGATCGTGCCACTTCCAACTGGCACTCGGGGCAGCCGGACAGAAACACCGCATTCAGCCGCGCGACCGGCCAGCCAGCGTTTGCTCTCGTGTGTTTAATTAGCGCTCGATCGCGCGCTCCGTCGTACACTCTCTGTCCTCGGGAAATCGGAAAGGTCTTAGCTAGCCGAGCGTCACGTCGGTGTGTTTCCGTTTTGCTTGGTGTGGTTTTTGTGTTTGTGTTTGACGGGAGAAATCTGCCCAAGGCTCAAGGTTCTTTCGTACCGGGGGTTTGTAACGTTGCCACGCTACTTCCAGCCATCAGTCTGCCGGTGAATCGTCGCTGGTGTAGAGTGTAGTGTTGGTCTGGCTTTCGGGTGTAAACGCTGCGCAAGTGGAAAGCATGGGTTCGAAGGTGCTACTGTCCGTCGGTGTGCTGCTGGTGGTCGCGGCAGCAATGGTTGCGTCCAAGTCGGTGCCGGAGCAACGCTCCCATCTCGATCTGGCCGAGCTGGACTCGAGCGAGGAGCAGCCGGGCACGATCGATCGTGTGAAGGGCTTCTTCGGCGACCTGTCCACCAAGGTGAAGGAGGGCGTGCAGGAGGGCGTCGTCAAGGTGAAGGACGGCGTCAAGAAGGGTTCGGTCAAGGCGAAGGAGTACGCGACGAACGTGCGCGACTACCTGCGGGACAAGTTTAGCAGCGACTCGAAGGAGGCGGAGGTAACGACCAGCACAACGACCACCACTGCGAAATCAGTTACCGGATTCTGATGATGATTGTGGACTGGATGCTCGACCGATTGCTCGCTGACAAAGCTCTCCAGCTTTTGTAATATAAATAAAGTTTTGTTCTTGATTACATCGCATTCGGTGAGCGAGATCCCCCCCGAAGCAGCGCCTAAAGTTAGGCATCCGAAATACATGCCCCGCAGCGGCTTCTGTTTGCTGTGGTTAGATCTGTTTGCCTTCTATCTGCCTCTGGTCATAGGTCATAGCTTCGTGCACTAATCGCAAAATGTGTTTGTCACTGCTGCCCATTCGGATTGAGCTTTGGGAAGCGGCACAGCGGCCGCATCCGCTTTGCCAGTCCACTATCAGCACCGGGATGGAGCGGTTTGGCCCGCATCTCACCCTGCTAGTGGCAGCGCTTGCCTGCCTGTCGGCACTCGACCAGCCCGGCATCTACCGGAAGTATCTGCGCACGCGCAAACCCTCCCAGCCGGCCGAGCTGCACGTGGAGGAGGTGCTGGAGGTGTTCCGCACCGAGGCGCAACCTTCACGGTACGGCGTGGGCAACGCGCTGGTGAATCGCTTCCTTGCCCGGCAGCTGCAGCTCCAGCTACAGACCAGTACGTCAACGACGACGACGAGGAGGACCACTGCGGCAACGACGACGACGACGACGACAGAGCGCCCCGAGCACACCACCTTCCGGACGCCGGTGTACGAGAACCAGAACCCGAACTACAACTACCTGTTTCGGCCATCGATCACGGCGACCAAATATGGCGGCAAGCCGGCAGCGGGCACCATCGTCATCAAGGAGGCGGATTCACTGTCAACGGCGGCAAACAATACGTCGCCCAATAACCCCGAGTGTCCCAAACACCATAAAGCGGACATATGGGGCTACTGCCGAAAGGTGGTACAGTTCTGATCGGTGCTGGCGCTGATACGACCACGAGTGTTTTTGTTGTTGTTTTGTGTGTGTATATGTATGTTAACGTATTCTTAAAACCGCTCACAGAGTTTGTTTACAAGTGGTTCACAGTGCATTCTTTCTATTCTTTCTTTCTTTCAGATATTGGATTCTGCAATGTTTGCTTCCTTGAAAAGGGACAAAACAAACAGCATCGTTGTACCAGTTCTTCCAAGACGCACGACGCAAGCTGGAGCTCAAAAAGCAGACCTACTTTAAACTCTACTCGTCTATAAACCTCACGTTACCCCTATCAACTGTTATCAATTTACGGCACCGCACGTCCAGTGCTTCTGAATAAAAGCTACCATCGTTCTAACTACTCTCGGCGTATTTCGCTCACCTTGGATCCAGCTCCAGGCCGTTTTGGGGCATGTTTCCTATCATCATCACCGATAAACGTTCTTCACACTCCGTCGTACTCTGTGTGCATCATTTGTGCTGCGTTATTATTTTGTTAGCAACAAATTAATTTTAGCTTAAGAACAATTTCGAATAATTCTACCGAAGCGAACGTTGGCAGAAGGTCGTCGTCTCTTCCTTCGTCCCATCGGGAAAAGGGACAACGGTCTGGGAAAAGGATAAAGGAACGTCAGACCTTTTCTTGCGATTGCGTCAACAGATAAGATATTTAAGCCGCTGCGAATAAAATTTACGTGTGCCGTAACAAACGTATGTTGTTTCTCATTTAAAAGATTATAATTTCGCCAAAGAAAAGACCTGTTGTCGGAAGTGACAGTGTTTATACATTTCTTTTTTACATGGATGGTTCTTCTTATCTAGGAGTCATATCTTTATGGTGTTTACGCTAGAATGTTCATATTTTCATAATCTATCCGTAGGATATCCGGATCTTTGTAAAGCCATACAACGCTTTTTTATTGTTATGTTTCATATTTTAGATCAATGGTCCGACATTAACCTCTCTTGATAGAAGGAGGGGGAAGGAGAAAGGAGTATTTACAAAGTAATGTAACTAACTAAAACCTAATTTATGCTAAAATTGGTAATTCCTCTTTATTAGAGTTAAGGAAGAGATTTTGAATTATTTCGTTTCGAGTCAAAACACCTATCTCATAGTTTGGCTGTTACGGCCATTGTTCGATCTTTGATCATTGGGAGACCTGCACGACCTGCAATTCTCGCGTAGGGAATCTCTTAGGAAGACCGAGAATTGTCGACAAAAAACTGATGTTAATTTTTTAAAAATTTCATTGAGGTTGCTGTTCGAGAGCCTCGGCCCCAAGTATTACATTCGTGCGTTATCAATGGAAGACCAATTTAATTACAGCTAACCATCCTGTTCTCCAACGACAACGCTGGACGATTTTTCGAAAGGCCATATAGCTTCCTAAACAGCATTGAAGTATTCTTTTAAATGTAGCGTACATGTGCTTTGAATGTAAGACGTCCATCAAAAATCACTCCCAAGTATCGGGCTTGAGGAGCCCACGGGATGACGATGTCATTCATCTTTATGTTACCCGCCTTGGCATTGAAATGAACGGGTTGAATATCTTTTTAAAACCTTGCTAAGGAAGGCTTACGCCTGAAACCTGGTATTGTTGATCACAGTCTTCCAATCCTGGAAGTACCTGACCAAAGCGTCCAGTCTCCGTTGTAAACCTGCCCATAAGTGATGACGTGCTTTGCAGAATACATTATGACTGTGTCATCCGCTATAATAATACAAGAGCCACGCCCGCTCCCACTGTCAGGGGACATCAGCCGTACAGCAGTTGTACAGCAGGGGACCAAGTATGCCCCCCTGGGGTACACCCGCGTTATTCGTACATAAGTCAGTTTGGCATAACCCAATGTAAACAGCTGATATCGGTCCATAGAGGTAGCCGCGCACAATCTCGACTATGTGTACGCCGGAAAACCATGCATCTTGCGGATAAGTACATCAAATGCCACACTTTGTCAAATGCATTCTCTATATCCAAAAGGGCCATGACTGTGCTTTTACCACTTCTTTTCGAGGCATCAACTACTGTTGGACGCGCTGCAACTGTTGTGCCGCCGATCGCTGCTTCCTAAAACCAAACTGTACTTCTACAATTATGTTATATTGTAGCGTTATATATATAGCGGTGGGCGATACTTGTGTTGGGTTTCATTAATCTTTCATTGAGATTCATTCATATGAATCTTCAGCGATGAGTGATTCGAATCTCAAATCGAATCTCCTACGATTTATGAATCTCCAGGTATTCAAGAATCTGTCAAATTCATGAATCTCCAAGGATTTATGAATATCAAAAGATTCATAAGTTTTCAAAGATTCATTAATCTTTTGCGATTCATAAATCTCCAGAGATTCATGAATCATTAAGAGATGTATGATTTTCAAAATAGTAAATTTTTGCGGTCCCATGGTACAGTGATTAACTCGCACGATTTAACGACCATGCCTGACGTGGGTTCAAGCCTCGCATCAACTGTCCCCTCGTAGCAAAACAAGTCAAGCAAAACTATTTGTCAAGAAGTCTCGAAAGCCGGTATAGGCTGGCATAGCCAGATATGTTATAACGCCAAGGCTGGCAAGTAGACTCAAAATAAGCTCAAGCTCTATGAATCTTTGCAGATTTATGCGTTCCTTGAGCTTCATGAATCCTTTGAGATTCGTGAATCTTTCGAGATATATGAAGCTTTTGAGATTTGTGAATCTTTCAAGATATATGAATTTTTCGAGATTCATGAACCTTTCTAGAATCAAGAATCTTCCCAACCGGGATTTAGCTTCATTGAATCATTTCAAAGATTCACACGGAATCATAAATCTGAATCAGATTGGCCCAACACTACCCTAGACGTTGCAGCTGCGTTGATGTGGGTCCGTCTCGAGAGATCGATAGCAACCATTTGTAGGTAAAAAGTGTGTGTGTGTGTGAGTGTGTGTGTGTGTGTGTGAGTGTGTGTGTGTGTGTGAGAGAGAGCGTGCTGGCTTCAATTGCCACCATGTTAAGGCCATCAGGGTGTACGTGTAAATTCGCGACGAAATTGTGCCGAGCAGGGGATTTTTTTGCTTTATTTTTTTGCGCAAAAACACTTGGGGAAGTTCTCTTCGAGAGCATCGTTTCTTATCTTATCGCTGAGGTTCGCTGTATGCAAACAACACACCCGGTGTGACGGTGCGCACTTCCGATGGGCCTGTGGTGGACCCGTTGCGAAAGTGTCCGCGCTCCAGCTGGGTCAGTCAGTCTGTACCCGTGCCTCTTGCCGCCGAGGAATCTCTCTCGCGCTTCCGTGGTTTTTAGTGCCTTAGATTACAATTGTTCTCTCTGTCCTGTTTCTCTCTGTTTTGTTTACCATTTGCGCCCTATTCGCTTTTGCGGCCATGGTGCGGTACAGTGCGGCGCTGGTGCTGCTGCTGGTCGTGGTGGTGTTGATAAGCAGCGTGCCGGCACAGGCTACCGGGGCCGACCGCGCGGCCATCCTGTCAACGCCACGGTCGCCGCGCCGGGTTATCTTCTACAAGCCGGAACGTGACCAGAACGACACTAAGACTGTCAACAAGTCGAACATTTTCGACTCGCCCAAGCTCTGCCAGCCCGGTTATCAGCTCGATCGGCACTCCCGGTGCCGTCGAGTGATGGGTTAACTCCTCACACTTACAAACACACCTACACACATATACAAACCTACACACACACAAATACCATTCTCATTCACTTCAATACCTGACAGTGTGTATGCATGCGTCAACGGGCTTGGGATTTCGTCCGGCTCTACTCGCAAGACAACGTTTCACTACCAACGCTGTCAAAGAGTCGGGCAGCGCTGCATAAAACCAACCAGCAACTAGGAGTCCGGCAAACCTCACAACACCTTCAAGAATGAGTGCACTGGGAACACGTTTGGGAGTGCAGCTTTCGGTGCTACTGCTGCTGCTCCTACTGCTGCCACCATCAACCAGCGCGGTCAGAGTGATCTTCCGTCGCCCGGAGAGCTCCACGGGCAGTGCCGCCGCCGCCGACGTCAACAATGCCAACATACTCCGGTCGCCTAATCTGGTCGGCAGCAGCTGCGGCAACGGCCAGGTGACGGATAGTCGTGGTATCTGTCGCAATACTATATCGTTTTGATGCGTGGCACCTCCCTCCCCAAGGGTGTCGGAAAACGACGGCTAGTTCCTGGAAAGCTGCCCCAACTTCCCCAACCTCCGTACATCTATAGACAGCATTATCGTTCGTAGCTGGAGGTGCTTAAATTTTAAGAACCGGTGACCGTGCAGCGCAGATTAGCAGCTGATAGGTAAAAATGAATTTCGATTTAACCTGCCTAATTGATAAGCTAACCACCATGCGGCATCAGTGACTACCGGGAAGCTTGGCGCTACCGATTGAGATAGCTTCCAGCAAGCGGATCGAGCGTGTAGGAGTCGAGCGACAGTTTGTGACAGTTATTTAAGAGTGGCACTAGACGGCAAGCACCACAACACAACCATTGGTACGATGCAAGCGAAAAGTGTACTGTTCGCCGGTGCTGTTCTGCTTACCCTGGTGCTGCTGTGCAGCGAGCAGGTGCCGAGTGTGGAGGCGGTGCGCGTTATCCACCGCGTTACCGACGAGGACAAGCGGTTAGCGCATGTGTTATCCTCGCCCAACACCCCCAAGTGTCCCAAACACCATAAAGAGGACATATGGGGATACTGCCGAAAGGTGGTACAGTTCTGATCGGTGCTGGCGCTGGTACGACCACGAGTGTTTTTGTTGAAGTTTTGTGTGGGCATATGTGTCTTAGCGTATTCTTAAAACCGCTCACAGAGTTTGTTTACAAGTGGTTTACAGTGCATTCTTTCTATTCTTTCTTTCAGATATTGGATCCTGCGATGTTTGCGTCTTCGACAAAACAAAGACAAAAAAGACAAAACAAACAGCATCGTTGTACCAGTTCTTCCAAGACGCACGACGCAAGCTGGAGCTCAAAAAGCAGACCTACTTCAAACCCTATTCGTCTATAAGCCTCACGTTACCCCTATCAACTGTTATCAATTTACGGCACCGTACGTCCAGTGCTTCTGAATAAAAGCTACCATCGTTCTAACTACTCTCGGCGTATCTCGCTCACCTTGGATCCAGCTCCAGGCCGTTTTGGGGCATGTTTCCTATCATCATCACCGATAAACGTTCTTCACACTCAATCGTACTCTGTGTGCATCATTTGTGCTGCGTTATTGACATACCGGTGCTATGGTTTTCCTACGTAGTACCGCACAATATGAACCGATTCTGTTTCATATCTTCTGATGTACAGTGTGCAGACAAATGCTCTTCCAGCAACTCTTCCAACGCACCAACTACGATCAAACAAAACCCGCACGTTGGAGCTTTGCCTACGGTGAATTATTACTCTATTTTCGTAATATTACCCCGCACGTTCGTGCTCGCCACTGACCATCCCAAGCAACGGTGATGCTAAAACATGCATCCGACCGGGTTCGAAAAGATCTATTGCATCAGGGGTTTGGTACGGTTTTGGTTCGAGGACCTTTGCTGCACCTTTTCCTCCCCTTGCTGTCGCATGCCCCATACAACGTTCCATGTATCCACTACCCATTTCCGAGCGAGCGACAGAACGGGATGTTTGATTTTGACCAGTCACACTGCATAAATCAAAATGTTATTAGAATGCTTTATGCCGTCGCAAACACGCTGGCGCAAACACAGACGGCATATCGAAGCTGGGTACGCTGGAATAAGGGCCGGACATTTACGGAAAAACGGAAAGGTGTTCATAATGCAAGTTCTCACAAATTTACTTTCGATGCTAGCTTTTAAAATGTTAGTAACACAATATTAACATTCATAACAGGGCATACAAATGCCAAAAATGGGTAACAGTAAGGTACAACTCTTAGCGTTACGGTGGCGCAATGCGTTACGTCTGTGGGTCTCAAGCCGTTGCAACATTTTCACTGCACGCTTGTTTTTGCCGTCGTTATAGGGCAATTTGGTGTGCGATGGAGGGTGTTGCGACTTAATTAAATAGTTAATTTTTCAAACAAATTATGAGCGCATTCCGGTAAAAGATGTCAATACGATACCACTTCACGAAACAAGATATTGTCATGGACCTATGAAAACTATACGCTAAAATGACCGCAGTTGAAGGTATAACTGATGATTAGCTGTATTAGCATCCTGAAAAATGAATCCAGAAAACGACTTTAATCTTATCCCTATCGAGAGTTTGTGACCGATTTTTGTTGCAAGAAAGGATACAACTGGCGTTGCAAAAAAAAACAGTGGACCCCTCATAAAAAGTACTCCGTTACAACGATTTTTTTCTCATAACGAGCAACCTAAATGCTTAATATCCTCTCATAACTAGTAAAATCTCACATAACGAACTATATGATTTGTGTTCCTAAACTGACATTTGGAAGTGTTTCGTATGACTACAAGTGTGCTGTACAACGTGTCGAAGAACATTTGCTAAAAAATCAATTGTGATGAAACTTGCTTACTTTGGAAAAAAGATTAGCAGGAATTCTCTTTCTCCTGACTCTTACTAGACGTAAACTGATACAAGGTCGTTTTAATAGTTATTTTGCAGCAATACAAATAGTGATTTGGAATTGTTTCCTCTTATGTCTGCAAGTATCATCCGGGCGAAGCGGTGGCTCTACACCAGTAATAGAAAATAGCGGAAGGAAATAGCGAACTACAAACATTAAAACTATAAATGGGGCCATTCACGATTCTAGTCATTTTTTTGTATGGAGTTTGACAGTTGGATGCTGAAATCAGGTAAACACTCCACACAAAAAACTAGCCTGCAATTTTTAGTCTAGATTATTAGCCTCAAAGCTAGAATTAGATTCGAGCACCTGTTCGAAAACACGGTGTTGTTTACATTTACCCCAAGGTGCATTAAAGAGCTCACGTGGTGGAATCTAGAATCAAAGTGTATGTAGTGCAGGTGGTCTCATAGTAAGTTTTTTAAAACCAAATTGAAATATCACTTTTTGACAGGATGGGCGAAAACTTTTGTTCAAACAAACTTTCTCAAGGCTTGACGAATACTCAAAACACTCTTAGTGTACTAGTTACTCTCATGTACCATTGCTAATGCGTGAAACTAAATACATTTTAGGTACTTTTTCACTGTACCGGACATTGGCTTGAAGGAAAGAGGGATTTTAAATGTTTGTGGAATGTCTATAATGTGAGTGCATACTAAATAATGCAACGATTTGTTTTTCATTTGCAGATTCGATTTCCGATGAATTTTGTTTCCAAACATCTCCTAAAGAATTTTTTTGGTTACATCCGCTTGATAACACCTACATTTGCGGCCCTTTTCGGTTGAACTTCGGTACAACAAGCTTAACAAGATAAACACTTCTCTGAAACAGCAACGCGTTCTCAGAAGAAACACGGGCGATGGCGGCAAGATCGTCCGACCGTGCGCCAGTGCGGTAACGTATTGCGCTTATCTCGTCACACTAACGAAACATATGCACCGTCACACAAACGAATACATAACGTTTCGGTACGCTTAGCGGCAGCCATCCGTGACCGAAACCCGTGCAACGGCAGTCGAAGCTTTCCGTGCCGGTCGCGTACGTAAATGTCAATTAACCGCAAATCTAGTGTGGATTTCACCAAACCCACGGCCTACTGGACGGGCGTGGGAGTACTGCCCTGTGCCCGTTGGCAGCAGTGCTAGAATAAAAACCTCAACCTCAAGCAGCAAAGGGCCGCAGTTCTTGGTCGTCACTGGTGAATGAAATGAATTTATGTGAGGTTTACGGTTCCTCTCCGGCATGTAACTGCTGTCGGTGCTCGATTTTGTTTACTTTCCGCCTGTGCGCACGGTTACAGTACAACACCCCTAGATCTTGTGTTAGACGTACTCCGACGCGAGCGCTCGCATGATCACACTATTCGTGGTGATAAATTAATAAATTTGTAAAAACTAACCAATTCCTCTCTGACCTGACGGGCGGGCAAAGACGTTCCCGCCGGACACCGCAACACCGATGCTCACGAAGACGATGAGGGCCGGAACTGAGCCGGAACACCCCGGAAAAGGACCCAGGGTAAGAAAACAGTGGCAGCCGCAGATCAGAGCAAATGGCAGCCGTAAGCCACGCGGTTGAGCATTTAATGGCAATAAATTAAATTAAGGTGACAGCTTTCAGACGCTCCGAATGAATGTTTGTTTGGGCTTACGGTGCGACTGGTCGTATGTGAACATGTGTGTGATTGTGTATGGGTCTGTGAATGTGTGTATGTGTAAGTAGTGGTGATGCATTTACCGCCTTAGATTTTCTATCTGCTGCCCGGCCGAGTCGCTTCAAAAGGCTCTTTTCCAAAATCAACCATTCCCCCGTACGTGCAGTTTGTCCCCTGTCGGGGTCGGGCGAAAGCTCCACTTCTTTTGGGACCGAGAGCCAAATGAAAATGGATGCCAATTTCGGGAAGATACTGGTGGCAGCTGGAGCTAAATTATGATTTGATGATTTGCCGAACGGTAACGCTGAAACTTTTTGCCCGCAACCCCGATTAGCTGCTCGCTCATTGCGTGACTAGACTGGATGAGATAACCTCAAAGTACACAGCTGCGATCCAGGCGGTCAGCTTGCTTTCACTTAACCCGGTGCCCAATTTAATGAGAGCGTCTTCCGTCAATCGATTGTACGGTTAAGAAAATGCTGCTCCAAAAATAAATAACGAAAAAAAATATATTACAACGAACGGATGAAATGCTGCACGAGAGATCATCGAGAGTGAGTGCGGGTCCCGGGCTCACAGTAAGTCACTACGCCAATTCATCAAAACGGTAGACTGGTTGAGTTGGCGCTGATGGTAGCAATGGCGTCGGAAGCCTCGGGCCTCGGTATGGATCCCGCAGACGACATAAAAGTAACATTCGCACACATGCTCGTGGATCTCACCGGTAACGTGCTTTCGGGAACGCACAGGACCGGCACATTGCACAATGGGTAGTTTGGAACAAATTTCGGGATAAAACTATTTTCGCAGAAATTGTTAGTTTTTATCGTTTGTAGTCAAGTATTATGATTAAAGTAAATTACATTTTAAATGTAGCTCGCATTCATACCACCAGGTGGCACTACATAAAATAGTGCTTTAAAGGAACTTTGATTAGTTTTATTAATTTTGTATCTGTTTTTTTCTTTGATTTGTTGTTTCTAATATTGTAGACAATTTTAAAATATACTTTTGAAGACAATATTTTCCGCTTTTTATAGGACAACAGTATTCTCTTCACTTTTACTCACAGGTAGTAAGAATATTAAAAATATACATACACAACTTAGGTGGATGCTATTACAAGCTCCTAACGTCTAGTTCTCATTTGTAAAGACATGAATAAAGGCATTTAAATCATTCGTAATGAAAAACAGCACACGTTATTTGTCCTTGAAGGTTAAAATTTTAAATCTGTTGTTTAAAAAAATAGGAATTACACATTTTCCTATGCATTGATATCACACAATATTCATTCAATACTTTTACAGGTCCTGTACTGCCTTCAGAAGGGGTAATAAAACTAGAAAGCTACTATCCGGAACTATCAACAACTATCCGGAAAAAATAGAATTAGAAGCACTTGTTTCAACGATAGCTGCAAATAAAGTATTTACTTCATTTGTAAAGTTAAACTCTGTCTTTGTTTTAGTGCGTGTAGGTACTAATATTGAACTGGTTAACGAATCAGAATGTATTCAATACAGCTCATCATAAAAAATGTCCTGCTGGATGCATTTTCTTTGTTGCAAAATTTTATTTGTAGCCTACTCCCCTCTATCCTAATATTTAGTTTGCCATGACTTTTGGGAGTTTGTACTCCCAAAACGCCAATAGATGCTGGTACATTCATAGTGTTTTCCTGTTATGCCTATAATTTTTGAATAATTTTCCTTACATCCGTCTATAATCTGGGATAGGACCAAAGGGTATTTCGTTCTGGTTTGCTTCATTATATTTAATAATAAAGTTAGATTAGAATAGAAATTTACATATTGGATGAACTTAAACTAAGATACACGGCTTCGTAATGGAAATGAAAGGTGCTGGTGCTATGGAGCCGCCTAGTGACGCATGTGGCTGTTTGTAGAAAAAGTTGATGTGAAAAATCTTCAATAAAATTCGCGTTCGCAAACTATCGCAGAATATTTCTTCACAGATTGATAGTAAATATATTACACTATTATGTGACATATATGAGACAACGCCACTCTACACCACTTTCATTATGGCATCAAGTCAAAAATAAAAATGATGAAAATTTTTACGAAGTTTCTTCAGTTATTATCGTATATTTTAGCATAAAATTTCCTTAACTCAAAATATTTTATCTATCTATCTAACTATCTATATATCTATCTATATATATAAAAATCTCGTGTCACGGTGTTTGTTGCGAGCTACCTCCGAAACGGCTGGATCATTTTCAACGAAACTTTGCACACACCTTATGGTGGTATGAGAATAGGTTTTAAGACTTAAAAATCGTTCAGATGTTGCACTAAACTTAATTTAATAATGATTTTGTAACTCCCATACAAAGAGCAGGATTGTTGTTGTGTTGTATACGGCACTTTGACACTTGGTGTGAGGTGCCTGGCGGTTTACAGTCGATGATCAGATCCTGAGGGGATACGGGCACGATACAACTATCCCAAGTAACAAAGCAATAATGGAATATTTTAGTTTTTTTTTGGAATGGTTCAGTTTGTCGGGCCAGGTTGTGCATTTATAAAGCTGACTAAATATCCTTTTTAAAAATGTCTAAATTTATCAAAATTGGTTCATATTTGAAAAAGTTGCAAAGGTTCAAAGTTGTTAAAAAAAAGTGAAGATGTTTCTGCGTTGAAGTCTCGACTTTGAGAGGTCTATTCTAGAGAACCAGTAAAGATAAAGAGCTCATATATGGTATTTTTCTTAGTTTAACCCTATATATTAAAACCTATTCTTTGGAATTGCGCTATTAAAAGGTTGATTTTTTGAATTTCATCCTAGCAAATGCCCATTGTGGCATTGGCGAGGCGCACGGAAGGTAAAATAAAGCGATAACCTACTGGCGCGCCTTCTACGGCTCCACTCATACCTACCCAGCGCTCGCTGAGTGGTGCGCTCGTTCTGCAAACGTGTCACGTAGTAATTTTATTTATTATGAAACACTGTATACATTTAAACAGGTACATTTTCGTCAGCAATACCTGCACTCCCACACACACACACACTTACGAACACACCAACGTGCTGGAGGAAACGCCGGGAGGATAAACTTTGCTTTTGAAGGTGAATCCATTTACAGATTTTTGGTTCCGCGGGTTTTTCATCCTGGCCTTTTCACCCCTCCCTCCCCTTTCCCTCTTGTAAGCCTTATTGTGAGCTGTCCTTCATTTCTTTTTATCTTTCTTGCCTTAACCGTCGTGGATTATGTACTGAAAAAAAAATAGTAAAATATGAAAAGCTACGCCAAAATCAAACAGTAAAGCACTAACTTGAGTGTTGTTTGGTTAAAAACGAATGATTCAAGCTGAGGGAGAGAGAGAGAGAGAGAGAGAGAACGAAAGGGAGAGAAAAACAAATAATCATGATTTATCTAACCACTTACTTTTTCCAGTTTTGCACTACCACTACCACCGAATATACTTGGATACAGGGATCGGCAAGGTCTAGTCGTTGACCTGCTAAATCCATGCGGTGCGCGAGATCTGCTACGCTACAACTCTTTTCATTTGCGTTTGCTTCATTGGCATTACGTTGAACAGGTTTAATTTTTGTAGTAGATAGCGACACTGTCCGATTGCGTAAGTATTGTTTACTACAGTTTATTTTCCGAACGAAAAGCTATCAAACATTTCATTTCAGGAAACGTGCCGAAGACTCCATCAATGCAACCCTTTTCCTAAAAAGTGTTCCCAATCCCTGGCTATCACGGACTACATTAAAAGAAAAGAAAAAAAACTTGCCCTGTCTGGAAATTGATTCTTCTTTTCTTGTAGGTTGGACATGGGAAGGTTAAATTTAAAATTATCTCACCATCCATGAGGTAAGTGCTGGCGTCGGGGTTAAGTGGAGTGAGCTGTCAGACAGAGAAAATATAAATAAAAAAAAAAGCATTCGAACACTGGCCGCCACGACACTACCGTGGATATTCGCTTCGTTTGTCGTTCAACCCTAACCTTGGTTGGGATTGTGTCGTTCGTTTTGGGTTTTGCTTTCTTCGACAATATTGCCACAATATGCATAAAGGTGTAATTTGGCGTACGCTTGGAAACTTGGCACGCTGTTTACATTCGGAGAACTGACACGCAGACAACGAGTATCTAGTTCGTGTTTTACCATTTTGATCTCCTCCCGCAGCATCTTCCTGGAGTGTTTCGAACCTGTTGTAAATAGAAGGAAAAAGCAACAAAATAAAAAAAATACGAACACGAAAATATTTTTCTTTCTCCGACCGGTATTTTTTCGATGTTTGTTGTTTGTTTTTGTTATTTTTTTATTTAATTTTACATACTTTTTTTAACTTGTCGTGGCAAAGCACTCATTGAACGGTCAGTGGGTGGAAGCTGTCCCTTCTCGTTTGCGGGAGGACGGGAAGGAGAAGGATTAGGAGGAGGATGAGGAGGAGGATGAGAAGGAGAAGGAGGGTGAGGAGAAGGAGCACATCAGGTCAAGATGGAGAGCGACACGACGATACGGGGTTTAATGATTTTCTCTTCTTCCGTTCCGTTCTCGTTACCCTCTAAAGCGCTTCAAACTGCCCGGTTCCCCTGCCACGGTTAAGTTTATAACATCTTGATTTATCTGATTTTGGTTTGTTTGTTTGTTTTTGTGTGTTGTATTTTTTTCTTTTCTCCGCTCTCCTCATATAAATACTGGATATTGGAGCTGCTGCTTAAGAGTTCTGGCATCACGCTGTGAGCGAACAGCCACTAACGTGTATTATCTCCTTTTTTAGTTTTGTCTTGCTAATGATATCATGGATTGTTCTTTAGTTTGCCTGGCGATGCCGAAGAACCTTGCGCAGGTTGAAGGAAAGCGGTTTGTTCCCCCCCCCTCCTCCCCCCCGTGCCATTCGGCAACATTCCGCAAGCTCAACCTTTTTGGTCATTTATTGGTTGTCTCCCCTGATTTGCCTATATGCCAGATGGGTTTGCGCTGGTAAGCGGTGAGTAGTCAATAATAGTTTCTTTGTTTGTTTGTTTTTTTTTTTGCTTTTAATTTAGTACTTTTTATGTAACAAATATTCCAACACTTTTGTGAAACAAAATATGAAAAGCCCTATAAAATTAACAGCTCAGTATGTGTTTTTTAGTATTATGCACACGACTAAAAACACCCGTCACTTTAGGATGCGTTACGCCAAATTTATTCCGTCCTGTTTGGGTTGTGCGGGTTTACTGCATTCAGTAGGATATGGCATTAGCTCTGATCGTCCTCTTCGTTCGGCAATAGCATCTCGTCCGAATACGTCCGGTAAAATTGAAAAAAAAACAAAGATCTATTTGCGTGTCACCACTGTCCAACACTTCTTGCAACGCTCGCCGACATTTTCACCGCGCTGCCAACAAACACGCAACGGGTAATGGTTTGGAACGGCGGCGGCGGGGAAACGGGAAGCTAGCATAGAGCGTTACTCGTGTAATACTTACAGAATTAGGCGTGTAATTGATTGATATCCTAAGTACGGCAAGGCTTTAGTATGGGTGTTCCCGTCGGCCCAACGCATTCGTAATGTTTTTGTTGGTTTGTTTGTTTTTTTTTTTTATAAGAAGGATGACGGTTGTGTGTCTCGCATCGAAGAGGGGAAGGAAATTGACAGAATTTATTGACGGCTCTATTGTCGGGGATATGTTTTGATTCAAGCTTGACCCAAGCGCGTCAATTATTTCGCCCTATGGCAACGACACGACTCGATGCTCGAAAAAAGCTCACTCATGGTTTGTCACCTTCACGCTTCGACGGGTTAGGTTAGATTCCAGCTAGTTGAAGTGGAAGGATCTTATGTGGATGTTTGAGTTAGCTTTTTTATTTTTTGGTTTTTGCCCTTTAATGTTTGTGCTTGCTGCATATGTTTATATGTTGATATCACACTCATTGCGGGCAGAGGTAAACATATCGATATCGTACCATCCATACCTAGTTACTTCCTTACTCTCCCTGCCGCCCTATCCGCAGGATCGAGCTCAGCATCGAGCGTGATGCAGGAGGGAGTGTACCTGCCGTGTGCGTCTGTTTGCCCAGCTGCTAAGCGTAAGTGTGGCCAATAGTTTTGGATAGTCTGGTTGCGCCGGGAGCGTATTGAGTATGAGTTTATGTAAATCACTCATATCCGTGCGTCGGTTAGTCTGCAATGTTCTCTTCAATGCTGAACGTTTCATGATTACGGCGTACTACTACTATCGCATACCTGCCCGGTCTACCATCGGAGCGTTCCATTTTTATTGTACTGCTAGTCTAGAGTCTCTTACAGATTTCGTTTGGTCACCGCTCGCACCACGCTGCGCACAGAGATATGACGATATTCTATATTTACATTTACACACCCAAGCACACACACACACACACACACACACACACACACACACACACACACACACACACACACACACACACACGCAGTTCCTTCTGTGTTAATGGCATCGTTTGCTTTACCTCAGCCATATTCCAAAGCAAGACCAGCACAGCCACGCCACGGTTCAATATATTACATCACTCTCATTACAGGACGCTCGCTCTCCATCTCTTCTGTCATAAGATTTGCACTCATGCATCGGGTATGCTGGGGCTGTGAGTGTGCGTGTTTGTATGTTTTCCATCCCATGGTACCTTCTGGTGTGCTCCATATTGTACAGTAAGCAGATTATTGACGAGGGCAAGCAATTGACGAAAGTCTCCTTCGCCCAGTGACCAAGCGCATTTGAGTTATTTCTTTTTGGTTGTTGTTGTTGTAATTCTGCTGTGTGTTTGATAAGCTGTAGTAACGGTTCCCGTCGAGCAAACGCTGCGTAAACGGGTTGGACAAAAGGATGCGGTGACGCTCGCTGTACGATTGCATACTTTAGGGCGTGCTTGATGAGCTTGTCAGCTCAACCAGTCATTAGATTGCAGAACGCCTGCCAGTATGCAACCGTAGCAGCAAAAGTTCGCCATCAATCTATGAGTGCTCAGAAATTTGAATTTTCGGAGAAACAAAAAAATCATTTTATGAATTTTTGCTACTTTTTCATCAAATTTAAAGCTTGAAATATTTGCATGTGTTCAGTTTAAAATGGACAAAAACTATTTTCGTACTAGTGTGGTTCAGTAAGGTTTTGTTCATCCGGGCACTGATAGATGAAGACCTTCTTGGATTCCTCACCGCTTAGGTAGCGCCATCGCCCGGGTACAACTATCTGATAATGGGGTTTCCATAGCTTTATTGATAATAATTTCAACATGACGCTGTCCATTCGCCGACAAAAGCCCGAACCGTGGTGCAAACTCTGTCGCGGTACGGTTGGATTCGCGAGCTGTATTGTACTCCGGAATACTCTGGCATGCTGTTCGCACCGTTCCCATCTCCCACAGGCCGCTGGCAAAAGCTGCGGAGCGTTTGATTGATGCACCTGACTGATAACCTGAATTGTTCGGCATCCCACCCCGTTTGTGCACGGCAGCACGGCGATAGAAATGAGCACACTCGCGCAGACAAAACCAAAGATAAAAAAAAGCTTCTTCTCAAATAAAGAAAATGTGATAACACGAGCAGAGCGAAAGGCGACCCAAAGAATGGGTGAAACAATTCGGGAATGAACGAATCCAGTACACCCACCCCACCGATGGGTGAGTCAGATGATTGAAATTCATTAACTCTGTTTGCAGAAGCCAGCCATTCCTTATCCCTTCCGTTTGCTTCCGCCCTTTGAAGCAGTGGGGCATGCTTGTGCGCAGAAAGTGGTGCAGTCTATGGGCCACTGTTGGCACTGCTGTGCGACGGGAGGGTGCCGGTAGGAGGAGTACTAAAATAGCAAACGTGTCACGGGGTCATGATTTATGAGTGCTGAGGGAAGAATGGATGTTGGTTTACCACCCGGCATTTCATTCTTCGATGGTATGGCTTCCCTTTAAACCGATTTCTTGTATGGACGTGTGTGTGTGTGTGTGTCAGTGTGTGTGAGAGTGAAAAGATTGTGCCCGATTTTGATTGGCTAAAACGGGGAAAGTTGGTTGCCATTGCAGAGTAGAATCAATTAACACCCACAAAAATGTAGTACATATTTCATGAAAGCTAAAGAAAATGAAATGAAGTAACGAATAATACACATACTGTCAGGCGCCCCGCTGACAGACATTTTGACAGTGGGCATTCATCTCTCACTACGACATTCGGTAGCACAATTAATCAAAAATATAACCCGAGAGCGCAAAAAAAAAACGCTCCCCGCTTGCAAGTGCGCAGAGCAGTCTCGTTTTAAAGCATCATCATAATCGCACATCCCATTGCCAGTGATTTGAGGATTATTCCACTCGGCATTTCTATGTGTACATATATTTTATTTTTTCTTCATATTTTTACGCTGTCTCTCAGTCGTCGCCCCCGCCCGACGCACAGGAGAAGGGATCGCATCGCCCGAAACGGGCCACGGGGCGGGCACGGCAACTCTTCCGACCGAGCGATAGATGAACTTCGGGCGTAACAAGTTTCTGCGTCCTGCGACCACTCGATCCTCGTGTTTCGGCACATCCTCCAAGCCCCCAGGCTCATGCTCGAAGCATGCAAAAAAAAATGAAAAAAAAAAATTACTTTAAAAATGCACCTCGCGCGCACGTTAGCAACCTCCCGTTCCATATTCGGAAGGTGTTGCTGCCAGAGTTTTGCTTACGATGGTGAGTGAGTAAAACATCGAAGTATAAGAAAACACACACACATACACACACACACACACACACAGACCTTGCCTCATGTTTTCCACACAATTCCGCTTTCTGCACTCGGATCACCACCATCACCATCCTAGACAGCAGTGTTGCACCGTCCTGCGACCGAGAGGGGGCGTTCCATCTATTTGTTGCTAGTTCTTTCTTCTTCTTTCTTCTTCTACTTTTTTACAGAATTTATTAAGCCATCTTTTTTTTCTCATTCCCTCGCGTCTCGCTACCCACAGCCCATTTCCCCTCTGTATACCTTGGCCAAAGCGGTTCACACAACTTGCCGCATTCGCTTTACCAGTCCGATAGTGCCAGCTATTCCTTTTCCGATTTTAATTTATATTTAATGTTTATAGTCAACTCTTGGCAGCTTTAAATTTAGTGGTGCCGGTAGCGAAACAACCCCGAGACCTTGCTGTGTCGCCTGTTGCGAGGCACACACAGACACACACACAAACCTTATACCACGACAGCGTGCAGAAAGGAAGTGGTCGCAGCAAAACCGGAGGACGTTGGGCGTAAAAAAAAGGTAGCGAAAACGAAGAAAGCACACCATTACCACCGGGTACCGAGGCTATCAGTTGCCTCCGCTGGCGCGGAAGTCTCTCCGCAATGGCGGTGTGGTCGTGTGTGTGTGTGTGTGTTGGTACCGACGCGTGCAGCTTGTATTAATATTATTTACAAATTATTCGAAACTTTTAATAGAGTTTCAGTTCTCCGGGGCGTCCACACGGTTCACTCGGGGTTGGGATGTTGGAGTTGTTTTTTTTTGTGGTATATGTTTCTTACTCCGGCTCCTTTTTTTGCCCCCCCCCCCCGACGGGAAATGTAGTTTTGTGCTCACGTTGGTTACGCTATCCCGGCACCACTCCCGGCACCAACTGCCTGTCGCGTGGGTGACCTCCGTCCAGCCAAACTCTAGCATCAATGCGTCCAGTCCGAGGCAGAAGAAAATGGGAAATCGGGGGGGTTTGGGCATCTTTACTAACGTTTTGGGGAGGAGTGGACCTGAGAGAGTACTTCCAACACCCAACACCATTACCGTTTCTTATCAGTGCCAGTGAATCTTACATTTCCCGAAACCGCCTGTGTGTGTGTGTGGGAATGCTTTCGTGGGCTCTATCAAATTTTGAAACAAGTTTTCAGAACGGTTGATCTGCACACAGAGCGTCGCACATACGTCGAATCGTACCCGGTGTGTGACAAACTTCTGGTAATTGCGGGCTAGTTTTATGCAAAAAAGAGAACCTCAACCGCCACAAAACCCGTAACCAGTTGCATCCAGCGTGTGTACACGGGTGACTGTGCACGAGGTGCATCACCTGCAAACAAATAAAGTGGCGTCAGGAAAATCGAGAGACAGAGAGAAGTCTTTTGGCACTGGCGGTAATGATGGTAGCTCCGTGCGGTTGTAGACGTGTTTACAATGCAATGCTACCACCTTCCTTGTTCCCTCTCCCACCACAGACACACAGGAACCATGACCACATGTAGAGATGACTTTCGCGATGAATTGCCCATTAGAGAGAGAGCTCGCTATGCCCAGGCCCTCGATGCCGATCAAGCCAAATGAACTCACGCAAGAATGGGGTCGCGTAGTTCGGAGTGCGGTGACTACAAATTCCAGGGAACCTCTAGACCCCTTGCAAACTGCCCCTACTGGTTGCACTCTGTGTTGTGGAACCGTGTCGGAATTAGATATCAGGCGAAGCACATTACCTCCTGCGTGAATGAAGTGGAACCCCCATTATCAGATGAACGTTAGATTGTGTGTTGGAGCGGGTTTTGGGTTGGGAAATTCAGTCAATCCTCGTCGTTTTCGCTAGTAGCTGCCCGTGGCTTGTTAAAGGCAAGACACTCAGCCACTATTGCCACGTCCCGGTCGCGTCCCATCGGCCCTATCGCAAAGCAAACGGATTATCCGTATGCGTAAAACTATTTCATCAAAATACTAAACAATTGCTAGATATGGTTACAGTATACAGTTACACCTTTAGTACATCTCCGTCTTCACACTCTTCATTTCTTTCTCTCAGCCGCTATCTTTCTCTCTCTCTCTCCTTCTACATCTCTTTCTTACACACTCACTTTCCCCGTCGATATGCGTATTCCATGCAATTGTTTCTTCGCACATAGTCCACCAATCTACAAGCCTCTTAATTAGTGATATCTAACGATATTTTGTTTCCGTTTTGTGTATGTGTGCGTGTGTGTGTGTGGTTGTTTGACGCATGGCTCACTGTTTCGTCTTGCCCGCTCCGTATACGCCGTCATCTGTTGAACCCTCGCCGTGGCAGTCGTCCACCGTCCAGACGACCAGTTCGGGCAGAGGACAGTCAGCATCCACTCGCAGCACACCTGGACACGCAAACCCCGCTGCAATCCACGCCGAACCCGGGCAGGAGGTTTCAGGGTTCGAACACGATCAAGCTAGTATCATCGTGCTCGTCCGTTTCGTCCTCGTTGCGCTGCCCCCGTTCAGTTGTGTTTCCAGCTATTAGCTGTGTGCGAAGAGAGGTACAAGAAAACAAAAAAAAAAAATTGGTTGAAACAACTACAAAACGCTGGCATTAGTGGTTAAAGGAGATGCGTATTGCATACTTTTGGGCGGTACAGTTGTTGGCTCAAATTTCGGCACTAAGGTATCAATTTTTGACAGAGCGCATCAATTTTTTACACTAACGCACCTATTTTTGTCTCTTAGTCAACGATGTTTTACAGTTTCAATGTTTCTTGTAGGAATCATGATCTTTTTATTTAACACTTCATAAACCGTGTAATTTGGATTGTTTTTTAGAAAAAAAACTAAAATTTCATGAATTATAAAACCATTGTTCACGCCTGGAAATTCATGCCAACATTATTCATTGGATTACATCTTTCAAAAAAGGCATGGTTATATTTTCAATAATATTAAGGTAATCAATAAGCACGCAACTTAAATTGAAATTTTTTGGAACGAACAGATTCATCATTACGTTACATTTGGTAAATAAAGCGATCGACTTACAGTCCAAAATCACAGCCTTAGAAACAAAATATGATGAGTTGGAGGTTAAAATTGTGACATGCTGTCAAATATTGGTGCCTTTATGATAAAAAAAGGTAAGTTATAGCCAACATTTCTATTTATATCGAATTTGATGTTTATTTCTGTGCATTTTTGAAATGTTCGGGTAAGACACCTGATATGGGAAAGATGGACACTATAAAAGGTAAAGTGGACACTTATAGAAAATGTTGAAAATATAAGTAGTTTTATATATTCTACCATTACCTATTACTTTCCACGTCCTAGAACGTACATAAAATAATTCTTGGCCAAATACAAAGACAGTCCATTCAGCCGTGAATTTAGGAATTGTAAGCGCCGCTTCAAGCTCAATTTTGAGTACACAATCTAAGGTATTATTGAAATGTCGGGAACTTTAATTTAACGTTGTCAATAGCTGACAAAATAACATTTCAGGACTTCCTATTAGAAAATTACTAAAGTCCACGACCCCAGAAAGTTAAGTGGATTTGCAAAAAGGTTCTTCTGGTCATTATTTCATCAAGTTGGAAATCAACTTTTTGATATTTGTAATCCCATAGAATATCTTATCCATTGCTGAAAGATTTCGTATCAATGTCTCTTCTTTTTGTTGATTGAAGTAGTCCAAGTCGTGGGAAGATATTGGGTCCTGGGAAGTGCCTAATCAGCATAGAGCGTATAGCATTCTCTTTTATTTCAATGCTCGTTCTAGTTGCTGGATAGTTTATACCTTATTTAAGGTATTTGATGTAATCTATTCAGCTTCAATTTATAAAAGAATTAAATAGATCAACAAATTCGATGTCCATCTTTTCCTTCGAGTGTTCTTCTTTTCTGATTTGGTGTCAGAATATTTTTTGTTGCTTTAGTGCTCGTTCTTTCGCCAGTTTTTTTTTTGTTTAAAATTATGACAACTCATGTATTTAATAAAACTGAAGAAAATATAAACAATGCAAGTTATAGATTCACAAGGGACTGAACGGTGGACGATTTGTGTTGAGCGTGAATTTAACCATTTTTGCATATATTACCAACAAAAAATGTTTTCAAATGTGTTGTTTTTTTTTTGTTTTCCAAACTTTCAGTTTGGATGCCGCAAAATTCAATTATTCGATAGTTCGCGTCCGTCTTTACCTACCATTCCCTATAATGTAATTTAATGCCGCAATATAAGCGTCATTGTATATTTTCTTTTTTCCCCCACATTACCCAACCCCTCCTACCTTTATAGTGAACGTCCTTGTACATAGTTGCACATATTTTTCCCCCTTTTTCCAGTTTATTTCGAAAGTCAATGTTCGTCCGCACGGGACGATGCAGCAGTGGCTGGGGTGGCCGGAAGTTGTTGCCCAGCGGTGCCTTCGGATGGTCGGGACCACCCTGCATTAACCTTCGCAGTGCGTGAAGCTGTGAATAAAACAAAAACGAGCAAAAAAAAACCCGCGAGGTTTGAAGATATCCTTAGACTGGCGGAGGGCAACCGATGGTAGTGTGACGTTATTACCTGCTGCTTCGTGATGTAGATCGGTTTGTTCATCACGATCCAGGTGACGGTTTCGTAGCAGGCCGGTGCCGTCGTCGAACCCTCGTACGTCATGTAGTGCTCGGTGTCGGGCAGGAGGTCGCGCACGGAAATCCGGCGCACCGGCGCCTCGTCCCCACCGTACCGGATCCGCTCGAGCTGGTCGGTCAGCATGCGCAGCTCCGGGTTGGACAGATCGCCCAGCTGCAGCAGGATGGCGACGCCCACGATGCCCTGCGCACGGTACAGTGCGTCGCTAAAGTTGGCGTACAGCTGCGAGTTGTAGCCAAAGATTTGTATCTGTTGAATGGAGGGGAAACGTGTTAGGTACGAGTTGCACAAAACAGTGTGCGGTAGCGTGTCTTGCCTCCGCCGGGAACGTGTAGCCTTCGACGCTGTGCTCCGAGCCGAACTGATCGTGCAGTCCGTAGTGTACGTGTATCTCGTGAAATCGATACCGGTAGGAGAGTGGACCGCCGGTCAGGTTGACCGGTATCTGGGGCGTACCGTACGCAGAGGACGTCTCGTTGTCCGCGGTAAAGATCACGCTGTGGCCTGTGTTGGTGATCGTTCCGCTGATCTAGGTTGAGACGGCAATGGAAGGTGTGAGGTTATTGCTTTTCTTGCATCACGAGAATAGACGACCTGCCGATTGGTACCTACCCGATGTTTGTCTATGTGCAGAATACGAAGATTTGGATCGAACAGTAGCCGCTGCGGCTCCAAGTTGACGGGTGACTGTCGGCGTCCTTTGTTGCACAGGGACCATTCTGGGTTGATTAATCCCCAAAAGGCAGGACCTGTGAGTGTGTCAAAACAGAACGAGATCTAGTTGAAACAGTTAAGCTCTCTCTCTCTCTTCTTTCTTTTACGTATCTTCCCAGTCCCAGGTTGATAGGGAAACCCTAATCTAGCTAACACCATTCCGACAGCAAAACGAACTGTAAACTGCTGCACGGTTTTACTGCCATTTGATAGGGCTAAGGTACATCGCCAAAGACAGCCTGCAACGTGAGCAAGACCATGTAAAGAGACTACCTGTCTAGTGGTTCGATGTCTGCTCCACACAACATCGCACAACAAACCATTCAAACCAGGAACAGCCCGTGAAACGGTTCAGCAGGTGATGAAGTAATCGTGCGGTTAAACGAACACTTTACGCTGCTGGGAAAGAATGCACCAAACGACCTCCCTGGCACCTTCCTCCCCCCTTCCCTCCCCGGGCCGTTTCTCACTCAATGTTTCGAGCACCTTGGACTGGGCTAGTTCATGAATATTTGATAAATCGTTTATCTGTGCACTTCGGTGGCTGCCGGTAGTGGCTGCCACTTTTTGCCCCTCCTTGCCTCCACGCTTAGCAGCTGCGGTCGCTTCTGCCATAAAGGTGAAGGCCGTTAGATTGGCTCCAGCTCATTGCCCTACCCCATCCCTACCTCCATCGCAGTCGCAATCGTAGCTCGCAAAGCCGAAAAATAGATCATACGATAAGCGAAGAAACAAAATGCTGACCCGAGCGTAATGGTTTCGGTCAATGTTTACCTTTCATTGCCGTCGGGTCACTTTTTTCCATTTCCACTCCCGACCCGATTCCACGGCTCCCCCCCCCCTCCCCCACCCTTTCTCTTGAATGTGATAGCAAGAAGTTACCCACATCACTCACCGCTCGTTCGGTCCTTGGTGCCTCGTTTGGGAAAAGTGATGCTGCAATGATACAGTGCGCTGACTCACGTCGGGGCGCTTACGTGACCATAGGTTGTCGAATATGACCGGGGTTATTGCTCGCAATGAGCAGGCATGAAATATATTGATGTGTTTTCCCTCTCCAAGGCGTGAACTTGGCCGATCTTATTCTTTTTTTTTATGTATTTATCCCTTTCGGTGCGCCGGAGCTGCTCGAAAAATGGATATTTGGAGATGGCTCTGGCTGGAAAGGCGGGAGGTTGGTGGAACCAATTGCAGCTCACATCCGGTGGCACAAAATTTTCCTCAAGACTTGAACGGGAATGTCTTAGAAATTAAATGTCATAAAGAACGGTCATGGTTCAGCGTTCGGAAGAGTTTGCACAACAATGTGCAGAGTGGCACCAATGTTTTCTTTTTTAGAGGTTGGCTTGCACCATTATTCTACCCGAGAGTGTTAGTGATCCCAGGCCCTATTTCTCCGTACTGTGGCTTGTGCAAGCCACATCCAAACACGGAAGTAAGGAAAAGGGGAAAAAAACCCAGACTTTCACGTAACGATGATAAAACTATCCAACGGAAAGCAGGATAAAAGGCCAGCAAATATCTCCAAGGAGTTTTGCCCTAAAACGTACAGCGCTGGACGTTTATTTAACCAGAAAAGTACAGCTGGCACACCTGGCACAGGGCAGGGCAGCGCAGGAAGGATATGTTCCTACTGTTTCCCCGTCCCCCAAACTCCCAGAACCACTTCCACACACACACTCCGCTCGGTGACTGTTGATGCTGTGTTCGACGATACGATCATTTGTCATGATAAACCCATTGTCGGCAAGAAAAAAAAATAGTAGAAAAACTTCAGAACACAGGGGAAGCGACACAGCGGGCACACTCAGTCGATGGCCCTATTCATTGGAACCTTCCTTTCAAAGCCGGCGAGAGCGACGAGTGCCCGTAGGCTACCCGGCAGGAAGGATGACTTCCCTAAAAGTCCATATCACCTGACCCGGGCTCAAGCCATGTTTTCTGATATATATATACATAAATTCTTTACGTTGGTTTGATGCTTCCTCTTCCTCTTTTTTTTGTTAGATGTTTTGTTTGCCCGCCGTTGTCTCCATTATTGTGGAAGGCGGTGGCCGACACACAACACCGCAGGGAAACCGGTGGCCAGTTTGGAGCTGCAGAGGAAGCTGCAAAGTTGAAAAGTAACAAAAGCGAGTACTTGTCTACAGGTTCGCGCGATACTACCACACTACCATCAATTTTGCCGCCGTAGTGGTCAAACGTTCCCTGTATCTACCACGCTCACACACACACGTGCGCCCGTAGAGTGGCGCAAAGCTTGTAGTACCTTTTGTGTGTTTTTCGGTCGCTTGAAATGCTTCGCCCTCCACTTCACCAACGCTTTCGGGGGCCAACCGTTGATTGGGATAACGAAATTATTGGGTGCTTGCTGCACACAGCACTCCTACACTGACGGTGGTTATTTATCCGGGCTTGCTATAGGTTGGGAATAGTTTACAGTGTAAACAAAATGGCAACACATCATTCCGTGATGTTCGATGTAAGACAAGGATTTTACCGGTAGTCGCAACAAACGACCGACCAACCCTGCAATCAAAGAATATGTGGCGGGAATGGGTTTTGTAGACGTGTGCTCTAATTACAGACGAGCTAGCGAGGCCACTTTTTTAAGCTGCTATTTTAACATTCAAGAAGAATAAAACATGTACTAGAGAAACGATTGCTCGAAGAGTTCAAGCTAATGACTATCTTTTTTCTTTATCTTTTTATAGAGACTTTGAGCCAATTGGCCTCATTCACCTCTCTAATGACTATCGAGGGCTAACGTGTGAGCAAACCAAGACAACATCTATTTCGATTAGGATGCCGTTTCTCTGCATAATATTTTTATCTATCCTAATTCTTCAGGCACACATCAAATTGGTGACAACACTATCAGTCAACGAGAAGACTGTTCGCATCCTTGACGAGCTGATGATACCTACTACACCATTCCAAACCCAAACCAGGACAACGGGCAACGAGGTTAAAGGTGGGTAGAGAATATTGTTGAATTCTCCAGGCGTAGGTACCAGTTTTCGACTTTTAACCTACTGCTGTTTAACCTACTCCTAAAGCACCTACTTAACGCATGTAATATTGAACTATTGGCCAATGCATAATCGACGAGCACGCCTCTAGATCTTCCGCATTATAAAGCCAGGAAATAGTCTGGGTTCCATCCGGCACACTCGACTGCACACCAACTAGTCTGTTTGCGCCTAAATGTATGCATTCTGTAAGTCCATCAAATGATCTAGATCAATAAGAAATTAGCGATAGTAATGTTAGTGCTAGTGATAGTGAAAGAAAAAAAAAATGTAAATAAAGAAACCAACTAGAAACCAAGCTATCTGGACGCATCCCTGATCAATCGCCTGAGACATCCGAACATAGTCCGGCTGCACAATGCCAGTTTATGTAGGGTACAGGTCGATGCGTCTTGACAAATGAAAGTAAAGAGAGTAAGTCTTGATTTGACATTTACCTCTTCCAGTGTTTTTGTTTACATTATGTGTAAAATGCCACATGTAATTCTTGTTTTTTTTGTTTTTAATGCCTGCTTCAAACGGTATTGCCTGGTGATTTATGAAGTGAAGATATAATTGATTAATTATCGAATTCTCAAATTCGTAAAACCCTTGTATTTGAAGTGAATTGTCGCTGGGAGAACTTCTTTAAGATGATTCAAGATGATACTCGAACAGAACACCAACATAAGTAAACATTGTCGCCAAATTAACGCCCCATTTACTTTGAGCTTTCGTGTGTGCGTGTAAAACTACACGAGATAACTGTTAAACCCAAGATCTTTGTGTTAGAGCAAAAAAGTACTATGCATCGATTTGTGTCTTATATGGACTTTGGTGCAATAGTTTGTGTGATTCACAAACGAGTATTGAGGTCTAACGCTTTCTAAAAAAAAAATCGCTTGATGTCTAAGTGTTCTAATTGGTGTATTAGTAATAAGTCAACAGATCAAATGCATCAAATGTCAAGAGATGGAATCAAAGTCAAATGTTTGAGATGGAATAATGTGCAGCCTTTTTAAGAAATTGGGTAAATCACACCATCCTTATCCAATTATGCATAACAATTAACTCATAACTATACTGCCTAATTCAAATTCGTGTATCTGCACTATACTGTGACACTATACTTTGTATATCCACTTAACTACAAACTATAAGTTTCCCGTGAACTGTGATTTATCTATCAGACACACACGATTCATTGATAGCTTCCATAAATAATTTTGATTCAATTAATATTTTTGAACTGTTCAACAAGTTTTTGAACGTTGCTCTAAAGTATTTGAGTTATTTGTCTGAAAAATATCTAGATAACGCCAACTAATAACGGGAACGGGTAAAACATATACGGGAAACTATAGGTCTTTGAAATCTTTGAGAGAATCTAAACGTATTAAAGAAGCAAGCTATAGGTCACGAAATTTATCAAAACAAAAATCTGGAGACTACCAGAAAACTATGGAAATCCCAGCATACGATTTTTTGCCAGGCTATGAAGACTGCAATGTTAGCTAGCAGGGTTGCTTGTAGCTTACTTGTGTAGTGCAAGTATTTTGCAATACAAATTAAGCACGGTATTGATACGGATTCAAAACGAGCCATCTAGATTCGATCGGAGTAATCCGGATTAAATCGGAGCCAATTGAATCTGTATTCGTTCGGAGCACCCGGAGTCGAAGCGATATTTATTTTGGAGTCGTATCCGGATTAAAAAATGTCGGAGTGTATTCACGAATTCAATCTGGAGCTCCCATCACTATTACATACTATATTCATAATTCAGCCTCACGCTTAGATAGAATGTACATATCAATAAACCTAAAAAACAATGACTATTAATGAAGTTAATGAAGTAGAAAAAAATGAATTTAAAGACGAATGGATGAACTGGACAAAACAAAAACGACATTATTAAACGACACGGTGGATAAAGACTGCTAAACCTAAAATTAAATCTTTCCTGCTTCTTATCAAAACTTGGAAAAAAAAACATTTGAATAATGTATACAGCAACTTTTATGAAAATCAAAATGAACGTATTAATATCAACAAAATTTAAGAGCAATCAAAAAACAACAGTCCTACAAACGGTAGATCTAGGTAACGTAAGAGACATAGTTTTAAGCTGAATTGTATTGTTTTAATAAAAAAAAACCATCCAACCGACATGCATTTCGCCATGAAATCTTCTATTTCCTTTGCTATCGTTTTTGTTGTTCTGGTGTCTTGTAGTAAACTTTACCTAACAGCACCAGCAATGTGATTGCAACGTTTAGTTTAATTTTGCATTATCAGCTCCCGCTACTGGGACCGCGCCAGAGTTTTGTTTCTTTCACATTGTTCCGCCGGTAAACTTTACCAAATAAACGGCGCAGTGTGCCATTAATCTCAACCGTTGGAATTATTGCAACCGTCCTGTAATTGATTGCAATTAGTCAGCACTATTCGAGGCAATCTAATGGAACACATCATTACCGTTGATCTCGACGCTGTAAGAATCCCGAATCCACACAGAAAAAAAACAATTCATTTCCTTCACTCGCCCGGCTGCGCGATGTTTGGATAAAAGGTTTACCCATTACCCGTTCCGAAGCTTTCGGTCCTTCGGTCCGAATTGTTTTTCAATGTGAGCCGTGGTGCTGTTTTGTTGTTTTCTGAAAAGGCTGATGGATTGCTACCTTCTTAAGCTTGGTGCAGGCCACCTCGACGTCTTCGTGTCCCAATGCACAACGAACAACGTTCTTCTTAAGGAAACCCCTAATCACGCTGAGCGCGGTACGGGTTAAGAATTAATTTGATTAGAATCTACATTTTATTTTACGCAGTACTTTTCATTCCGGCGCTGTTTCGGTGCTGGCGGGTTATAAAAACGTAGTGCGGCAAGCATCGGCCGGCACCTATCGCAGCCGGCACCAACGAGCGCTTTGGAGAAAGGTGAAAGCAGTATTCCCGAACGTACCCAGGCGACCCAATATAAGTTTGCGAGGTTTGATGAAAACCCAGCAACACAACAAAAAAAAAAAAATGAAGCCGATACCCATCGATTCGAGCAGGCGAGATGATTCGAAATGATTGAAATGCAAATTTTACTGCTCTGCCCACCACCATCACCACCGACGATGGGGAAAAAAGCGCAAATGAACGGTCCGCGGAATTGAAGCTCATAAAGGAAGAATTTCATCCCCTGTCGAAGCCGAAAGTGGGCCAGAAAACGAAAAAAAGGTAGTCAACAACAACGCGGAAAGGCAAAGAATAAAAAAGGAAGTAGATTGTTTTCGTCCGGCTGTTCCGAGGGCTTTTATTGGCACACACACTCACACACACACACACTTCCTACCCCTCGTGAGGTAACGCTGAGCTCAAGAAACTACCGGTTTTATTATCCACCTTCCGCAAAAAGGTGAAAGCATGGTGAGGGGCGGTTAGCCCACCGCCGTATCGCGCTCGCAGCACGTTTTCATAAAAAATAATGCTCCCAGACTCCTGGTCATCGCCACTGTTCGGATGCTTCACCGTGCTGTGGGGTGGTATGCTCCAGTCCCACACGCTCAGTGATTAAGACGAGTGGCAGAACGTCGCCTTAAACGGCAGCGCCGCGCGCCCGAGCGCCCGAACGAGGAGCAGCGTCATTTATTGCTCCGATCGTTGCCAGGCCGGATGAAATTGATTCCTGACAAAAAGTCGGGTGTGCCGAAAAGTCACGGGCCGCGCAAGCCTCGGGACGTTCGTGGGAGGCGGAGAGGGAGGCGTGGTTGCAATGAAAAGAATTTTGTCATTAAAATGAGCAACCTTTGCGCCATTCTTCTGGCGGGCGCATACACCTGTCGCGGGAAAGGCGCCGAACCCAACGGGGACTGGAAGTGGAAAATAATCATTCTTTCCGATTGCGATCGGCTGCGATAATTGCGTTGGATTGCAGCCGGGTCTATTAAGAAGTCGTTTGATGTGATCTGTAAGGCGGGCAGTATATCAGAGTGCCGATGGATGCAAAGTGCCCCCGGGCAGCAATGTTGGCTCCACGCTGGATCAAAGGTGAGCTGATCGATAAGTGCCTCAGAAAATGGTTTATGAGCAACAGAATTTGAATGAGAAGCAATTCTGTTCTCCGATCAGTTGTATTAGCTATTCACGGTAAACGTGTTAAAGTGTGTTGGTAGTGTGTGTATCGGTTCGACAGCTATACATTCTATGCGAAAATCCAATTTTATAATGTTATTTTAGAAGCACTTTAGTTGTTACTGTTAAATGAAGTCGGAAAGACATGACTAATTTGTTACATATATCAATATTATTCCGAAATCCTAAGCATTTCCTAAGGAATATTTTGTTAACGCTGTAAATACGGTGCCAAAACTACGAAATTGCAGATCTTTTGTCATAACAACTAAGTATATTTCTGCATAACTTCGAGCATATGTCAACGTGTAAATTTTGTAATTCCATTCCTAAAACATCCGTTGAATAAGTGACAAAATATTCCATTAAAACTATGGTTTTCAATGGGTTTTAACCAAAATACGGAGCACAAAATTAGCTTAGAATTGTGTTCCGCTAGAATTTTTTTCAGACTGTTAAATCAACCAGAACCACTTACGACAACACGTTCAGAAATACGTTTAAAAACCATCAATCAATCCTCTTGACCTTCTTAAGTGTTCCAATATGGTCTACCCATATAAAGCCACATCAAATATAAATCTCAATTTTGTCAATAACAGCATTATTGAGCAACAAGTGAGAAATCACTCTGTACCAAGTGAAGACATTTTAAAACTATTGGGTCAAAACTGCAACAATTAATCGATGGACAAGTATTCAACAATCAATTTAACGCATACGCAAAACATATCCAGTTCGCATTGAAATTAAATATGCACATTACAACAAAACGTGGGAAATGCCTGTTTAACAGTTTCGTTCAATCCTTTATGTTCTGTATTTTGTTTCTCAAAGCTTATCCTGTTTTGAATCTAGTCACATCCCAATCAAATGGCCATGCAAGCTAGATAGATGTAGCTCGCTGGCCAGACTTTGCCGACCATCGGAGCAGGACAATTGTATGCCATCAATTTTGTTTACTTTACACAATTCAACCGGTGCTTCTCTGCAGCATATTCTACTTAGCACAATCTTGTACTGAATGCTGGCATGGCATCTTAAACCATGCCTTAAAAAGCACACCGATAGCTGCTCATTGAATAACTAGCCAAAGCTACCATTCGAACCACGGGTTATCTTCGGGGCACGGAAACAGCTAAACGAGCTGCCTGCTGTGCTGGATTTAATGGATAAATGGCAACCAACCAGCCCTGGCGGTGCTGTGTGCAGGCTTGGCTTACCCTTGGCCCACCCGTCACCGTCCACAAACCGTTCAGCAGCGATGAGCTTATCCTATTCATTATTAAAATTAATTGTGAGAAAACAATCACATGCCGAACATTTGAACGGCTCCGGCAGACTTCTTCTTCCGTCGCAGCGTCAAGGATAGAAAACCGTGTCTGGAACACACACACACACACTGAGAACGCAAACGGCTGTCAACAGCGGAGCAAACGGAGTTTTCGGTTTCGTGTGCAAAACGAAGCAAAGGTAAGTTTTGTTGTGAATAATAAGCAAACGAAACACACTTACCCGAGATGCCATCGTACGTCCACCATTCCTCCCAGCTGACCGCAGATATTGCTGAAATAGAAAGAAAAAGGAGTGGGAAGGCGAGAATGAGATCGTGATAGTGAGCTGTGTAGGAATTAGTTTAACCGAAAGCAAGCGGAACGAATAAATTTGGCAGCGGTTTCAGTATCGAATGAAATGGTCAACGTTTATGTCTAGCACGAGACAGAAAAGTGAGAGGCAGTGAGAAAGAGAGAGAGAGAGCAAGATTCTGGTGTATGTAAACATAACAAAAGGAAGAATTGATAAAAACGCATACTGTCCTTATGACCTATTTGCAACAAGGGTTGAAAATAGCTGGAAATACAATTTTATAATCAAATAAACATTCAACACGGATTCCCCGGTGCTGCAGACTTGCGCCCCTTGCTACAAATTTCGTCGGCAGCTACCAAGCTGGGTTTGTTGGAGGGAAATCACTTTACGGCAGATCCTCTAGAAGTGTGGCGAGCGCCAGATCTCTACGCACCATCTATTCATCGACTTCAGGGCGGCCAACGACACCATAGCCTGGAATGAGCTATGGAACATCATGCAGCGGTACCACTTCCCTGGGAAGTTGATCTGGCTGTTAGAGGTCACCATGAACGGGGTGTAGTGCAATAGTGTAGAGACATCCGTGACACGATCCTCTACCGGTCTCTACAAATTGTTGTATTCGCGGATGACATCGACATCATCGGCAGAACAACAGCGAAGGCGTGTGAGGCGTACACCCGACACAAACGCGAATCAGCAATAATTGGATTGAGGATCAATGTGACGAAAATTAAGTATCTGCTTGTCGGAGGCCCAGACCAACTGGGAAGCTGTGCTACAATCTCTAGTTGGTAAAGGAATTCTGCTATCTTGGGACGGTCGTTACTTCGGATAACGACATCAGCAGCGAAATACCGATACGCATTGTGCATGGGAATTATGCATACTACAGGCTTCACCGACTGCTGAGATCCAGTAGACTTCGAGCCCGCACGAAATGTGACATATATCGCACATTGATTCGCCTGGTGGTTTATCATTATCTATTGACAAAGGATGCCTAGAATTCACGCTTCACGATTTTTTTTATCGTCTCAATGCTTTACTGCTTGCTTTCCACAACTGTTTTTAAGGATCTCACGATACTGGGTTTTGTTCCATTTCATTCCAACAATTCTTAAAATCTATTTTGGTCAACATACAACTATCGAAAGAGTATGAAAGTATAGTTCGGATAATGAACACATTTCTACTGACAAGCTCCAAATTTCATACTTTTTGGATTAAACCATCAAATGGTGCTAAATTGTATATCAGTATGCCGAATTTCCATTTCCTTGAATATTTACGCTACTGAATTCAGAACACAAGCAGGCGATACAAACTATGCAAAGGGCCTAATTAGGTTTGTTCAACGGTGAAAAATCCCATTTGCAAACATGTTCCGCCCCCTCTCGGCTGCACCAAGTATGCGCGAGTTTAAAAATACAATCAAATCGTTCTGTCAAGCCCTGGGGCATGTGCGAAACTTGAGCTGCAGCCGAGCCAAAATTGTTGCAACGAATTTAGAAGCATCAACACGATACTTTTTGCTCACTCCCTGCATCCCCTTGACATTTCCCGGTCGGCATCGATACCTGGGGTTCGATGGATGGATGACGTTTTGATTTTCCTGCAACTCCCAAAAAACCCAGCATCGACAGCAAGCAAACCAGCCCCGACGGTAGTACAGTTTGTGTGCAATACATACCCTACAAACACACACACATGTAAGTTGCTCGACAAGTTGCTCGAACATAATTTCCGGAAAAGTAGCAAAATTAAACGGTAAGTGATGTAAAGTGCTTCAACACTCGATTGCGCGTGTACCAGCTACGATCATGACGGAGGATGGAGAGTTGGGTTACGCGCGACAGCCAGCCTGCACACGCACATACACACACACACATAAAAATACATCCAAACCGAGTCAATCAGTCAGTCAGGCCACCTCACTCAAGCCCAAAGTTTGCACAAATGGCAAAAACTTCTCGCTCTACGCGGACGCGGCCGTGGTCGGTTTGATTATAAATCCGGTCAATTTATTCTCGCCAATTTGTCGGTCGGCAGTTCGGCGAAATTGGGCTTTAAGCGGACGTCTCGGGTGGTGGCCCACACGGGGCAGGGGGTCCGGAAGGAAACGGCCGTTTGTGCAAAAGTTTGGTTTGTCGGGCTCCGATTTGCTCTGCCGCCAGCCGGTCGGATGATGGATGTGTCGAGATGTGCTGTTTCGGCGCTGGAAGGGGGCTCGGTCCCGTGTTGAGATCGTGCCGTTAATTAACCTGAGATCTTTCTTGACACCCCAGGGCAGTGCAGGCAGCGTCGGTGGGCAAACGAGGTCAGGGTCTGCCGGTCTGCAGGAAGGCTAGCCCGACACGTAGTTGGAAGATATTTTCCATCGGCTCGAATCTTTGGCTTGATTTCTTCCTGCACTTAACGCACGTTTGTACAATTTGCACCTTTCCAGTAGCATCCATTGTGCTGACGTACACACACACACACACACACACACGCAGTGTAGGGGGAGTGGTGAACACGAAACATTTGCCCTTAGGTACGCCGGTTCTAGCATTACTGTTAACGGATTACACATTTTAAACCTGCTCCCTTGCAGGATTTGCAGGCACACCTTTGCTCGCGGCGCCAACACAAAGCGCTGCCTGTAGCCGGGTGCAACTGTTGTGTCCAGTAACAAAGGGCACACACACACACACATAGAAACACCAACACTCATACTTATATGTGTACACAGCCAAACGCAAACAACGAGAGTCTGGTCTCTTTTTCTTCCCATCGGTTCCCCCCCCCTCTCTCTCTCTCTCTCTCTCTCTCTCTCTCTCTATTCAATGCCGGCTTTTACAAACTCGGGAGCCTCACAAGCATCCGGCGGCCCTGGCCTGCACCTGGTAAAGCCCAAAACGATAATAGTACATAATCACAGGGAGTTTCACTTAGGGAAAAACGGTTCTGACAGGGAAAATCCTAGAGCAGCGTATGCTTTGGGTCGGTTGAGTGTAGGGTGCCAGCGCCGCTGTGGAGTGCATCTCGGCAGTGGCTCGGGCTCTGTTTCGACGTTCAGGGTGTGTGTGTGTGTGTCCTGATTAGAACGAACCCAGTTCGAGCAAAAGGGTGGAAAATCCTATTATCGAAATAGTCAGACTGTTTTTTTTTACACCGCGTGTATGACTGGTGTTTGTGTGTTTGTGTGTGTGTGTGTGAGGGAGGAATGCATGGAGGCCAGTTTTCTCGGACAAGACGGTGTCGATTTCTGCTCAAGTGGGTCCGGTGTTTAGTGTTGGGAGAATGTTTGAAATTTTAGCAACGAGACGGAACTAGGTTCATTTGAAAAAAAAGGAACGGAAACGGATCCGACCATTCCGACCGGACACACTAGTACCGAATGTTCTGATTGTTCGTACCGTAACGGTCAATCATGTTGATTCTGACTGTTTTGACCGTTCCGATAGTTCCAATAATTCCGACTACTCCTATTAGTTCCCACTGTACTGATCATTCCAGCCATTCCAACTAAAAGGTTCCAACATTTTGAGCCTAGTTCCAACAGTTCCAATTGTTCCGACCGAATTCACCAGGTTCAAAATTTCAAAAAATAAATTGAACCTAGTTCCTAGGTTGATACGTCCAAACCTACTTAGTTCAATATTATGGACTTAGTTCTGACCGTTCTTGTCACTCGGATCGTTTCTACAGAATCTACTGAGTGCAAAATGTTCCAACCTAGTTCCAGCCGTACTGACCGTTAATATCTTTCCAACAATTTTGATCGTTCCGACCATTCCGATTGAGCCTTTGGAGCCTAGTTCCTAGATCGTTCCGAACAAACCTATTGAATTTGAAATGTTGAACCTAGATCCTAGGTTGCTACGTCCGAACCTACTTAGTTCAGTGTTATGTACCTTGTTCCGACCGTTTCGACCACTCGAATTGTTTCTGCATAATTCACAAGGTTCAAAATTTTGAACCTAGGATTCGACCATTCCGGAAGGATCGGTCTTTCCGTTCCGATTGAACCTGCCAGGTTCATAATTTGGAGCCGCATCGAGCGTTCGTGGAACGCATCGATCGAACTCACCAGGTTCAAAATGTTGAACCTAGTTCCTAGATCGTACCAACCGAACCTACTCAAGTCAGCACTATGAACCTTGTCCCAACACTCAAATCGTTTCTACGTTCAGACTATACCTATCTGGTTCAAAATTTGGAATCCAGTTCCTAGATCACGCCCGTACCTATTGAGTTCAAAATGTTGAACCCAGTTCCTAGATCGTTCAGATTGAGGAACGGAACGCGTCTGCTAAATGTGCTCCGGAACGCGCATCACTAAATCTGGAGGTGAGTGTCGTTGCTCCCACTCTTTCAAACACTCACCATCTTGTGATCCACTAGAGACTTGGCAGATGTGATTCCACCATAGCTTTGAGAAACGTGTTGTTTTACTTGCTCCCTGCTTTGGAACAGTCTAGATTCTTATTTGCCTTGTCCGAATCATGCCCCAACTTCTTATCAAGGCGGGAAAGAACAAAAAAAAAACCGATCGAAAGGTGACCCGAATGGCGTCAATGGTTTACCTCCAGCCTGTTTCTGCAAATGCATAAAATAGGTTCAACCCTCTGCTCTGTTTGGTCCCTCTTACCTACTGCTAGCTGACAGGGCTCTTGAGCGATAGGAGTTGAAGGGGTATGCATGGGCGCACTTTCCACCAGCAATCTTTTCCGGGACGGCGGTGAAGGTGAGCAAAACAAGATACAACCCATCCCAGCCACTCGACAGATCCGCTCCGAAACCCACTGGCACTGTTTTGTCGAGCATAAGATATCAAGAGGCCAAACTCTTGAAGACGCGTTGAAAAGTAAACCCCCGTGAGAGAGGGAGGGGGGGGGGAGCAGGTGGGAAGGCATTCGACGGTGCAACCACAAACCTCCCAAAAAACGATCCACCAGCCGGGCGGAGGATAGGCTAGAGAAGCTTAGATTCAATTACAAACCGCCGTCCCCACCGGTACCGTTCAAGTTCCGGCATTTCCCTGTGCCCTACCCAGAGACTGATTGGAAACTGCCGACAGTAAGGGGCCAAGGCTGCTCAAGGATGCTGCTGGCACGGTGAGCAACGAGTGTAGAGAGATGCTTTTCAATTATATTTGCCCGACAAACCTACGATCCTGGGAGCTTCCATCTTCTCCCGTATTACGGGCGTGTAATCTTCCCCATCGTCGGTAACGGGGCATTTTTCGCATGATCCGAATAATTTCATTCACCCAGTGGCCAGCTGCTGTTGCTGCGGCGGAGGCGGCGCACCTAAACTCCCGCTCTCACCCGCACACTATTTCAATCTAGTTCTCTCTGTTTATCCACCATTCTGGCCTACCCTGTCCGCTCTGCACCGAATCAGGAACAGTATCGGAGTGGTTTTTGTTTCGAATTCCCCACGGGAACACGGAAAAGGGTAGCACGGGCCATCGGCATGGATGGGAATGCGCAACGGATTGCATAGATGAACGGTGCGCGCTCTCTCAGGCCCGAATATTTTGGCAAACCTATAAAATGTAGCTGCTGGAATGTGCAGCATCGTTGCGATGCTGCGTGTTGTTGCATCGGCATAGGTGTCCGTCGGCTGCTCAGGTGTTTGGGGAGGGGTTGAGGCGATTGGGCATCGCGGTTACATAACCGCTCGCGTTGTTTGGGAAACGGCAGAGGCGGATTTTCCTCCTAAGCGGACTGAGCGGCCGCGGAGAATCCCCACCTATAGGGGGCCCCTTGCTAAACCTCCACATGTCAGTTTGCTTTTAAAAGAGATTGATTTTTTTATTAATGCACATATGAACAGAAAACTGAAGCCATCTCAAAGTAATACATTCTTACAAGTAACTGTTTCGAATGATGGCGGTGATGGCGTTTTCAGCAATCAAAGATTTCTACGAACTTTGAAGATAATTTTCGAAGGCCTAGACAAACTCGTCATACATTCGCACTCTTCCATACAAGCAATGGAAGCAATGGACAATAAAGCATGAAGAAGCTCATGGGACGTTAAATTGAAATTTTAAAGAACTTCGAAGTTGGTCTCGATGGCAAGGACGACAAGTTTACAAATACGCAAGTACAGAATAATCATTATCGGACACTTGGATTTCCGACTTTTTTGGCTTTCTCCTCTAATAGTATCATGATTGAGCAAACAAATGAATAGCAAATTCTTCTTTACAAATACAAAAGACTCTTATCATACACAGACGACCAAATGCCTATTTGTTTTGAAAGAGTTCTTTAAACAATATTTTAAAAAATCTTACACCAAATACTGGCCAGTATTTGATAATAGTTTTGGCACTACTGGAAACACCGTTGATGGACAACCTAAAAATATGCAAAAAATTGAAGCCTGATTTCACGTAGACTTTAAAATAATATATAACTATTGTACAAAATAACAGTAGAAAATTAACACATGCGGTCTCCGAGGTACACGGAACCTCTTATACGCGGATTCGGAGATACGCAGTATTCCAAATTTGGGGTCCTTTCCGGTTTAAGTCCGTAGGCTGATATTTCAGCCTGTCAGCTGTTTGCATTGTATAGCAGTTTTTGAGCAGCTTTGTATGTGTTTCAAAGGCCGATTTTTATCGCTTCTGATTCTGCATGAAGCTTTTAAGAGTGTTTTGTGTATTCGTCAAGCCTCCAAAAAGCTTTTTTGAACAAAAGTTTTGACCCATCCTGTCTAAAAGTGATATTCAAATTTGATTTGAAAAACATGCTATGAGATCACCTGGACTACATACACTTTGATTCTAGATTCCACCACCTGATCTCTTTAATGCACCTTGGGATAGACGTAAACACCACCTTGTTTTGCCATTTTCGAGCAGGTACTTGAATCTAATTCTAGCTTTGAGGCTAGAATAATCTAGACTGAAAATTGCATGCTAGTTTTGTGTGTGGTTTTGTATGGAGTGTTTACATGATTTCAGCTTCCAACTGTCAAACTACATACAAAAAACTGACTAGAATCGTGAAGGGACAGCTCTTTGAGCAAATTCTACTGATTTGACAAATCCATTGTGGAATACCAAATAATTTCCATATTGGTCGAATGTAAAATTCCGTTTCAAAAGGATTAAAACTGTTCAATTCAGTGGAAACATATCAAATAATTTATTTGATGTCTAATGAACCGTGTATCTCGGGGACCGCCTGTACTTTATTCAGTATTCGTTAAAAAATTCTCGTAAAAATTCACACAGTGTAATAGTTGTTGATATTGCTTTATTTTGTTGACTTTTAAGGGAACAAGGGATCGCCTCTGGGCAAAGTTGTAGCGCGATATCCTGACGCCCTCGACAAAAATATATATCCTATACAGGATTTAGGGACTTATTGAGCATCACGCAGATGGATAATTAGTCCTTGCTACGGGGGGACGGTCTATTCCAGACTTGAACTTATGACGGACATGTTATTAAGCCGCACAAATTGATGACTATGTCACGGAACCACCCCCATCTCCGTTATTGTTTGTCCATAAGTATCTTTTTTAACTGATTTCAAATCGTATCTTAAAATAAATAATTAAAAGCGAATGATCATATTCGCAATTTATAAATAAATTTACTCTTTTACAGGCTACCACAAAAAGCACATTTGTGCACAGGTGCACTATTGAACAACATCAGGTACCACACTTTTTTCCAAGTCGACTTCACTTTTGTCAAGTTCTAATAACCAATATCTCAGTCTTCCTGCATGCATGTTTATATCTTATAGTTTTCTTAATTACAGTTCCTGATTACTTCTGTTGATTCTTGCAATATTATTTCAATTCTCACTACACTTCAATACATCATTAAATCCAAAACGCTTGCCTTTAATATACTTTAAACCCGTAAAGTTTTAATGCGAATGCGTTTCACGCAACAGATGCTACACAGAAATGTATTTTACTGCAGTTCAGAAAAATGTTACTAAATTTGTTTTAATCTGAAATTCTCCAGCAATCCTTTCAGTAATAAGAATCATTCAGCAACGTTAGCTGCTCACCAAAATGACTGCTTGTTTACTGAAATCATGGTAAAGCCATTCTGCCATTATTAATGGTTCAGTTATTGGTGGCGATTAAAAAGGCACGAAATATTTGTTTCCAATTGAGTTTTTCTTATTGATGTGCAGAGATTGGCAGTACCGCAGCTCGTGTGCATCCATGTTTTATATTGTTTAATACAGTTGCTATACTGCATTTTGCCGTAAGAAGTTTGATAGTTGAAGTAAAATTGGACAAAATGAAATTTCAGCTAGCACAGTGATTTGTAACAAACATTTTACTCACCAACACGGCTGCCAATACTTAATATATTAATTCTGTAAGCCGAAATATTCATCAGAAACCATTTTGGGGTGTCTGTTAGCGCCTGCTAAATCAACGTTTTGCACTTACTCATATCTAGTTTTACTGATATTTAGCGAAACGACAAATTGGTCACGGATTTTGCTGATTTCTAGTAATATTATGTTTAATACGCAAATGCATTCAGTAAATCGTTCAACTGAAAATCAGTTAACGCAGGACACAAATTTTGAAAATCTAAATGCTGTAAAATGTTCTGTTATTTAACCGTTTTGTCAAAAAAAACATTACTTTATGTGTTGTGAGAAAATTGGTTGTTTCAACATAGATTACATAGAAATGTAACAGTCAATAAACCATCGAATTTACAACTAAAAATCTACTAAATAACAGGATTAGCTTTTATCATTCCAACATTTTTGAAACAAATGATTACACGCGCTCAAGAGCTTGTGGGACAAATCCAAAACGAAATTGGAAAACAAACAAAACATAAAATAACGAAAATACTTTAAAAGAGAGGTCCGAGGTTCCCTGAATGATGTTTTACTGCGCGATTGTATTATGACGATTTCTTAATGTTGGCGCCTCGAAAGGGATGGTGCCTTTGGTAACTTGGCCTATACATACTACGATACGGGCCTGCCTCTGGGTAACGGTCACAGATTTCACGCATTCGAAGGGTTTGCTCAGTATTCAGTGTTCAGCTACTGTTCAGCGGCATAGAAACAGCGAGTCACAATTAATCAAACCTCGTTATGTTAACGGATACCATGTGCAGAGACAAACCCTACGTGATCTTCTCAGATGAGGCGAATGAGGTCATTTGGCTCAAAGTCTTTAAAAAAATAAAAAAAATAAAAATAAATAGCCCTGTGCTATCGCGCCATTCCATTGTACCAAATGCGTGAACATAGGCCTTACTTTAGGCGCCAATAAACACGTAAAAAGGTGAACCTGCTGCTGCTGCTGCTGCTGCTAATGCCATGCCATCAAGCAACTGCCGTTCCATCGATCAGCCTGCCAATCAGAGTTGATCGCCACGGAAACCGGGTGACAGATGGACCGGATTTGCCGAGCCAATTAACTGGTTTTTGGGCGGGCACAAAATCAAAACTCTCGCAATGGAGGCGCACAAATCGAGGAAAACGAAGAAAAAGAAGAAGAAGAAGAAGAAGAAGAAGAAGAAGAAGAAAACAAACAAATGCACGATCTGTTCCGTTTTGGGTGTGTGTGTGTGTGTCCCTTCCTCCGAAAAGCACGTGGCAGTAGCTTCATTTAAACATTCTTTTGTGATGTCGCGACAGTGCTAGTGCCGCTCCATGCACCCTGTGCCTCCACGAATGCCAAATGCCCCGCCAACGCTCCACTCCACCGTACAACCAAACGGAAAATCGGCTACCAATTGCCGATGTCAAACAATGTGACGTGATGTTTTTTTTATTCTTCTTTCTTCTTTCGCCAAACACCGATCCCGAAACTCCCGGAATGCAGCTTTTTGGAAAGGGGGGGGGGGGAAAACACACAATCACACGAAATCTTCGCACAGCATGCTCTCCCCCGGAAGCCGGAACCGCTTTGCCGAGGAACAATGCACTCATCGCGCCAAACGAATGTGAAATTTGTATAAAATCACGCAGTCATGCACAGGAAGCTCGTATACAAAAACAGTCATTCTCCCCGCTGCCGCCGCCGTTGCAAACTGTCCCCGCCTGGTGCGGTTGCGGGCTTCCCCACCCACCCCTTTGCGCGATAATCGCGATCACGAAACGAGATGAGGCGTGATTGAAAAGAAACAAATTAAAGCGGCGGGTGTTGATTTTTTGCTTTGTTTCGCTGTTTGCTGGGACGACGTATGGGGAGAAGAGGGGAGCAAGCTGGACTGCGGGAGGGAAGGGTGCTTAAAATTATGATAATGAGCGCAATTATGGGTTCGGCAAAGCTTTTTTTTTTTTGCACGCAGCCCGAAGAGGCCTACGACCGCTTCCACTTCCAGCCCGAACCAGCTAACACACGGTTACTGGAACTTCCTAGGTCAGCCAAGCAGGAGGAGGTAGTCCCACCCGCCCGCCGGACACGAAGGAGCGTCAATTTAATCCCATCACGTAGGTGGAATGAATCGAGGCGTAAATTGAGCGCGCACAAATATTTCACGCACGCCGAAAAGGATGTGTGCCCAGGATTTGTTCGTTAGAGTTTAATGATTGCGTGCCCGCGTGCTTGATCTAGCGGGCGGCGGGGCCCAATCGAATCGAAAAATGGCTTCGGCTTTCCCCCGGACACGTTTCGAACTTGTCAACCGGAGGCGTTTGAAATTGTGTGCCGCGCGCTTTTGCTGAGGCTTTCCCGTGCGAAATAGTTTTTTTTGTTGTTTTTTTTAACATAACATTTTCTTTGCAAAATTCGGTCCCTAATATCGCTAGATGCTGTGGGCTGCCGAAAAACATAAAACATAAAGATTCACCCGGGCCGTGTTGCTTGCGGGCTATAAAACCTATAATAGCGTCGGTTAAAAGCTTGTAATTACCGCTCGAAATGGATCAGCAGAGCGTTCACTTTGCAGTCGATTGGTGTGCGTGCGTGAGCTTCAAAACATACACACACACACGCTGCGGCCCGGAACGGTTGGAGCTTTTTTTGCCAGAATAAAAACTAAAAAAAAACACACACACACACATCACCAACCAAGAAACAGGAAAGAAAATACGCTACACCACCGGCACGTATGTACGTTTGATTTTGTTTTCCCTGCGCTTCCCCAAAAATCACTTAAACTGTTTCCATTTTCCATTCGGAGGGAGCCAAATCCCTTAGCTTCGCAAGAAAAAGAAGCAGACAAAAAGCAGAAGTCAGCCCATTGCCCGTGCTCGGAATATTGCATCAGGAGCGCGGGTTGGGCAACGGCAAAATCAAACGCTGCTCACCCAGCTGACGATCGGCGGTCCCTGGGGGAACGCGGTACGCTGCCAGTAGGGTGCGGAGTAGCAGGGTCGTAAAACGTCCTCGCCAAGACGCTCCCTAAGCTGCGGATGAGAATTTAGAAAGCAACCCCGCGGGCGGAAGTTACAGGGGGGGGGGGGGGGGGGGGGGGGTAGCAGTGAAACAACTCTCAAAAAATCATTCACTCGATGGGCGCCGGGCCCAAAGCCACTCCCTTTGACAAGGCAGTAAACAAAGGGGGCAACTTATCATCCGTGTTGCTCCGTGTCGCTTTTCTTTTTCCGCACGTCTTGTCGCCAGCCCGTGCCAACCTGTCCGCCGCAGTGTTCGCCCTCTTTGATGTGCGGGGTGGATGAGCAATCGCGATGGGATGAGCTGTCAGCAGTCGGTTCCGGGATCGAAAATCGATAAGCGGTAAGCTCCCTGTAGCCAGTATTTACATTGATTGTTGTGTTTTAGTGTACCAAGGGGGGTGGGGGATGTAGGAAGGGAAGCAACAGGAAGGGAACAAGAACACACACACTTACACACACACACACACACACACACACAAATGAAGACGCGCCTGTCAGTGCTTCCACTGACCACTGCATTTGACTCTTCACACACTGTCGGGCAGAGACAGTAAGACATCTCATGACCGCGGTGAGGGTTTGCTGGTACATTTGGCTGTTTTTGATTTGTTTAAGGCTCTCCCCTCGCTAGGAAATGCGTGCGATGCCAGTGAGCAGTAGTAGAATGAAGGACCAATCGCTGTTTTAAGCTGTTGATGTCTTATGTTACGGGAGTTTAAAGGTGTGGTAGCTGACATAAACATCACTTTCGCACTGGTAGTTGTTTGGAGGTTGAAACAACTGACTGGCGATTTTTGACTGAGTGTTGACATGTCTGTAAAGGAGCAGGGAGTCAATAACGACATGCGGTGCAAAATAGGCACCTTTGATTGAAGCACTGTTTCACTGGCAAAACAATGGCATTGAAAGGGAGTTGGAATTTTAAAATGGATGATTATTGTAAACAATGCAATATTTTTCATAACAGTTAATGGAACGCTAGGAATATATCAAGGAACTTTTAAACTTATGATTAGACTAAAATTGATGCTGTTCCAGTTTATGTACGGCATACAACCAACAGCTGACTCTAAAATAAATAATTTCCGCTTATAAACTGAGAAATTAAAATCAACATAGCCATTGGTTGGGGCAAAATGGACGTACACCAAAAGACAAACCTTCAAAAAATATTGTAAAATAGGCATCAACATCCGTGAGAAGGTTATGGTCCCAGCTAAAGCCCCGTAAAGGAGTGCATGGAGACTAGTTTAAGCATGATTACAGATCGACAGGCATTTTGTGGTTTTTATTGAAATATATTGGATAAAATAAATTTCTTTCTACGTTTGTTTATGCAAACAAAACATCAATAATTTGAAGCTTAGCTGTACTATGTATCAAAAGTGATGTTTGCCAATTAAAAATGAGAAGAATTTGGCTAGACTACGGTTTAAACAAATAATATTCCTTTTTAGAGACCGAATAAACATAGAAATGCTGAATTTAAACAGTATTCAATCGTAAGAAAAAATGTAACGTTCTACTGAAATACTGATATCTATCGAAACAATACAATGTGTCCTGATACATGTGTATAGATTATTTTCAATCGCTGAACTCTCGCAAATTCTTGAATCTGACGAAGAATAGAGCATCATGCAGATGTTCTTTTTTATGTATTGCTTTATGAAGAAACCATAGGTTATACAGTTCGGCCTATTAGCCCGGCGTTAAACTATCTAAACGCTCCTGTTGTGGCCCATTCAACCCAATGTTTTCACATTTTATATGCTGTTGCTATGTATACCCATTTTGTCATTCATTGCTACATAGCAACACGTGACAAATTGACGTTATAATTGTCATAGATTTGATAAATGAAATATCATATTGTACAAAAGATAGCAACTAAAGCTACAAAAGAATAACAGACACGAACTTGATCTTGCCTCATTATTTAGAAAATGTGCTAGCTTTGCTGTGTTTAAATTCTTTACGATATTGGTAATTTCAAAACTCGAGAGGGAAAATGTTTTAAAAACTAAAACTAAACTGCTAACTACAACAAAGCAATACTTTGCTAGGCTTAATTATTTGTCCTAAAACCTAGCTTATTTAGATCATCATTCTGATCTGATCAGAATATCACGATAGATTGATGTTGAACTAAGAGAGCAGATTAAGTTGGGATTTAATTTATTAAGACATTATTCTACAGTGTCTATGCTACAAACTCTGTGTACTGATGTTGTAGTATACCAGAGGCGGAATATATGTTAGTTGTCCCTTCCATGTGTTTGCAGCATTATGCAGACGAAGAGGAGTTGCTGATATTATTCGCTCACTAGTGAATCTTTAAAAAAATATTGCCTCAGATATACCTGGATTCATCTTCAGTTTTTGTGTTTTGGTGATAGTTCGCATATTGATTCATTGTCTAGAAGACGTATGCTTATTTTAAATTCCAGATAAACAGTGAAGACACATAACGTTTACCTTAAAAAAACGGACAACAATTGTAGATTTGTCATGGGTTTGACATCTCTATCAGTCAAACTCGAGTCGTGATGGTCAAAAAAGTGAATCAACTTCGTTTAAGAGCGTGCGCGATCAAACAACGGCACTCCGTCGCGTCTAAAACGGACGCCGTGAGGCAGTTTGTGGGCGTCGTATAAGCCTGTTCCGGCATCTACAACCGCTTGGAGCTGCTAGACAACTATCAGAGCATCCCAGTCCCAAAGAAACCCCTATTCCGACCCAGAGCGACAAGAAGCGTCAAATGATGCTGGAAAATCGTGACCGAGAGAAAAGCCGCTCCATCGGTTCGCTTGGTCTGGAGGAAAAGATAGCTAAATAGTTCCTGGGAAACATTAACAAACGCAGCGGCAAACAGTGACGCCAAAACTCAATTTGCGATATGACACTCAAGTACGCGAACCGGGCCAAAATCCCCCAACTGCGTTCCATCGAGAGCTTCAGAACCAACATGATGCAAAAGCTCTACTTCAACAATATTGTTTTGCTAATACTGTGGAGAAATTGATAAAAATTGAAGGACCGTCATGGCGAAAAATTGACGAAAGGCAGCTCGTAAGGGCGAAGATTTATTTTTGCAAGTAAACTCGATTCATGGAAAGAAAAGATCTTGCTGTGTGTTTTTTCTACAGACAGATGAAAAAGATCTTTATTTAAATGCAACGTTAATAGTGTATAATATGTTTTGTTTATAGTTTTAAAAATGATCAGTCTACCTAGCATGCCCGATGTGCCCCATGTTCCCCTGCAAACCCATGCCCCATGGGTTGATCGTGGCAAACAATTGTATCAGCTAACCGCGTGGCAACGAAATAAAGAGTTTGCCAAGAGTCAGTATCGGTCTTACGAGATTGCTACCAGCACAAATGCAAAATTTTTCTAATTTTAAATGTATCTTGCACTAGAACTATTCATCATGATGACCCATAATCATCATCATAGCGAACACACAGCCAGCATTCGGACGGTATTGAAAAATTGCACCCAGAATTAATACGTGAACAGTCGCCAAAGTCGGTGGGAGGGAGAATGGGGGTTGGGTGAAAAAAACGTAACCATTACTCTTGCTGCTCTCTACTTGCACAATATCGATCTAAGCCCATATTTTCACGCTCAGTCCACTCGGCAGCTCGGGCTGCTAGGTAGCACGGATGCAGCGCCGCCATAAATCTCCAGCCCGGCATCCGCCTGTCTCGGCCGTCCATCCGAGCTAACCGTTCTCCCAGGCGGGGACGGTGTTTCCTTCCCGCGTTCGGTCCACCTCGTCCACGCACCTGTTTTCCTGCCTTAGGTTTGCCCACCACCCGCGCCACGTTGCAGATTCGGGGCGCAAGGAAGCATATCTGGATCCAGGGAGCTGTTCCGCGCTGGACATCGTAAAGTAGAGCTCCCCGTTCCAGTAGAAGAAGTTGTGTTATTAGTTACACTTTTAGCGTCCGCCGGACCGCTCGCTCGCTCCACAACCGGACGACCATACAATTATGGAGCGAGAGAGAGAGAGAGAGAGAGAGAGAGAGAGAGAGAGAGAGAGAGAGAGCGAGAGCGAGAGAGCAGGTGATTCCGAGTCCCTAATTCGTCACCTCAACCGATAGGAACTGGGCCGGTTGGGATGTTGCAGAGCGTTTTGAGGTGCTTTCCGAACCAACGGTAAAGCTTTAGCAAACAGGATGCTTTGCTGTGGCCGGACAGACGCGGCGCATTTCGCCAGGGTTCAGGGAGTAGTGTTGGTTCCCTTTCAGCGATCGTGTCTAAGCTGCGAAACGGAGGTCTGCCAAAGCTTCCTGCGGGAAAGCGGAGGAAGGAAAAAAAAAAACACACACACACACACACTTAAGCGGTGGAAAACGTCTCGAGGAAGCAAGAAGCGAGAAATAACACTTTCGTTCAACACCTGGCGTTTATGCAAAGTACGCTCTTCCGGTTGCCGGTCCGCGCGTGGTCTCCGGCTGCAGTTACTTTGGGAAACATTTTGTGTGTCCGTGTGTCCGTGTGTGTGTTTGTGTGTAGGGAGTGAAATTTGTGGAAAAGTGGCCCGAAGACTTCCCGGCTCAGACAAAAAAAAACATCTGATAGCGACTTCCGGGCACAGTCGGTTCGCTTTATCGCGCTCTAAACCTTCGGTAAGGCGGTTTTGGCTCGCTCGAGTCACGAGTTCAGCAAAGACGACCGTGTAAGAGGTGACGAACCCCACGTTGCCGGAGTTTCGGGTTCAGTGGTGTAGTGCGTACACTTTTCGCAGCACCTTGACGCAGACGCTTCGAAAATCGATGTAAAGAACCTGAAAAACCCCGATTGATCGTTCCTTGCGCTAATAAATCGAAACTTACTACAGCGTCATATTGCAAACCCAACCCACACGGGAGGGTCGATCGGTGTGTTATCGTGCTAGTTATCCAATTACTGCTAGGTGTGTTTTCCGTGCGCTTCTTGCATTTCCTTGCCCAGTTTTCTAAACGCTGCCCCACCTCTTTAGTTGCAATAAAAATTAAGCAAAGATATTCGCCCGGACAAGACGAATACGACGAGTGCGGTAGAAACAGCAAGCAGGCAAGCAGGCAAGCAAGCAAAAAAAAAACACAGGAAGCCAATTAGCTTCAGCACTGCACCAGAAACCCTTCCCGAGCCCTCGCAGACTCGAGGCTGGGAAATGGGTGTGAAAGATTTAATGATTTTCCCATTAGCGCGACGCAATTAATGATGGCAAGGGGGGGGGGGGTAGGGTTTTGCGGGGCGGAGGAGGAACCCGTTGGCTATAGCTATCTTACTGTTCCGATAGTGCACCGCGAGCCCGATCAGCCCGAAAACCCGTGCAGTGGTGGCGGGTTAATGCCGCCAACACTAACGAGCGCAAATGTAAGCCGTTTGCCGCACGAGAGGTCAAACTACCACGTTTTTTACTCTTGTTTTGCAAATAACTTTAACTAATTGTCCTTGCTCTGCTGGATAAAGCTTGGGTTTAATTTGGAGCGCACTTTTGGAGTGAAAATGATAAAAACTAAATTAAAAAATTAAATCAAATTTTGAAGGCATTTTTGTTTTGGTATAAGTGCATTGAACGTGTCTTAAATTTTTATTTTTGACGTTAGATTTTTATTAATCAGACTCATCCTACTATACGTATTACCAGACACTGTACCGTTTATGACATTGTCCTATTTAAGGCTTACTGAACATGTTTACTTGGATCATTTCCGTAGCAATGCGCAAAATACAACGTGAAGAGAGAAAGATGAACAGCAATATAGTGATGTAAGATCAGATCCAGATTCATTCAAATAATTCGGATCAGTAAATGTTTTGGGTCCCTCTCACGAATTTTTCACCGTTTCCTATACATTTTTGTATACTTTCCTCATAATTTTGGTATCGTCCTCCATACATCCATACAGTCCAATTAAAAAATGGATAGCGCTCAATGAATCGTGGGAACGACCTAAAAAACTATGGGAACCATCCAATTTTTTTTTTTCGAAACAACCAATAAACCCTGGTTGAGTCCTGAGATGTTCTCAATTCTCTTTGACTGCAGATTTTGACATAAAGTGACTGGCTGAGCAGACAACGAACGATTGAATGATTGTTCCGATCAAATGATCCGGATCATCTTTATGAATGAACCGGAACTGAACTGATCTTCAAAAAGACCCGCTCTTAACACCACTACAGCAATAGGAAATATGATACGTACGTCTCAAGCCCGCGTAACAGTCGAAGTGAACGTGAACGTGAAATCTCCTTGATGCAATTTTGATGTTATTATTTACATTTCAATCTAGCGAATTCAGTCGCTCTGTTGGTGAGACATTAAAACTTAAATCGAAGCAAACAATACCGAAAATTAAACAAAACCCGTTAGGACCAAGCCACCCTTACATAGGATCATTTGTGGTAAAAGCAGGCCTAGACCTACCGAATTAGGAGAAGAGTAGAAACTTATTAACTGTATTTTTCGAGAAAATTATCAAATAATCATATGCGTAGAGCTTTCAATCGAAAGTGACTTAGAAATGATCGTCCACAATCGCTGTTCTTGTTATGTAATTTCACGAACATAAATAGACCATTTGATGACAAGCCAAAATCTTTTTAATTATTGCACTGAAATTCAGTTCAAAGGATCACCTACACAACGGTCCAAGCTGTAAAGGAATACTGCTAAATTTAATATTTCTCTGATAGAACATCAATGGTATAGTGCTCAGCTTATTCTAATGTTACCAACACAGTTGTCAATGAGCCAAAATCCACGACCTCTTTAATGTCGAGTGTCGTACCAAAAATGCTTATATGATCATTTAAATTAGCATCCATTTAATCAATGCTGTCATTATTCAAAAATATATTAAATTATTTAAGCAGTATAACAGTCGATAAAAAACAACAATTTATTCTGTAATAAAATTAATTATAATGAATAATATCTTCAATATTTATATCAAATCCTGAAGTAACATATCTCATTATTCAGTTTATATTTGTAGTCGTTGACTTTTTTCACAGTGAAATATTTTTCCGAACAGAACAACACAATCGGAAAGTGAAATAGATAATTTCACAGCTTTCACTTGATCGAAACAATTTGACATGCATTTGGCGCTCCACTCAGAGTTTCCCGCTTTGTTCATGATGAAAAATAATGGGTAGCAGGGAAAGATAAGCATTCCATTCACTATTTTATCATGTTTTAAACTCTCAATAATTGTGAACTCAAATTTCATTTGTTTTTTTGTGTACGAAGAACCATATTCCGATTAGTATTTCGGCGCAATCTAGAGCGCAAGGTGCATTTGAGAGAGAAGGCTGGTTAGAATAAGGCTCGCAAAATACGGCGATGTGACGAGCATTACATTTTCAATACCAACAGTAAGCGACGTAAAAAAAGTGTAATAAACTGTTTTAAAAGCGATGTGCACCGCCTGAAGGTATGCAAACCATCCTTAGCCGATCAGTTCTTTAAACGCACGATGTAGTAAATCGTTAAGCAAATACGACTAAATGAAAAACCACACTTACACAATCGTTTAACCTCACTTTCACAATCGTTCCATGAACTGTAATACAAAAAAACACCTAGCAAACACGTAGCATCAGCAACATTTCCAGCCTGATTAGTGTAAATCGGCAGCCGCGAACGTAGCCTGCTTGCTGCGTATCGGTACGCTCCATCCAAAGGGACAGAAACGGTTGGCCGGGACGGTTCGCCCAGTATCCGGTGCGCATCAAACTCATCGATAAAAAAGGGGTGCAGTGCGCGCGAACGATGTCGCTTCCGGTCAGCATAAATTCTAGCCCGCGGTGCCCGCAAGGAGTGGCCTTATGCTTTGCCTTCACATTTTTGTTTTTTTTTTGTTTTAGTTTTGTTTCAACTTCTTTTGCCACCGAAAGTAGTGGTTGGTAGCCGGCCCTCGGACGAAAATGTTTGCGCTGGGTGCGAAGCAGTTTGCGGGCGGAGTGAGCTTGAGTGGATGAAATAAAATTTAACCTCCACCCCGCGACCGTCCGTCCCCGGGCATGGGTAGCCAACAGTTCGCGCGCGGTATTTCGCGGTTACGATCATGTTGCGTCTAACCTTGCGCATATTTTCTTCCCGTTTGCTCGAGGGCTGGTCGCTTGGGCAAACAAAGGAGTGTCTCGTTTGGCGGGGAAAGTGTTTGTGTACTATTTTCGTTATTTCAAATGAATTATTGTGTGGCAATACGAGTGTTTGTGTGTGTGTGTGTGTGTATTTTTCGTTCGTTACAGCAACGAGTTGGAGTGTGTATAACCTCCAAACAACATGCAACTCTTTGCTCCTCTCCCCACGGGCAGGTGATTTCTTTGATGGGAAATCATCATAAATAATCGTGAAGTAGAGGACAAAAGAAACGATCGCATCGTCGGAGAAGTCAGGAAATTAAAACAACATTTGCTAGAAACAACAAAAAAAAAGAAATTTTAATGAGCTAAATGAGCAAAGATGCTCCACGTGTCCTTCCGCTCGAGTAAAACGATACGCTAGCTGGAACAAGTTTGCTGGCAATACACCAGAGGATAGGGACTTGTACTGCTGCCATGGTTCGAACAATTCTCCAGCCGTGTTCACCACTACACGACATCCCTTAAGGTCCGGTCGGTCTCCGGTTCCGGTTGGTTCCTTAGCTCTGTCTAACCTACCCCTTAATTTCGCCACCGACTGACCAACTAATATTGCAGTCGGCAGGAGCCCAGCCGGGAAAGCTGTAACTCTCCCACAGCATATCCTCGCACTCCCAGCGCAACCGGCCCAGACAGGCAACAACAACTCGTCGGGGCGACTAACGACTCCCAGCGGGGTGTGAAATGCTGCTTTCGCATCACATTTTCTTCTCACCAACCTATACACACACACACACACCGGGCCACACCGCTGTAGCAAAAACTGCAATGGCGGGCCAGAAACGCAGCACCCGGAAGGAGAAGTTCCCTGCAGCAACCTGTATCAAATGACTGTAATTAGACGGCCAAGCGGGATTTTCCGAGGTACAGGCCCGAAACAACGCTTGCCACTTGACCTGACTGCTTGGAATGTGTGTGGGGGGGGGAGGGGGGCGAGAAGAGGGTGCAGGCGCAAGAGCAAAGGACGAAACATTGCACAGTGATGTATTCAAGGAGTGGGAGTGGGAGCAAGCGAGAAAATTGCACCATAAAAGAGAGGTTTCGGGCGGCAAGTTGGCGATGTTTGTTTGGGCGGTTGTTTGCAGAAGGAAAGGGCAAGGCTCCCTTGCTCCCCACACCTGTCCCGGATAAGGTTAAAGGTGTACTTAGTGTTAACAGCGATTATAAAGGCACAGTACTGTGGGTGTGTGTGTGTGTGTGTGTGTGTGTGGGTTAATGTCAGTGAGATCTAATTGTTTTATTGTAATTTAATTAAGTGTAAGAGGCTCAATAATCATCAGCACGACAAACAACGGTCACTACTGCCACTGTTGCGCCACAGTATAAAGCGTGTCGGTTGCAATTGTAAGAGACAAATATTTATTGTTTATTTAATTTGTTTGGTCAGAAGGGATGCACAGTGAACACTTAAGAGCAAACATTTGGACAAGCGTTATTTTCATTTGATGCTTGATTTCTTGTGCATAACGCTTGATTCAACATTTATTTTGTATTTCTGCTTCTAACAGTACATTTCAATCGTGCAACTTTTTAGAGCGGTACAGTTTCTTCATATTGCAAACACCTGCAGTATGAAAAGATAGTCAACTTGGTAGATTTCTCTACTAGTTGTCAGACCATCCATCGTCGTAAAATCTCATCATCTTTTTCCGCTACCTTTTCTCTATGCATGCATGCACAATAACGAGAAGAATTCTAAAAATTGTTCGAGTTATAGATGAAAAAGCCAAAACGTGCATTTTGCTAAACACTTGGTTTTTCTTTAGTGAAATGGTTACAAAATTAATGAAAAACTTTCTTTCTCAGTTTAAACATTTTCTGGTGAATAAAATAGAATAAAACATTTTTTTTGTTTGACCTTTTTTTTAAATAACTTCAGGCATTTTAGCTTCTAACTTATTCAAAATCGTTATCGTCCGGAATCAACCATTTAATTCCTGTATTAAAAACTGTATGTGGTTTTGATAAAATACTTTTATTTCATTTTGAAGCATTCTATTAGAGGATTTACTGACCTAAGTAGCGATTTCTGTAGGAAAAAATAACTCACTAAAATCCAACTGGAATCAAAAACGCAACCTCTGATACTTTATTAGTATATTGTGTTGGGAAAATATCCGGTCAAAACCCTCTTTAGGCATATTTTGCAGCCTAGAACATTATACTTCTGCATAACCGTATACAAATCAGTTATAATTAGATGTCAGCACAAATATGTGCTACTTTGGACAGGATGTTACGAACAATTTGAACATTTCTATGAGGCGACCCCAAGGTAACTAGATAGACTACAGATGGGCTTATCGCTCTGATGTTGAAGAATATGATTTTCTATGGCGGCCAGCAGAAAGGTAGTAACCGTTACTAAGGAGTAGTATGACACCATGCACTCTCCGACTATCAAATGAATATTTGTGTAGGTACACTGGACCATCTGGACACGAACCAGATTTGTAGTAATCCACAGACCTTAGACTGCATGAGAAAATAAAAAAAAATCACTGTTTCTAATGTACATAAATGCTGTCTACATTCTATAGACACACAATGATTTAGATTATAAAAATGGCACCAATTTTAACATAAAATTTACTATTCTACCATGGATAAACCAACCAAGCTATTCATAGCAAGTTATTGCCATTATTTTTGCGCACTATATTTTTTTAGTTGTCACAAAATTATGAAAGTTAAAAAATATTTAAAAAAAACATCAGAGGCCTTTGGCCAATGGAAATAATCTGCTACCAATATCCTTCTATAATACGTTTCTTAGATTTATTAAAATGTATTTCACATGAATGTTAACTGCTATTCCAATATGACATGAAAGGAACTGCTAACGATTTGCTCGTGTGGTCAAATGAGTTTGACATCGCTGCACTAGCGCTATTTTGAGCATGTTCATGTCGACTCCCTTCAGCAGCTTCTTTGCCCAGTGACCCTCACACTAGGAGGACACTTGACTTCCTGGCATCCTTGATGTTCATAAACGAAACATTTTTGTAGAAAATAAATTGCATTTTTCCAAAGCAAATTCTTCTTCTTCTTTAGTTCAACAACCGATGTCGGTCAAGGCCTGCCTGTACCCACTTGTGGGCTTGGCTTTCAGTGACTAATTGATTCCCCCCCATAGCAGGATAGTCAGTCCTACGTATGGCGGCGCGGTCTATTTGGGGATTGAACCCATGACGGGCATGTTTCAAAGCAAATAGATTTCCATATATTGGGTTGAAATTTGTGTTATTTAATGGTGCAAAGTAGGTAAAATAGCAAAAACTATTATGTTAATTTTCTCCAGGACCTTTTAATTTAAGAGTCTGTATCTTTATTTCTATTAGAGACGAAAGAACTCCGCCGGATCCAAAGCCTCTCAAAACTGTACAAACAACAACATTTTCATGGGATATTGAAATTTCGTGATGTTTCGTAGTTTGATATATTGTTTCACTCGGCTTAAAGAAATGTGATAATTTCTTTTTAATATCTTTCATAATATACTTTCATCCCAGCAGCAGCTCACTGTGGAATGGTCAGGTCGTTTTGCTTTACTTAGTACTAGCGATTACAGGGGAATTAATTGTTGTGTGAAGTCTTCTTCTTCTTTTTGGCTCAACAACCGTTGTCGGTCAAGGCCTGCCTGTACCACACTTGTGGGCTTGGCTTTCAGTGACTTTTGGATTACCCCCCATAGCAGGATAGTCAGTCCTACGTATGGCGGCACGCTAATTGGGGCTGGAACCCATGACGGGCATGTTGTTAAGTCGTACGAGTTGACATACTGTACCACAAGACCGGCTGTTGTGTGAAGTATTAACATATATAAAAGTGAAATGATACTAATAATCAATCTAATGACCGTGCTTTGAGACAAACTACCATTTATACACACACACATCAAACGATCGAAAGGTAATTTACTGCCGCCCAACAGACGGCGCATACCGTCGTGCAACAAATTATTCTAAGAGCATCATCAACTTACATCCCGCCAAACATTCTAACCTCAACGAAGTGGCAGTCTGTTGATTGAAGTAAACGCAAAGAAATAAAAAAAAAATAAAACCTAACAACTGCCACAAGCAACCGATGTGTGCATGCGTTTTGGGGCTTTTTTTCTCTCTTCACTTTTTCTCCACACAGGTTTTGTCATACTTTGCCGTAAAATGAACGTCGGCTAGAAGATAGGGCCTGTGGTTGTGTGTGTGTGAGAGTGAGAAAGAACACTCGGTTGAGCAACATCAGTGACCGATTTGCATAATCGTGTGATGCAATTGCAAAGCCCCGTGCGGATGTGTGTGTGAGGGGTGGGAGGGATCAGAGAGGCACTGAGTTCGCTCCCAACAGTTGGGTGGATTGTACAACTGGAAACCCGAGGTGTCTTGCCAACCAAACGATTTTCCCAGCAGCACATTTCGGTTTGGCCATGCAGTAGGGGTTTGACGAAACGCACGGTTTGGGGAGGGCTAAAGGACACAGTGTGTTTTTTTTGTTTTGTTTGCGCCGTACGACACTTTTTCTTTCCCTTTTGGCCAATGCCTAGGGTTTTGGGGGGGAATGGGGGGGGGGGAGGGGGGGGGGGAAGATGTGGCAAAGAGTGCAGGTATGCCGTGTACCGTAGCAGGCGAAGAAGGATCATCATACACTAGCCCGTGCTTTTACTTTTCCAATTTCACTCGTACATTTGCACCGTGCCATTTCCATGTGTGTTTGTGTGTGAGGTGATGCTGTTGTAAAGAATGGGGCCGCCGCCGTGTTAAAACACCTGCAGGGCGCTCCTTTGTGCGCTCGGCGTGTATGCACAGGTGTTTATGAAATCTTTCACTAAGGCACTCAGAGAGTTTGAAAAAGAGGCCACGGACGCTATGCTTCCGTGCTGCTGGGCTACAAAAATTGGTGGGGGAAGGGGGGGGGGGGGAGAGAGGGGAGGGGGGGCAGGACGAAACAGGGCACGGGGCAAATGGGAGGGCAGGGGAACGCAGGGCGACGCAACCGGAAAGGACGAAACAAAGTCCCGTAAAAGGATTTCCTTTGGTGACATAAACTATGAGCGCTTTATTAGGTTTACTAGCCCCTGTGTGTGTATGTGTGTGCACCCCGTGTGTCAGTCCTCGGTCCTTCTCCGGGGCTGAAGGTGTTTTCGGATGTACCGAGGTAACGGATGATGAGTTGTTTATTTTTATGTGATGGCGTGCTGTAAAAACCAAAGCCATGCAAAGGGAAGGGTTTTTGGACAGGAGGGGGTGGAGACCGGAGGTGTGATTTCACGTACGTAAGGAAGGCGGTTGCTGACGGGCAGCTTTGGGTACGTTCGCTGTCGTGCAATTAACCAATTCCAGCATCCGACACCGTCCTAACGAGCGTGTAAGAAGCTGACCGCTTTACGTATCGGGCCATCAAACGTCGCCTATATCAAGCTTTTCCATGGGGGGGAGGGGACGTGTGTGGTCGCCGGCTAATGGAATGAGTGCAAAGGGATGGACTAATTTTTTTTGCACTCCCCTTTCCTTTTTGCGTCCCCACTGGCGCTCGTAAGTGCTCGATTGTGCATGTGTTTTTAAGCGCACACGAGCGCTGGGTAATGGCGGGGCCCTGGGTGGGGCCTCATAAAAGTGGCCACTCGCACGCTTTACCGTGTGTACCGGCCTGGGGCGTTTTCATGTCCGCTCGGCGTTTTTATGCGTCCATCAATCGTTCTCCCTTCCCGAAAGTGTCTGGCGGAGGACTCAAGTGATGTTTGCTTTTTGGGAGCGACTTTTGGCTTAGAAACATATTTGTTTTTTTTTTTCAGGTCGTATGTTGTTTTGCAAAGAAAGGCAATTTTCTTAGGGGAATGTATTTAAAGACGGACACCTTATGGAAAATGTAAAAAAAAACTAGGAATATATGAATACAACGACCATGAAAATGTGCAAAAATTATCTTAAACTCATGTTTTATCGCATAATGTGTTGAAACTTTTAAATTTCCATCGATGTTGATGTTTTGTTCATGAAATAAAAACATGTTTACAGTTTTAAAATGTTCGGGTAAGACGGACACTTGATATGGGAAAGATACGGACAACTGCACAAACCGTTGGAAATTAAAGAGGTTTGTAATATTTTAACAAATCCCATCGATTTCCACGACCTGGTACGTACATACACCAATTCTTGGCCAATTGCAACGAAGATTCATTCAGCCGTTAATTTAGGAATTGTAAGCGCCACTTCTAGCACCTCCCAGCATGCAGCATCTAAAGCATTGTTGAAATATCAGGCTCTAACAGCTGAAGATGCACTAGCTTACAGAACAACAGTCTACAACTTCCTTTTAGGAATTTACTCCGCGACATGTTCACGACCACATCGTGTTTGAGGGACTTGTTAACAGGTGAAGCCATTTTTTCCATTGAACATATTTTTAATAGAGTCTCTCATCAAGATATTGGGTTTCGTGAAGTGCCTCACCAGCGTCGAGCAAGTAGTACCATAACGCACTGCTATGTTGACCGGCGTTAAATTTCTCGCCTTTTTAAATGCTTTCTCTAGCTGCTGGATGGTTTATATAGTCTGAATACCCTTATTTAGGGTGTTTGATGAAATATATTCACCACCAATTGATACAAGAAGTAAAATAAATTAACAAATTCGATGTCTATCTTTCCCTACGATAGAGTGTCAGTCTTTCCCGCTTTGGTGCCAGGATTCATAAATCACCAAAAAGCAATGTTATTCATTCAACTAATAACGACAACTCATTCATGTAATAAAACTTACGAAAATATAAAACGATGCAAGTAACAAATCTTAAGATCCGCAGTAGTCTACTTAGATCCACCAGGGTGCGAAACGATTGAAAATTAGTTTTGTTCGTGAATTCAACCAATTTTGCATATTTTATGCCAATAATGTTCTCAAATGTGTTGTTGTATTTTAGTTTGAATGTTGCATTGTTGAATTATTCGAAAATTACCCTTTTCATGCATCTTTGAGAAGTGTCCTTCTTACCCGCAGTGTCCGTCTTTACCTTTACCTTCATACCGTTATGCTTAAAATTACGGACAGCTTCAAATTCCGGACATTTGACATGTTTTTATTATATATCTTGACATGCAGTTCCTGGTCATACCACTTTTTATTTTTTAATAATTGCCATGGAGTACTAGAATCAATAAAAAATGTAACTGACCCTTAGTAGGCCCTGATGTCATAGTAAATAAATATTTTTTGTCGGTCAGTTTACCGCCAGAGGCATTCTTAGCAGTTTTGCTTCAAACAACAGGGTTTTAACAAATTGTGTTCTGAATTTCATTAAAACACGTATTTAATTCTGTCCGAAATACGAAGCAAGATTTTTTAGCTTGTTTGAAATTCCGGACAGCCGAAATAAATTATGATTTATGCTTCAACAACGATGTTTGAAAATGTATGTGACAAATGCATTGATGGCCGTGCGGGAAAGGTCGTCAATTCGCATAGCAGTTCTTGGATTCCATTCATCCAAGAGCACGAGAGAAAAATAACATCCAAACCCCGTTTTATTTCAGACCGTTGTTCTGTCGATCTGGGAGGACTCTGACATCCAGAATCAAGTGTCCTGACCTTGAAACAAGTTGAAAATTAAAAAGGTGCAGTGTGTGCGTAAATTTAAAGGTTCTAAAAATAATTTCTAGGCTGTCCGCAATTCGAATCAATTCGTCCGTAATTTGAAACATGAGCTCAACATTGTCCGGAATATGAATCAAAATATCGTTGCAGATTCATGATATTTTACAATGTTTCGAGTGAAATTATTGAAAATCTTTTTTTTTTCTAAAAAGTATCAGGTTTGCTCTAGTAAAGTAAGTAATACTGAGGTTAGACTGATTGAAATTCTATTAGTAAGAAAATATTAAATGCAAAAAATGCCTTAAGTGTTCGTAATTTGAAGCAGTACGGTACTATTCCAGATGAATTGCATTTTGATGATTGAACATTTATAAAAAGAAATTAAACTCGCTTCTGATGCTTGCTACCAAAACATAGTGCTGGGCCTCCTGTTTTCTCTCTCTTTATGTCTCTCGCTCTGTCTCTCTCTTTCGTTGCCAAAAACATTACAAATTTATTGTAATGTTCTTTTATACAGAATAATGTGACGACATAAGACAAAAAAATAATAATAAAAATATTGTTGTAAACAAAATTTTCAGCGTACTAGACATTTAGATGCACGTTTAACTTAAACGATCCTAGGAATTTAATAACAAAGTTAATAACAATATTTCTAAAAGGACAGCCAAGAAACGTTCATTTTGGTTTTGAAGTCAAAAACTATTTCGTATTTTTTAGGGCATTTATAAAATGAGCTTTAAATAAATTGTTTATTATATTGTTCATGTTCCTCAGGACATTCTGAAATGGATACCGGAAAGTGCGTATGTTTATGTGATAATGTGTGTTAGCGTAAGCATGTAACAGTGTGCGTTACGATGCAGGAAAAGTGCGACCGTTTGTCGTACTTTTACGGTCCCCACCAGCCGTTCCTCGCCACCGCTTTTGATGGGCCGTCGACACGTTTAGAAGGAAGCATATTTTAACG